>NC_088921.1:67927500-68090000 GCF_038396675.1 Hydra vulgaris | reverse complement strand
TGATTATAATGTCCTTCAACACAGTTTCCTGAACTAAATAGGTTCTATTCATTTAATAGGAATTTTTGTCAAACTAGCATCAACTATTATCAACTCTCAAGATTGAGTATTAAATAAAATGTACGTACACTCATATAAGTAAATACTTATTAACCCACATAAAACGTTTCTTCATAAATATGAAAAACAATAATAATTAATCTGGCATTAATTATTTATTTTAGATATATTACAATTATATATATATATATATATATATATATATATATATATATATATATATATATATATATATATATATATATATACTTTACATTTTTTATCTTTTTATACATTTAGAATTATGACAGTCACAAAAAAAAATATAAACGATATCAAAGTTTAAATTGTTAGATAATATACCCTTAAAAAAAATCGTTTATTATATCATCAAAATTGATCTAGTAGAGAATATTTAATTCAATAGAAATTTGGCTCGGCGTTCTAATCGCTCCTGAAGCATACTACTTTGTTGCTTATTTTTAGTTAGTTTTATTTTTGAAAACGAGCACTCCGTAGAACAATTTTTATGATAAATGTTAAAAATTGTTAAAGACACGTTTGACATTCGGAAGAACAGTGCGGCCGTGGCGCAGTGGTTAGAGCGCTTGCTTTATAAGCAGAAGATCCAGGTTCGAAACGAACTCTGGACATATTTTCGCGTCACGGTAAGGAAGGAGTCGTGAATTTCCTGGTTAAATGCACTTCAGCAGTGCTCTGTAATAAGACCGATAGGTCTTCTTAGGGCACCTAAAAAAAAAAAAAGAACAGATGCAAGTTTATCTTGAAGTTTATCTTGTTTGGTAAATTTCAAAACAAAAGAACTGAATTTTTGATGTGAATTCTAATTTGATGTACCTGTCTCAATTCTGTATAAAAAATCTTCTAGTTTGTCAGAATAAAAAGTCAATTAAATTTTTAAACTTTCTGTCAATAGATTTTTTCTGAAAGTTTAAAGTCATCCAAAAAAATATACGCTTATTAATATCTCTCTTAAGCATAATCAATAACTACTACATACATTCATTTTTTGAGAGAAACCTTCGACAATCTCATTAAATGCTGTCAAAATTGTATTAAAAGAATTGAGAACCACCTTAGTGGCATTTGCATGATTCTCCCAACGTGTGATAATGGTTTAAGTACTCTTTTGCTTCCTCTGTGCTGTTTTACATCCCAGCTATTCGTTGAAATTGGAAAAAACGTATGTAGTAGTTGCAAGATAGAAAAAAAATTAACTGTAAAAAAGCCGCATTTTATGGCAGTTTGTTCATTTAAGTTTAAGCAATGTGCCGCAAACTCATGCTATCTCATGCTAATTGAGAATCAAACTCTCTATCTCATGCTAATTGAGAATCAAAATTATCACTTGCGTCTCCCGGTATACTCCAGACCTAAGGCAAATTAACGCATAGTAATCCAGTGAGGCAATTAAAATATTTCAAAAACTACACATCGCATGGCAAAACAATAAAAGATGAAAGATAGGTACTTAGAATGATAAAACAATGCACATTAAATAGTTGTTGGAGTAAGAATCATTTTGAGCCAAATAATTCATAAATTCTAGCGTTCACTCTACAACCATATTATGAGTCACTTCGACTTGAAGGGGTAAGTTTAGCAAGTTTAACAAGGTGTGTAGGTTATCAGGTTTCTCTATTTAAACACTGCACAAATATAGTTATAAAAAATATAAAAGATAAATAAACAAATATTACTATTTTTATATTAAACTGTTTTTTTCACACTAACAAAGCACTGCCTTCATATACTTGTTACGTTAAAGTTATTAAAATTCTCGAGCTACCGGAAAATAGTTTTTGATTTATTTGCACTTACTGCCGCTAAATAACGTTTTCCAAATTACATACTTTACATATTTTGTAATTATAAGAAGAAAACATCTATTTGGTACTATTACAAGAAAGCAGCTTATGGATGCAGCAAGGTCTTTTTTGGAGAATGACATAAATAAAATACAATTCAAAACTAAACTCTAATAGCAAATCATTTATAGTTTATTTAAAAGTTAGATTAATCTTTTCCCATGAGCGAGAAAACTCCGAATAAAATTATTTACGACAAATGGCATCTATATTTTATCGATGTACTTTTACAGATGTTGCTTTGTCTATGCGTATGTTGTTACGAAATCAAAATATTGTAGTTTTAAACTATAAATAAAATATCGTAATCTTTCAAAATATCGTAAACTATAAATTAAAATGGGAAAAATAATCTTAACAGTTTTTTGAAAAAAAATCTTGAATTATCTAATATGAAACCTGAATTATCTAATATGAAACCTGAATTATCTAATATGAAACCTGAATTATCTAATATGAAACCTGAATTATCTAATATGAAACCTGAATTATCTAATATGAAACCTGAATTATCTAATATGAAACCTGAATTATCTAATATGAAACCTGAATTATCTAATATGAAACCTGAGTTATCTAATATGAAACCTGAATTATCTAATATGAAACCTGAATTATCTAATATGAAACTGAATTATCTAATATGAAACCTGAATTATCTAATATGAAACCTGAAGCAACAAGAGCAACATGTTTTAACGCTGAAAATGTAAAAGTATGATAAGTCTAATAAATTATAGATATAGACAAGTTCAGTGATTCATAAATACGAAATGTTGACAAAACTGGGGTATCTATGTGGGAGTGCTATAACCTAGAAAAACGGTGGCTGCAAAAGTCAAGCAAAACCTTGGTGGCAATACCTCTGGAAAAAAGATGACTAGTGTCTGCCTTACAGTGCCTAAAATTTTTTTTTTCTTTCAAAAATTAAAAAGAAAGTTTTATTAACACTTGTCCACCGGACTGTATTCAGATATGAGTTCAAAAAATCAAACAGCATTTTATTAAGTATGCAAAGCTTTCAAATTGACATAAAATTCCATTGGTCTATAGGACAGTTATTCTTCTCATTTACAATGAGAAACATTAAATATAGCAAATGTTTTCCTAAACACACTGTAGCATTAAGTCACAGCTACTAGACGTATCAGTTATTGGATCTCATAAAAGTTCTTATCAAGAAAAAAAATAAAACCATCTGCCCATCAATCTTTCAGAGATCATAAAGAGAAAGTTAAGAATTAAACACGCAAAAAAAAAAAGAGAAAGAAACTTTAAAAACAAGTGCAAGACACAATTATGCTTCACACAATGAATGAATTTCTCACACAAAATGAGCTTCAAAACGGTAAGTGTTATAATTGCAAAATGGACATCGAAGTCAGACATTTATTTATTTGTAAATGTTTAATATTTTATTCATCCATGAAGTTTTGCTTTGTTAAAATAATTTATTAAAAAAAGTTGTTTTAGTTTCAAAATAAAAAAGTTATAAAATTATTTTTTTTTCTTTTAGGTGCATTTAACTTCAGAATTAAAAATTTTTATACCTTTACCCTGAATATTTTATAGAGATTTAAAATATATATCTAATTTATAACAATCCTTATGCGGGTTTTATATACTTTGTAGTAACCATTGAAGTGCATTAGTTTGTTTATCGTTTAACTTACCCCACACAGCTGTTCAATGCATCCGCAAATGCGTGTTAAACAGTTCATAAGCTTTCTTCAAAATCTTTACAAACAAATCCGAAAATAACTTTTGTCTTAACCCATTTTTTTTCAAATAGGTAAAAAAAAAGTATGCAAATATGACGTGCAGTTCAATAGATTTGTTAGATTTAGTAAAAATTGCATAACTAGCACTACCCTACTCTAGCCAATTATTAGAAAATAAATTAGCCATTCTCGTAATAAACCTTTCGCCATTTGCTTTTTTCCATAAAACTTGCTTTCAGAACAATACCGTGTTCTGGAACCTGTACCGTAAAATCTACGAAAAAACTTAAACTGTTCATGAATTTAACACTTTTATGGACCACGCTTAATTCAAAAACCAGAACCATTTTTACTTGAATCACCGCACATTTTAGGTTTAATTGAACTACTGTCCGTCTTGATAGTTGATTAATTTCAAGTATAGGATTAGATATAGTTATTTTTTGCTTATAATCATAAAAACACCTATCATTCTGAGGATTTTATTCATTTTGATGAACTGGAGAATCGCTGTCAAAAACATCAAGTTTGTCTATACGTGATTGAATCCGCAAAGTTACTGCTATAAATATGCATTTCAAAATGCGTAGAAATTGATAAAAGAAATAAACACTAAGTAATAATTAAATTCATGCAATTTTATTACTGACAATAATGAATTTGTAGTTTGTTCACTGGATGATAGAGGTGAGGAAATAGACCCTTGGAAAAATGAGTTTAGTTTTTAGCCATTTCTGGTTTCGGCCTACATAAAAATTTAAAATATACTTTAGAGTGAGTAAATAGTTAAGAATAAAAATAAAATTATTGTTTACTAAATTTTATTTATAACTTCAATGTTTACTACTATTATTATTTTGATCTTTATTATTGCTAAAATAACAATACTATTAGTAATAATAAAAAAATAATAACTGCAATAAAAATTTAAAATTTATAAGCAGAAAAAGCTTTCAAAATTAAAAAAGCTATAAAAATTAAGCAAATTGGATGTTAAATATGTATTCTAAAAAATCTGCAGTTTTATAAATTACCTTTTTGTGTTGTGACTATTTAGTTTTCTGTTCTATATACATATCAAAAAGTTTTTCTTTAAACATGCTTATAAATCAAACAAAAATATATTGCTGCGATAATCTGTGCAATAATATTATAGTGTGAAAAGCATTTTATTTAAAAATCAACATCACACGACATATATAAACAAAATTAAACAAATAAAAAAAAAAAATCAAGTCGGAATTAGTCGTGATTTCTTGTGAGAATTTACGTGAAACTCTCATTATAGAACTTTTATTTAAATATCCTCAATTTCTTTTCAAAATTCATCTAAGATTTCAGGCTTATTTTTATTAGTCTGCCTTTTTTTGCGTTGTTTTTCGTCCCCACTCAATAAAACAACAACTTTAAAGTTGTTAAAATTTAATTTATTAATTAATTTCATGCATAAGTATAATCTGTATACAAAAATTCATTTAAAAAAAATTTAATTTAAAAAATTGTATATATAATATATATATATGTACAATATATATATGTATATATTATATATATATATATATATATATATATATATATATATATATATATATATATATACATATATATTTTTATATATATATATATATATGATATATATATATATATTATATGTATATATATACATATAATATATATATATACTATATATTCATATTATATATATATATATATATATATATATATATATATATATATATATATATATATATATATATATATATATATATATATATATATATATAAAGTATACATTGGGGTGAGACAGTGAGACAGAAAAAAACAAATATTTATGCCCGCTTCTTCCCGTCCCCATTTGATTATTTTGATTGGTGAAAGCTCTTGAACATTTTAATGTCGATTAGGTGAAATATTGTTTTAAATTTAGTTGTCCCACTTCCATTGACACTTGTCCCACTTTACCCCAATGGAAAGGTTTTTTTAAAATCAAAAATTTATATACTTAGCTATAATTGGCTGAAAACTTAAGAGAATTGAATTGGTGCCTAAAAATAAGGTTTACTCATAAAAACTTGTTTGGTTCAATTTATACATCAAATAAAAAAGATATAGCAACTACCCTATAAAAATATTTACGTGCCCCACTTCTCCCCACTCTCCCCTAATAGAGCGGGTTATTACCACACTTTTGTTTTAAGTTTTGACAAGCAGTGGTTATGAACTGGTGTAAAAAATTATAAAAACTATATAAATTTTTTTTGCCTTTTCCTAGGGGTTGAACAATTCGCCACAATTTTTGCAAAAAAAAAATTTATTAAATTTTTTTATTCAAACCTCCTAATTAATTTTCGATGCATTTATTCAACCAAAAATTGAAAAATTACAAGTTTTTTATAATTATACAAAATTAGGTTAGGTGTCACTCATATAGTTGAAAACTAGTCATTGGAGTGACACCTAAAAAAAATAAACAAACAAAAAAATAATATTAATGAATAAAAGCATGTGTAAATTAAATTAATCTAAAATTAAAAAAACGATAAAGCTATAATAAATTAAATACGACAAAAAATATGAAAACACTCAATTAATAACAGCAAAGAAAAATAAAAACAATTAGCAAAACAGCACAAATAAAACAAACTTTACGCATACGGAAAGGCAAAACACAAAAACTACAAAACGAAAATGCAAACACAAAAACTTCTACAAAATAAAAATAATAATAATAATAAATTTTTGTTACTTTCGGCGATAAAAAAAGGTGTAGAAAAGTTGGTACGGACTTAGTACAAATCGATGTTCAAATTTTTTTTTTTTTTTTTTTTAAGCGTAAAATTTGAGTATTTACTTTTTAAGTGTTTCTTTGTTTATAATATGACTTGTTTTTTTTTTGACTCTTCATTTTCTTTTGATATTTTTGAATTCTTTATTTTAACAATTGACGATTAACTCAGTTTTTGATTTTCTTTCTTTATTTCCTTCTTTCAACGGTTAAAAAAACACGACCGCCATCTGCAATGACTTTGCAAAGAATCTATTGATGTAATACTAATTTCTAAGTTTTTATTTATATATATTTTTTTATTATATTAAAGTATTAATCTGAACAGCATACCTTGCTATATCAAATTTTATTTTGAACAATTTGTACGAATCGCAATAAGTTCTAATATTATTTTATTTAAATCATTTTTAGTATCTATATTTGTAATAAATTTTATAATATAAGTGTATATATTTTATTTCTTCGTATTCAAAAATAGTATATAATTAATAAAAAGCAACTCTTTGTATCATGGTAACATTTTACACTCGCAGTAATGATGACAAGATTTGATAAAGATTCTAAATTTCCAAATGCAATTGTATGATATTTTTTAGATAGATTTAATAGATATTCATAGAATCTCTCCTGTTTTCAATTAGTTACAACAGAAATTAAAAATATGTGGCCTAAATTGAGTTTTCCATCAATTAAGACGGATATTTCTCACAAGTACGTAGATTGACGGGAAAAGCATCCAATTTAAATATAATATCAAGACTTAAAAGAAATGATAGGTTTTATGCCGAACGGAATTCGGGAGTAAAAAGAGAGCAATTCACTTTTAAAGAGCCAAATGCAATGCTATGCATTATAATAAATCCATATCAAATCACACTATTTGACAATAGATGGTGCTCACATTTAATGGAATCTGACTCAACCAATAAAAAATGCAGTTGTTGATGTTAAATACAATGAAGGCAATGGAGCAAGTTTAAAAACAAAACTCATATTTTGCCACCAATGAGAATATAATATTGGAAATTATAAATAATGAAAGAAAAGAAGTTTGAACTGCAGCCTTTATAAGGATTCTCAAGTCCAGATATACTAATGAACACAATAGATTTTTTAAACTTACAGCTTAACTCTAAATCTTGGACTGAAGGTTACTGTGATTTGGTAAATAAGGACATTGAGCAAGTCAATTCACTACCTATACTAAATGTCTTTTCGTGAGAAGATTTTTTGAAAGCCAATCACAGTCCATTGAATATTACAAAATACTCTTGTCATAGTCAGAAAATGGAAAGTGTCGTTGGGATAGACACAAAAGCATCATATACCCAGGAAAAAAAGTTCTATGGAATTTTAATAAACTTTTGAAACATATGGTCTATAGAAATTCTATAAAATTCTATGAAATTTCTATAGAATGTCTATTAATTTCTATAGAAATTGCTATAAAACTTTATTTTCTATAACATAAAAAGTAGGAAAAAAAACTAAAGTGGAATTTCTATAAAAATTAACAGAGATTCTATAGAAATTTTATAGAATTCTATAGAATTTCTATTGACCAAATGTTCCAAAAGTTTATAGAAATTCTATAAAACTATTTTTCTTGGGTATTAGATATGGGTATGAAAAGCGTCAACAATTTGTTATAATCTTATCGAAATCCATCGGAAAATGTTAATTCTAAGGCTAAATGCTAATAGTCTCAATAAAAATTTCAATTAGAAAGCACAATGGTTATAAGACATTTAATATAAGACATGAGTTATAAAAAAATATAGTTTTGTACATATTTTATACAATATTAAAATATGTTTGCCATATATTTTTTATATTTGCAAAACAGTATTTTAATATTTGTGCAGTATAGATCACTGCAATTATATGGTAACACAATAAAGATGAAAACTGCTAACTTTAAACCCATTTTTCTCTAAAACGCTATAAAACCTGATATATATATATATATATATATATATATATATATATATATATATATATATATATATATATATATATATATATATATATATATATATATATGTATATATATATACATATATATATATACATATATATGGTAACACAATAAAGATGAAAACTGCTAACTTTAAACCCATTTTTCTCTAAAACGCTATAAAACCTGATATATATATATAGAGAGAGAGAGAGAGCTTGGTTCAGAACTGATATAAAAATAATTTTAGCACTATCTTTTCGGAAATTTAATTTTAATTTTGATAGTATAATTTCTATGCAGCTAGAACAAAAAGTTAAATAAAAAATCAAAAAAGTAAAGAAACTCTTTTTTCTGATAAAATCGCAGCCTCGATTAATTACTTAGTTTAGTTTTTCGCAAGTGACTAAGCGCCCATCTTTATCTAATTAACTTAGTGTTAATTCCGATTTAATTATGAATGAAGTAAAATGTTTTTTGTGAATTTAATAAATTCTTACTCATTAAAAACAAATTATTATACTATTTCTCAATATAAACATCACTCACTCAATTCAATTTAACTTATTCACTTTAACATGTCAACTAAAAAAACAAAAACAAACAAGGACGACGATATTCTAGCCGCATTAACTGATATGAAAGAAAATAAAACATCAATGACTCAAAGATCGCAAAAATAACAACAACAAAGGCTTCCATGGCTCAGGTACAACAACGACACTCTCAAATAAACAGAAAGATTGATGGTGCATGCATTCTAATTACTTGATGATTGGGGTTATCGTTTAACCCAAAATGAAATCCTAGAAATTGTATGTGAATACCTTAAACGCGAAGATCAATTGCACTTATTCAAAAATGGCAAGCCTGATAAAGACTTATGCCTTTATGAAAAGATGGTCAAAAGAAATTTCAATAAGAAAAGCGGATAACTTAGCATCTAAAAGAGCCGCTTCTTGTACGCCAGAAAAAATTGATCGTTATTTTGAATGCGTCACCAAGCAATACTAACAAACTCGTATAACTTTCTGGGTCGCATATATGGAATTGTGATGAAACAGGTTTTTCGGGGGATCAAGTGTAGTGTGTCGAAAAGAGACAAGACGTGCATTTAAACTTACTGACAACAATGAAAAATTCATTATACTGTAAACAATTTCTGCAACGCTGATGGGCATTTTGCACCACCATTTGTGATATACAAAGCCATAAGAAACTTTCTTCTTGACTGGGCAAGAGGTGGTCCAGTTGGCACCAAATATTCAATTTCAAAATCAGGTTGGATGGAGCACGATGATTTATACCCAAAACTGAGCAAATTTGTGGTATTCATATTTTAGTATTAGATAAGCATACAACTCACATAACTTTGGAAGCGGTATTGCTGTGCAAAAAATACAATACAATCTTGATTTGTCTACCAGACCATTCTTCACATATTCTACAACCATTGGATAGAGGTGTTTATTGTCAAGTCAAAAAAGCACGGAATGAAATTCTTACAAAGTATTACAAAGACTCAAAATGTAAGAATTTAGATAAACAATATTTTCCACCGTTTCTCAAGCAGCTGTACGAAAGTGGTAAATGTTTTACACTTGGCGGAAAATGTATTACCGAAGAAAATGTGATCGAATTCCTCAAACAACAAGAAAAAGCAACCAAGAAAGCCGTGAAAGTTGCTAAACTTAACCCAAAACGTAGACTCTCTATGCCAAGTACTCAAATACCAGAGCATAACAATGCTGAGCAACCTCAGCAAAACAATAATGAAAAACAAGTACCGGCAGCCAAACGATTAAAAGTTGCAAAAAGTAAAAAATGTAGAGTACAATTACACATAAGAAATGTTGCAATGCGAGAATTCGATGTGTCGGGAACGGTTGTGCAAAAAAAACATATTTACCAAAGAAATATGTCGTTGGAATTTTTGTTGTTGCAAAAAATGTAAAAAATTTAATATAGTTTCTTAAATATAAGTTGTGTTAAAAACCAATTAAAAAAAAAAGTAAAAAATTTAAAAAGTTCAATGTTTTCTCAGGTGGGCGGTTTTATCAGAATGTGGCTTAATACCGCACAATTTTTTTTTCTTTACATTTAATATTTTCGATTATTTTATTATTATTTTTTTAACATATCGTCCCCTCAGTATTATCTTATTCTATCTACAAATTTTTTTTTGTGCAAAAACCAATTTTTATTGTTTAAAAAAGTATAATGTATTATTTCCACTTATCAATAAATTATTACCTCCTCTGCTTCGTCAAGATTTATTCAATTTGACTTTGTTCTAATTACAATTTTACGTATTTTGTTAGTTTTATCTTATTCTATTTCACTTTTTTAAAACATTTTAGTATTATAATGTTCTAATGCCCAAATCTGCAAATCAATGTTGTAGCGCAAGTCACGTGACTTTTTATTTTGATATTTTCAAAATGTCGTCAAGTAAGTTTATTACTAATCGTTAAATACAGGAATGGCTCCCTATTTTGATTGGACGAAAAAAGATTGTTTTCCTTAGTCCGAAAAACAATTTTTTCTCGTTGCCGTATTTAAAAAAAGTTTATGCCTTAGTATGGATATATATATATAATATATGTACAATATAAATGCGATAGAACTCGCTACTAGATTCTAGTATCTAATACGCAATAACGATGGTGAGTTTTAGTACAGTTTTATTTCATTAAAGATAATGCAATTTTTCTTCTTCTAAAAGACATAACTTTTGTTTAGGCATCTGCTAGCTTGTCTTCAAACAAGTTAAAGCTTAATCACCTTGCGATCAACAATTATAATCGACATAATGCTTGCGAGTCACAGAAACAGTTTATTAAATCTGTTCAAGATTATTCTATTAAAACACGCCAGTCTCCTGTGGATATAACTGATGATGTATTTTCTCTTAAAAGTTTACCACCTAAACATCAGTTAATGAAATGGTCCACTGAACTATCTATGCGCAATAATATTGCGAGTGGAATCCATTATATAGAATGCAACCTAGGAAAGTTCATGTATGAAAGTGTTCAGCATCTAATAGCTCTTCATAGGGTTCAAGAAATGAAGCTAGCAGTTGATCAAGAGTTAACATGGTTTAATTCTCCCAAGTTAGTACCAAAATCAATCAGTATTTTTCCTTCTCAAAATTTAATAGAAAAATTCAAAGAAGTGCTTTTTAGAAGGCCAGCTAACAAAGAAATATCAGAATATGTGATGAACCCTAATACTTTAGCTGAGTTATGTTGTGCTAGATGGCTTTCATCAGATCATATGCTGCAAATTTCTAGCATTTTAAACTCTATTCAAGGCCATTCAAAGGTAATTTATTTTAACTTTTTAGGAAATATTGAGCATTATGTATCAAGAATAACTGTTGTCCCTGAAAAGCTGATCTTTATTATAAATATTGGAGGAAACAATGAGAAAACATTTTCTGGCACAGATTTAAATGCAGGTTGCCACTGGACACTTGCAGTTTATAATAGTATTGAAGGTAATTTTTACTATGGAGATTCTTTAGGATGGACAGCTCCAGATGATTTTTTAACTAAAGTTAAATTATTAATCAGAAAATTGTATCACATAAGCGAAAGCTTTAATATCACTTATTGTCATGATCCAAAGACACACATGAATGGAGTTAAAAAATGCAGTTCTTTTTGCAAAGAAAATTATCCCATGCAGACATGTGGAAATATTTGTGGAGTTATTACCATAATAGTATGTGCAATCTCTTGCTTAAAATATGACTACTTTAACTGTATGATAAATAATGGTCAAATAGAGAACAATAATTACAATTTTCTAAAAGACCCTACTAAATATTCTAAATATTTAAGATTAGTTTTAATGTCATGGTTTATCTCAAAAGAAATAAATCTTGATTTTGTTGTTCCTACCACTATTGTGCGTGAAGTTTCCACCAGTTTTGAAGTATGTGATACTGATTCTGATGAAGATGCCATATATACAAATGTTTTCGAATCCAACATAAATAAAAAGAAAATGGCCAATGTAAAAAATACCAATTTTTTATCTTTAAAATGCGCAATTTGCACTATCTCTTTCACCCAAAAAAAAAACATGCTGCAGCATATGAAAAATAAACACAAATCAATTGATGAAGCACAAGAAAATATTCAATCAGGAAATTCTTTTTGTCTTCAATGTGGATTTAAATGTAGGCGAATTAAGGATTTAAGAAAACATTTATCTGCAGTTCATTTTTATACCTTTCTGAAAGAAAAATTATCGTTTGCTAATTATCGAGGTAATGCTTTAATGTTTTTAAAAGTAAATAATGTTTTATTTAAATATAGTTTAGAGTAAAAGTGCCATTTATTTTGCATACAAACTTTTGTATTCTTGCTTTATTATTTTTTTAATATGTTAGTGATTATGTGTTGTGAAAATGATTTTGAATTTGTAATAATTTCAAACATAATTACTAACATGAATAGGTTCTAAAAAATATTTATTGCCTATGTTTTAGTCCAGTTCCTGTTGATGTTATGAATTTTTTTATATAAGTTGTTACACAATGATAATTGTTTTCAAATTCATTTTCTCCTTTTTTGTCTTGTAGTAATTATTTGATTTTTGTAAATAATTTTTTAGAATTTGAAATGTGGAAATCAGATATTGAAAGTAATAATGCAACACAATATGTTTTACCTTCTGGTGAAAAGATTGATAAAGATGGTAGGAAAGTATCATACTATCAATGCTACAGAAGTGGATTTTATAAATGCATTGCGAAGAAAAGACTAGTTAAAAGTAGTGGTATGTATCAAGTAAATAACGATATTTAGAAGAAGAAAAATATTTGTATTTGCAACAAATTTTAATTTATTAGCATTGTTTATCTAATTACTGTTATAAGACTTAATTCAGTGACCACTTTCTTATTAAATTTTTGTTAAATACATTATTTATTTCAAACAATATTAGAACACCTAATGTAAATATCTAAAAACTCTTAAACATGTTTAGTTTTTGTGTGCTATAGGTCACTTTGTTTTAAAAATCTTTTAAAATTATACAGATGATGATTATCTTTACTATATTTAGAGTTTTATGTATTATATATATATGATATACAAATATTATTTTAATCTATACCCAGTAGGCACGCAACGTTTTACTCACGTTTCAATCACGTTTATTTTAGGTGACTTTGTCCAGGTTACTATTTTACGTGAAAGTTACGTGCCAAAATATCGCGCCTAACGAAACTATTTTTATTCTTAATAAAAACCTGTGATAAGAAATATGAAATAATATTTTTTATTATATTATTTATTTTTTTATAGTATAGTTTTTGTATTCATTATATTAGTTATAATTATTTTACTGTTATGATGATATAATTAATTTTTATTGTAGTTTAATCATAGTTAAAAAAAAAAATTTGGTCTATATAATAAATTATAACGCAATGCATTTAAAACAGAACTAAATAGTCCAATATATTTTAAGTTGTAATATCTAATATCCAAATTACATCGAATTAAGTTAAATAAATTAGTACCAAGCGTCCCTATTTGCCACACAAATAAGATTAAACTCAAGTACAAGGTATGCTTTTTTTCTACTTTATGATATAATATTTTAGACTGGCGAATTTGTCCATTTTGCTTACTTAATTTAGTACAAAATAAGTTATGTTAAAACAAATTTAATATCAAATTAAGTAAGCTACATGGACAAATTATAAGTTCTAGCAGAACTTATTCTTGATTCTTGAGCAATAATAATGTCTGTAGAACTTCTGCATACATTATTGCTCAAGAGTCGATTAGATAAAAACCAAAAATAGATTTTCTTGTATTATTTGGTTTTTAACAAAAAGGTTAAAGAATTTATCCAAGATAATATCAATAAACAAATGTGTTATGTTATTTATTATTGATATATGTATATATTATTATTATATACTTTATCTTTTTGTAATATATGACATCTTGATCTTGTGCTTTACTTGTTAAAAAAGGTTAATACTTATTTATTTCATTTTTTGAAATTATTTAAATATTATATGATTAATATATATATTTGAATTGTATTTCCCCCCCCCCCCACCCCTCCCATTTAAAAACAAGATTTATGGAATATAAGAAATGTAATTTTGCAACACATGTTCCAGTACTTTATAGAAAACCAATAAACATGAATAATTAAAATTATTTTACAGTGTATTTGACAATAAGTATTTAATGTTAAGTTTTTCTATGCTATGACATAAAGGCACTAAATCTTGCATCACTTTTACTGCACGTTCTGCACATATATTTGACCCTTGTGTTGGAATTGGTGTTGGCTCTGTGGACCAAAATGTCTTCAACAATTTTAATGCTTTTGGATGCTCATTGCATGCTTCTAATAGATGAACAAAATCTGCAGGATTGAAGTAGTGATCACCAAACCATATATCACCCCATGAACCACAGATGAAGTTGCATGCTGCTTGAGCAGATTTCGATTCTTGATAGTCTGGTATTAGAATGTAAGCAAGTAGAACAAAAATTACTCTCAAGTTCCATCTTGAATTGCTTATAGCAGGATGTGATTTGAAATTCACTTTTGGAAAGGTACCTGTGCTTTTGAACTTTTTATAACAAGCTATTTTTTTTTTTTTTTTTTTTTTTTTTTAAACATCTTCGCTTCCAACAAGGCTGCAAGCAGCCACTAATTAAAGTTGGAAGTTACTGTAAGAGAAAAGATGAAGATTGTAGAGCAAGATAACGATTGACGGACGATTTAAAAGATTGCAAATTATATGAATCAGGAAAGCAAGATGAAGGAAGCGAATTCCAAAGAGCTGATGTTCGAGGAAAAAAACTAGACGAATAAGCGTTTTTGGAGCACTTAGGAACAGTCACAGAAAAAGGATGACACTTAATTGAATGACGAGTAACACGAGAATGAATTTTAGTAGATGGCACAAGAGACGCTAGCTCTTTCGAGCAGTGCCCATTATAGTATTTGTAGAAAAGAGAAAGAGAAGCAACATTACGACGATGTGATAATGGTTGAAGGTTGGCTGCAAGAGCAGGTCCAACTATGTTTACAATGCGTTTTTGCACCTTGTCTAAAAGAGAAAGGGCATCATTAGAAGATCCGCCCCAGATATGGCAACAGTATTCCATACAAGGCCGGATTTGAGATTTATAGAGGTAGAGAATAGAATCCAGAGTAAGAAAGTGGCGAGCTCGATAAAGAGATGCAACCTTAGCAGATGCTAATTTTGCAACCGATTTGATATATGGTTTCCAAGAAAGATTGGAAGTAAGAGTTAATCCTAGAAGATGAAGAGTAGGTGACTCATCGAGTACATCACCGTTCATAAATATAGGAAGATCTAAATTATTGCGATAACGATTGGCTGAAAAAAATTGAGTTTTATCTGAATTAAAGTTCACCAGCCACTGTGAGCCCCATGCTGTAGCAGAAGTGAGATCCTTTTCAAGCTCAAATGCCCCCTCCAGGCAATCAGAGGGTGTTGGTTTCTTATCACGACAAGAATAAATGGTAGTATCATCAGCAAACAATGCCACCTTAGATGTGAGAATATCTGGAAGATCGTTAATGTAAATTAAAAAGAGTATAGGGCCAAGGATAGAACCTTGAGGAACCCCTGAAGTTACAGAATAAGAAGAAGAGTGTTGTCCATCGAGGAAAACTTTTATGCTACGATTGGAAAGGAAGGATTCAATGATCTTAAAGATGTTGCCGGATACACCATAAGAAGAAAGCTTATGGAGAAGACCAGCATGCCAAACTTTATCAAACGCTTTTGAAATGTCAAGAGCAATGGCCTTAACCTCTCCACCTTCATCTAATGCACGATAAAACCTGTCAGTTATTACTGTTAGCAAATCAGCTGTAGAACGAGAAGATCGAAATCCATATTGATGGTCAGAAAGTAAGTTATTAGATTCAAGATGAGAAATTAAGTGTTTGTTAATTAAAGATTCAAAAACCTTGCTTATGATAGGAAGAAGACTTATGGGACGGTAGTTAGACGAATCAGATCGCTCCCCAGAATTTTTGAAGATAGGGATAACAGATGCGGCTTTCCAGCAGGCTGGAAAACAAGACTCTGATAAGCACTTGTTGAATAGTTTTGAGAGTATAGACGACAGCTCTGGAGAACACTTCTGCAAGACAATAACAGGTATGTTGTCTGGGCCACAAGCTGTAGAAGAGTCTAGACAGGAAATCACTTTAGATACAGATGCTGAAGTGATATGAATGTCAAGCAATGAATCAACCTGTTTGTTGGCAATATCAGGTAGAACGCAATTAGTGGAATCAAGAGATGATATTGATGAAAAGTTTTTAGCAAACAGTTCGGCTTTGTCTTTAGGTGAGGTGACAAAGTCTGAACCATACAAGAGAGGTGGAATTATAGATTTGCCCTTATTATTGATATTATTAAAGATTCTCCAGAAGACACGAGAGCCTAATTTTTGAGATGAGATACGAGATTTCATGACCTGAGAATAGCGGGTTTTGGCGTTAGACAAAACCTTTTTACAGTTGTTTCTAGCAGTAATAAACAGACGTCTGTTTTCTGGAGAATTGTTTTGCTGATAAATATGGAAGTAACGGTTTCGATTGGCAATCGCAGCAGCACAGTGTGAGGAAAACCATGGAGGAGAGTGAGGCTTGACCTGGAATCGTCGAGAGGGAATAAAAGATTCCATGCCAGCCTGAATCCACGAAGTTATATAAGAAGCACATTTGTCGACAGGAAGTTGAAAGATTTCTACCCAAGGGCCATCACGAAGAAAATCACGGAAAGAATCCCAGTCAGCTTTACTGTAGTTATAAGAGGTTCGATAGTAGGGGTATTCAGGTGATGAAGAAGAATGAGATATTAGTTTTAAAGAGATCAAACTGTGATCAGAAGCACCTAAGGGTGAATGTGGAGAAGCTGAGCACTGACTAGGATCAGAAACAAGACATAAGTCGAGTAGAGAAGGTAAATGATTAGGGTTGTCAGGAAAGCGAGTTGGAAAGTTGACTATTTGAGTTAGGGATTGAGAAAGGCAAAAGTTGTGGGCTTTAATGCCTGCAGAGTCACTGACACTAGAGCCAAGCCATTCAGAGTTGTGAGCATTAAAGTCACCGACAACAACTATATTAGCTGATGGATAAAGAGAGAGGGCTTGGTCAATATGATCAGAAATAACATCAAAAAGTGTACAGTCTTGAGATGAAGGAGATCGATATAGAACAAAGAGAAAGGCAATAGCGTGAAGTGGTGCTAAACGAAAGCACATGAAAGAATATTCTGTGGATTCAAACCTAGTTTCACGACAAACAGGTGAATTCTTACGAATGTAAATGCCCAGGCCAAGCATGTGGCTATTGGAGTCTTTACGAATCAGAGGAAGATAACCATCAACACTAAGATCACAAGATGAGACAGCCGAACTCAAATTAGTCTCACAAAGAGCAAGTAGGTCTGGTGAACTTTGCAAGAGATAAGACTCAACAGAAGAAAAGTTACTTCGAAGACCACGAATATTCGTGAATGATAGGTTTAGAGAACTTGGTGATGATGATTTTTTGTGTTTTATAGTTTTTGGTACTTTATTCATTTTTAAATTAGATTGAAGAACTTGACTCAAAGCATAGTTAGTACTCAGAACACCGTTTAATAGCCCAAGCAATTGCCTCATTACTACTAATAAACCCTAAGCCGTAACAAAGGGCTTATTAAGTGATAAAGGGCTTATTAAGTGATAAAGGGCTTATTAAGTGACAAAGGGCGTATTAAGTGATACAGGAAGTCCATGTCATCTCGCCAGCCTACCCAATTCACTTTTGTCAAAGGATCTCCAGTATTCTAAAGTAATAACTTCGGGTTCTTGTACTCTTGCCATAATCTTGTCACATATGGGTAATGAAGATTTGGTTTTGTTGTTGATTTTTCAAAAAGATTATTCATGACATGTAAAATATGGTGGTGGCATTCTAAAAAAGAAGGTTTTTCTAGTCCAATGGTTTTGAAATGTTTCTGTGACAGTGTTACTACACCAATTCTTGTTCCGATATTTACATATGTTGTATCAGATACAACCATTTTTATGGCTAGCCACAGCTCATATTCATCCAGCACAAGTTTTATCCCATTAAATATTGTTTCACCTTTTCCATTCATCAGCTAAAGAACAGCAAGTCTAACCCCTTTCTTTTATTTAAAAACAACTACTTGATGTTCCATTTTCTCTATGTGTTTTCCATCAAAGTGTAAAGACCGCTTTTCATTTTTTAAGTTCTCTATATAATTTGCTTTCAACTTTTCTCCTTCTTTCCCGACATCTTTGAAGACACCACTATGAGTTGGAGTAGGAATAGAAATTCCATTTTTTGATAAAGTTTTGCAGACTTTATGTGCTTTTTTGGTACTAATCTTTGCAGAAATCACCAAATTTACAGACAAATTTGTTTTTTATCTTTTAGATGATGATGACAAACTTTCGACATCTTTAGCTTCGGTATCACTGCTGGAACACTGCTCTTCAGTTACTGAATAACCTCCTTCACTAGCTGGTTCATTGAAATCTCAGTCTTGGCTGATTTGTTTTTTGAACATTTGTTTCTTTATCAACACCAGTTTTCTTGGATGAATACCTTCAGTATCTTCAATCGTGGCACAATATCCAACTATTCCATTTATTGACATTTGCAGACCATAAAACTCTTTATCTTCCTGACACAACCACTCACCTTTCTCATCAGTTTTGTTAAACAATCGGGTAAAATTTTGAGTTCCAGGTTTTCGACTATTTTTGTCAAGTGTTTTCAATACATTTTCTATTTTTCTTTCTGATGGTGATTTACCTTGTAAAATTGGAATATTCAGCTTTCTCCATATTAGTTCAATTTCTTTAGCCAACTCTCTCATTTCTGCTTTTAACATTTGATGAGAAACTTTTAAATATAATATTTAAAAAACTTTTAAAAATAATATGCTGTTCTGAAGACATTTTATTCATTTCACTAATACTTTTAACAATAGCACATATTCTTGAAGTCTTAGCTTTTTCAAATCTCGCTAAATTTGATTCCCAAACTTTCTTATTCTTGTCTGAAGCAAGACCATTTTTAGCAATATTTATAACTTATTAGGATAACATTAAAAAGATAGGAAAAATTATTTTCAGCTTGGGGGTAATCTTTTTCAAAAATTAACATTAAAAACTTATATTTTCTGTTTATAAATATAACTTCTCCACTCATGGTGACAGGGGGAATTAAAAATTCTTAAAAAAATTTTTTAGTCATACCCCTAATGTACAATATAAAACAGGTTATTAATGCGGATTTGTTCAATGTTTCCCCCACAAAAAGATGATTATGACGCTATTGTATTTGAAACTGCATTATACTTATCTTTCAATGTTGACAACCTTCCAATATGTAAAGCAAGTTTCTCTCAAATATAGCATTGCTTTTTTTAAAAATTGTTTCATGATTTAGATCAAAGAAATAGCAACACCAGAAAATCTTGTTGCCAAAACAGTTGGCGACTCACCATGTAAGACTTGTGTTAAAAATATGTGATTTAAGATAATTATTTAATAATCATATTATTATTTAAGTTTTTATTTGTTTCTTTTTAGCTAAATTTGGTGTCGCTAGCTATTATTGGTAAAAATATCGACTTATTCATTAGATAAAGTTTGATGCATGCTTACCCAGTTTCCTTCTTCACGTTTCAATCATGTATATTTTAGGTGACCTCGTCCAGGTTACAATTTTACTTGATTGAAGCATGAAAGTTACGTTGCCAAAATATTGTGTATTTTGGAACTTTTTTTATTCTCAATAAAAACCTATAATTAGAAACTTGGAAAGATATTCTTTATTTTATTTACTATTTTTTTATAATATAGTTTCAGGAATTATTTTTTTTGGGATATTCCCGGAATACCGGATATTTTTCTGAAATTTATCTTTTTCCAAATATCCGAAAAGTTTTCCATACATGCAAGTTAAAGTATATATTATTGTCAACTTGGCTGAATGCAAAATTAAGGGAAAAATTAGGGGGAAAATATTCTGAATTTTTTCAGGATATTTTCCGCAAACAATTTTCCGAATTTTTTAAATATAATGATTATATGAAATATATAGTTTATATATTCATTATTGTAATTACTTTTTATTATACTTTTATAATAATATAATTATTTTGCATTGTAGTTTTATAATAATAAAAAAAGTATCAGGGTATAAGATATTTCAGGGTATAAGATATATCAGGGTATAAGATATCTTATAACATCGCAATGCATTTTTGACAAAAATAAAATGTCACATATATAATATTTTATCTAAACATATTATATTATTTTATATCAATTTTTTGTCAATTTAGGTTTAATAAATATATTAAAAAGCTTAGTTCAAAATCGTGTAACGTTATGGCAGATAATTCTCATATTGCAACATGCAAAAGATCAAACCCTAATACAAGGTATACTTTTTTTTCTACCCTATTATATAATATTTTAGACTGTCAAATTTGTCGATGTAATTAATTTAATAATAAATAAGTTATTATAGCTTTTATATTATTAAATTTATTAAACTACATGATAAATGATAAGTTCTGTATAAAATATTATTGACTAGGAAGATCCAATGGTATTGTTATGTTATTGCCTAGGTATATCATTCTGTAGTAAGACACAATAACCTTTTAACTTTTAAAGTTTGAGAAAATTCACTTTTCCCTCTTTTCGTCTTCTTTTGTGATCGCACCCTGTAGCAAGAATTTAATTTAGTTCATATCTTGTTGGAGAATGTAACTTGGTTCTGAGTTGAATTTTTAGTACTCGGTATATATTGGTGACCTAATTTGACAATACTTTATTATACATACTTTTAGTTTTATACTTAATATATTATATATAATTATAAGGGGTAGATGAGGCACCTTAGCCGTGGTGAATGTTTCCACAGCAAAAGGAGCCTCAAGGTGAAAATCTCACCATGGGTAGGAAAATCATGATATAAAATCCCCACTATAATGTTGTGAGGTTATGTGGTAACTATTACATTTTTTTAAATTGTTATAATTTTCTATGTGCATTCTAAAATTACATTTAATGTTCAAAACTTTGTAGATTACTCATTTAAAGCAACTTCGTGGGCTGTAACCTTTGCATCTAGTGAGTTAATGTATGAACAAGTTAATGCAGAATCAAGTGCAAATATAAGAAGATGGAAAACAAAGAAAACAAATTATTTAATCAGATGTTATCACATAAGGTGTTTTTCTAATCACGCCCTTCAGTTATTAACTTTATATATATATATATATTTATCTATAGACAGATATTAGATATAGATATATTAGATAAACAATATTTTTTTAGACTTGTATTTTTATATTTTATACTTCTTTTTTTTATTTATCTGTCGACTTTTTTGTTATGTCTTTTTTTATTAAATCCTTATTTTTTAGCAATAAGAGTATAAAATTAGAAGGCAAATGACTTTTTTTATTTTTCTACATTGTATGTAGTATTGTTTTCTTAAAATTATTTAATGATTTAGATAAAAGAAAACAACTAGAAAATCTTGTTGCCAAAATGGTTGGCAACTTACCAAGTAAGATTTGTTTTAAAAGTTTGTGATTTAAGATAGTTATTAAATAACCATATTATTATTTAAGATTTTATTCGTTTCTTTCAGCTAAATCTGATTCATTAGATAAAGTTTGATGCGTACTCTTATAGGAGAAAATATCGACTGATTCGTTAGATTATGTTTGAAGCGTGCTTTTATGGGAGAATATATCGACTGGTTCGTTAGATTAAGTTTGAAGTGCGCTCTTTGTGGATCGAAGTGTGCTCTTCGTAAGTTGCAGATCTATGACTTTGTACTTATTACTTATTGGATATAAGGAGGATATTTTAACAAAAGTGTTGCTTTTATTACAAATTCAAAATGTTTATATCAAGAACTAATATACTGACTAATAAAACCATGTAATTTAATACGTATTAAATATTTCCTCGACGATGAGTTTTTTTCTTTACACGAATCCAAACACTTCGTTTTTATAAAGCATAATTATTACTTAAATATTACGTGCCAAAATTAACGTAAAAAGCACGTCTTTTAGACAGTTCATGGGGACCAAAAAGTTACCTAAATATCACGTGCCAAAAGTAACGTGAAAAACACGTCCATAAATCACGTGAATTGGTCATTTCATGGGGAACAAAAAGTCACCTAAATGTCACGTGCCAAAATGACGTGAAATTCACGATTTTGTCACGTCGCTGTGCCTACTGGGTATGATCTCAAATATCTACTTAATAGGAAATCGAAAAATTGTTAAAAATTGCACGTCCACACTTTAAGTTACCCAAACCGTAGATAGATTGTTAATGCTTGTTATTCACACTATGGACATAAAAATGAAATTCAACATATTTCTCAATCAAGTGTTCAAAGGCAAGAAATTGCTAGCAAACTTAAAATGGGTGTAACCAAAAATAGAATCCTAGATGATATTAGAGATGAAACAAGTTGTGTTCAATCCAGGTTACATTTAACCCAGCGTCAAGATATCAAAAACCTAGAGAAAGCATTCAACATTATTTCTATACAACTTCATGCCAATGGTTAAGACAGTGTTGCAATTTGGCTAAAAGAATGGCAAATGAAGGGAAATAGTCCTGTTTTATATTATAAACTACAGGGTGAGTTAGATACATGTTATACATTTAAAGAATCAGACTTTATAATTATAATGCAAACAGAACATCAAAAAAAAATGCTGCAACCGTTTGGAAAAAATGGTGTTTGTATTGATTCTACGCATGGCACAAATGCATATGATTTTCTCATTATACTGCTGATTTACTAACGGTAATAACCAATTGGTTTTATTGCGCACGAGATAGATGCGAAGCGGTTAAGCTTACTGCTTTTAAAATTTTTAATGCTTTTGCTAAAAAAAAGCGGGTTGCAAATCTTCAGCATAAAAAAATTCCTATGGTATATCATATCCAAGGTACTCTTTGCACGGTCGAAAAAGTTTTTCAAAATGGCATGTCTAGAACATTTGCGAGCATGTAAATCACGATGTCGCATGCATTGTTCGTTTCTGCATTCAGATGGTTTTTCATATGGAAATTTAAAAAACTGATGAGCTAATTTTAACTTTATTTTGTAACTGTGTTTTTAAAAATAAAAAAATAAAATTTGTTGTACACAAATTTTCTTTTTTTATCATTTTTCACACAACTTTTAGAAGTTATGCAATCCAAAGCATTGTTGAAATCAGGATAGCTGATTTTTTTTGTTGAGTATTTAGAACAGTTAATATCTTTAGTTGAAAAATTCACTAATAATAATTTTATTACATTATTTATGATTTTTATTTTTTTAAACTTGAAAAATAAACTTTTCTTGGAATAATGCAAATAATTACAAAACTAAATGTCAATTTAATTTTTCGGTTAACTAATAAATATAAAGTCTAATGTAGTTTTTTGATAAGGGGTCGTCCATAAAATACGTCACACAATTTTTGACCGTTTTTAACCCTCCTTCCCCCTCCCCCCCCCCCACCTATGTCTCAAAATCGTAACACTTTAGAAGCAAGTTTTGTACGAGTCATCACAAAATCACCAAACCCCCTGCCCCTTATAGCGTAAAGTAATTTGTGGACGACCCCTAATCATTTCATTGAAAAAAAAAAAATATTCATAACTGGCTATAATCAAGGTTAAAAATTTTGATATCAACTTTTTTTCTAGTTGATGGAAGTTGAAAATGCGCTTTTAATTTTTTCCTTCTTACAATTCGTGAATATTAAAATAGCAACAAGAATTTAATTTTCGTTAGCATTTTAACATAAAAATAAATTGCAGAAAAAATGAATTCATTTAGGTAACAAACACTTGCATGCACACAGCATGCAATTTTTGACATTGTTTTTATGGCAATCGCTTCTGACTTCGCTGGTAACCAGAGCAATTAATATTTTCAATTTACCTTAATTTTAGTGTTTTTCTGCAGTATAATATATGACAAAACAAATTTTCTTATTTTAGCAACTCTAAACTTCAAAGCGCATGGGCAAAGCGCACTTTATCGACTTTCAGCATTAGATTACTTAGTGTTACATTTGATTAAAAAAATCACACTTTTTTGAAATAGGCTAAATTTGATATATATTGCATTGACAAATTAACTTTTTATTTACAAAGAATTAATGAAAAAGAACACATCGAGATGTATGCACTACACTTTTTTTATAGAAGTAATCTTTTAGACAGTTGAATAATTCTAAATTTAACAGAGATTTTTTTTTGGTAAAAGACTTTTTTACCAAACAGTTTTTTTCATCAAGATTTACTAAATCATGACTCTAATAAGGTGTTTGATGTAATCACAAACATTACTCTGATTAATGTGACGTGCAGCAAATCTTCACCATCTGCATCTTAGACTTCATGTATAACTGTTTGGGGTGAATTATATAGATTTAATTATCATTTACTTTTGAATTTTACTTTGTAGCCTTCTAAAAGATAAACATATAAAGAATACATAAAAATTGGCAACACCTTTGTAAAATTTTATACTTACTTACTTAACACAAACACACAAGTCTATAAAAAAAAAAAGAAATGAAAATAGATGTTTGCTCTATAGTAATAAATACTCTAGAGTCCTAGATAAAAAAAGGGGGGACGTTTGTTAACTTTTGGGAAATTTTCCCACCCACCTTGAGCTTAATAAGACACCCCCTCCCTCTAAAATTCCCACGCATAGATAAAGAAAGAATTTTTATTTAGTATAAAAATAACAACAGACCTAATTAGCATATTGTTTAACATGATCACAATCAATAATATGACAGCTTTTAAGTTTCAATTAGTTCACTCTATTGTGTTATTGGTGTTTTTTATAAGTTTTTTTCATAAAAAAAAGTGTGTTTAAGATAAAGTTGATAAAGTAACAACAATTATATTATTTAAGTAGGTTTCCTCATTCGAAAAAAAGTAAAAGCTGTATACAAAGGTAATTTAATTTAGTGAAGTAAAATCAGAGCTATTAATAGAGCTCAGAGTCTCCTATTGCTTGCTAACGTTGAAAAAGTGCCATGAGAGCTTGTGCGATGGGTTTAATGATATTCAGATGTTAAAAAAGTTCTCATGACTACGTATGAAAATATCACAACATAAATGAAAACAAAAGAAAGAGAGTGTTAGTTTGAGAGTAAAGGTTGGTGTGCAGCATTGTTCAGTGATACACCCTAGGTTTTTATAACCGTCTTGTAATCTATTTGTAAAGAGTTTAGACTTATTTTAGGATAAAAACTAATTTATGTAGTTGAAGGAGAATTAATATATAGTGTTGAAAAGTTTCAGTGTTGAAAAGATGGAATTGAAACAAAAGAGCTAAGGATTAACATGATAAAGACATTAGTCATCCAGTTTAGAATGACCAAGCAAAAATATCTGGGAAATGGGCTTGTGGAGTGTGTAGGAAGGTTACATTTTGTGAGCAATGAGTTCATAAAAAAATGTATTTCAACTGCTTTATACACAAGGAGCATTTATTAATTTTCAGAAAATTTTCCCACCCACCCAGAGCTTTTTAAGACCCTCTCCTTTTTCATTTTTTAACCAGACACATTGGTCTTGTAAAAGATTTCTGGTGCAGGTAAACTCATAAATTAGGAGATTACAAAACAAAGTTGAAGGCCAAACAACATAATACTATTTAGAGTATCAGAAAGTAACATTACCTCATTAGATAAATCATACCAAAAAGATGAGTAATTTTGTATTCAAATATTTACTATAACTACTTCACATATTGTTAAGAAAAATATAATTAAAGTGATCCGGCTTGGTAAAAAAGACAATATTGTATAACATTGTTCAAGACCATTGTTGGTAAAACTAATAAATTATTGTCAAAAAAACTTTGTAATAAAGAATCTGAGTAAATTTGTAGATGCTAAGATATAAATCAATCAAAGAGCTTCATAATTTGACAATAAAAGAAAACAAAGATCTTGAAATTCTAGTAGCTGAGGCAAAGGAATAACAGCAAAAAAATTGTAGGGGAACAAATAATTGTGGTAAGACAGATCAGAATAAATGAAAACTGAATTCAAGCAAAAATTGTATAGTGTAGACACATTATTGGAATAACTTAGAGTTGAGCTATAGAAAACTCTATAGAACTCTTAACTTAAATGTCACTAGTTGTCATTAGTTGAACAATAATATTTTATGAAGCTAACAAATTTGAAAATAAACTAAAATTATCATTTTAGTAGATAGCAGCTTACCACCTCAAAGGACTGGTAAAGACACTAGTTAAGAGATATATTGTTGTTGTGGTATCAGAAAATTTGCCAGAAATTTACTCCAACATTGAACAAATCTAGTCATTGAAAAATCCAAATAGAGTCAAATTTTAGAATACACTAGCTTACATAGTGTATTTTACAGTTAGATCGCTCAATGTTTTTTAAAGACATATATTTTAAAGAAAGATCTTGGCAGTAAGATAATATTTGTTGACATCCTAATAGTAAGATAAAATTTAGTTATAGAAAACTACATCATTTAAAAACTTAATTTAATTTTAACTTTTGACCTACATGTATTTAACTTTATTAGTTAATAAAACAATTTAATAGAGAATCATTAGTTCAATATAATTTTATGAAGCATATCAATTTAACTTTTAATTTTATTTTGAACCAACAAACCTCTGATTGAAATTATTGCCATAGCTTAGAATGTAAAAGTATTGCCTTAGTAGTAGCGTGTAAAAAATTGTGTTGCTTTGTTATTGTAAATGTATAATAATACATGTTACTTATTGTAAATGTATAATAATACATTTATAATAATTAATCTGAGTGTTACACACAGGTTAATTATTAAATGCAATAATGTAACAGGTAAATGTAATAGGTAAGTGCATTATAATACACTTACCTATTACATTTACCTATTACAAACCTGTGTGTAACACACAGGGTAACTATTGTAAGTGTATTATAATACATTTACAATAACAAAACATATTGTTATACAATCAATGTGGTAATAAAAAACACTGTATTTTAATAAAATACATTTATAAAATTTTTTATTATTTAATTATTTATAAAATTAATAAAATAAAAATTAGTAAATAAAAATAAATAAAATTTTTATTTACACATTGAATGTATAACAAAAAATAATATAATTTTATGTTTTACTCTCTGTACATGTTTTACTTAACACTCTCGGTATATGTTTTACTTAAGAATAACATAAAAACAAATTAACAAAGTTAGTAAACTATAATACTATAAACAAATTAAAAACAATAGCGGTAAATAAAGTTTAGGTAAATAAAACCTAAAACTTTTACAGGAATGGCTCCCTAATTTGATTGGTCAAAATATTTGCTCCGATCTAAAGAATACATTCATAATATTTCATATACATGTTCCATATATAACATATACAAGTCACGATATCCGGTAAACGAGAAAAAATGTTTTTCGGACTTTGTGAAACAAAATTTTTTCATCCAATCAAAATAGGGAGCCATTCCTGTATTTAACGGCTCCTAGTTTATTGGTTTAGTTACAAAAGAAACAGTTGACTTTGAATTACTTAATACCGACTCGTAAGTAGTTTCTATTACTATGGTAATTTTAAAATTTGAAAATAAAAAGGAAAATTTTATTTTTCCGATAATTGGATTCCATTTTATGTTCTTTTAACGATAAAATAGTCAACTATTATATCGTGCATTATCAACTATTATATAAATATCGTGCATTAAAGGGCTAAAATAACTTAAGACTAGCTCTCATACACAGTACTAGTAGTTAACTAACTATAAATCTATATGTATAACTATATATATATAACTATATGTATAACTATATATATTGTGCCTTTAAATAATTATATATATATTGTGCAAAGTCTTTAAGTAAGACTAAATTCTTTATGTTATTTATTTCCTAACTGTAAAAAAATAACTTATATTACCCTGCTAATTAAGATGCTTATGAAATTCCAATTGTCATTAATTTTTGATTTTTTTTTAATATTATGTTGTTTTTAAATGTAGCTAAAGTTTATACTTTTTATTTCTACAGTGTCGATTCAAGTTTCCACAATAAGCTACTACATACGGATTTAGAAATAGTTGTGCCAATAGAGCAACTCTCGACAAAAAAAAAAGTTGGACGTAAAAGAACCAGAAATCCAGATAGCTGGAAAAAAAGGTGTCAAGTTGGCCAGGAGTATAAAAGCAGGAATAAAATGATAAGAAGAAAGAGAGAAATCAATAATGAGAAGGACTGTACTAACTGTAAATTTAAATGCCACATTTATATTCCGCAAGAGCAACGGGAGTTACTATTTAACAAATTTTGGGGACTCAATGATGACCTCAAAGCACACTTTTATAATGAAAATACAACACGTATTGTGAAAAAAACTAAACGAACACTTGCAATTTCATCGAGGCGGCAATACTCATTTGTCTACTTTTTTCACCTGGCAGGGATTCCCATCAGAGTTTGCAAACCTTTCTTTTTAAACACTCTCGACATAAGCCAACAAAGAATTTCATATTTTTATAAACATTTCCAAACAGATACAAACACGCCTACCCCAAGAAAACAAGGTAAACATACAAAAAAGAAAATTCCTGACGCGGTCAGAGATGGCGTTAGGAAACACTATTACTATAGAATCGCACTATTGCCGTGCTAATACAAATAGAAAATACTTTGAGTCTGAATTGTCTATTAGTCGACTGTATGAGCTTTACCATGACTTTTGTCAGCAAAAACGATTTCAACCGGCTAAAAAGCACTTATACTCTGAAATTTTTTTAACTGAGTTCAATATTTCTTTCCAGCAAAGAAAAAAAGATAGGTGTGATAAGTGTGAAATTTTTAAAATCAAAAGTGCTGAAGGTATTTTAAGTGATTGTGAACGGGCTCAGCATCTAAGTCATATTGAACAAAAAGAAGATGCACGCGAAGAGCGCAAAAAAGACAGACAGTCAGGACATCCTGTTCTCTGTTTTGATGTACAAAATGTTTTAACAGTTCCCAAGGCTGAGATATCCAACTTCTTTTATCTTAGAAAGCTGTATGTTTATAACATGACAGCACATCTTTCTTTAGATAAAGATGTTTATTGTTGTATCTGGTCTGAAAGCCAATCTGGCAGAGCCGGAAATGATTTGGCATCTGCAATCCTACAAATTTTAGAATCTGTGCTTACCACCCATCCACAACTTAAGAACCTCATTTTATGGTCAGATTCTTGCGTTCCGCAAAATAGAATCAGTATTATGAGCACGGCAATGAAGCATTTTTAAAATGCTCATCATGATGTTGAATCTATCACTCAAAAGTTTTCTGCAAGCAGACATGGCTGTGTTCAAGAGGTTGATGCAGTTCATAGCAGCATTGACCAAAAATTAAAAAAAACTGAGGTATACAGTTCACTGGGTCTGATCAGAATACTAAAGTCTGTTAGGCGACAGAAACCTTTCAATATCCTGCAGATGAAAGATGTTGATTTTTTAAATATTCAAGCTGGAGCTAAAAGCTATAACTTTACCAAAGTGCCCTTACTCAAGTGAAGCAATTAAAATACTATTCCAATCATCCTTTTACTGTTTCATTTAAAACAAAACATGCAGACGGCTTCACCTTAGTTTTTGCAGGTGCCCAATCATTAAGAAAAAAGAAATCTACAGCATATCCCATAACTGCACCAAAACTGTCAATTCAGACCAAAAAAAGCCACTTACTTTCAAAAGAGAAGAATGAAGATATTAAAAAAATGATGCCCTACATGCCTGAGATTGATAGAAATTATATGGCAACTCTTTGTGTTTAGTAATTCATGTGCATCTCCGATGTACTTTTCTTAATTATTTTTATGTCTTAATATAATTGTTTCATGAAAAAAAAAAATGTTTTACTTGAACACAACCAAATAATGTCTAAAACAGGGGTGGATCCAGGTCATTGTCCTAGGGGGGAGGGGGTTATATGACCAAAAAAAATGATTTTTTCAGCTAAAACCACTGTTTCATTTGATCATTTTTCTAACTAAGCTCAATAATTCTTTCCGGCAAAGAAAAAAAGATAGGTGTAATTAGTGTAAATTTTTTAAAATCAAAAGTGCTGAAGGTACTTTAAATGATTGTGAACGGGCTCAGCATCTAAGTCATATTGAACAAAAATAAGATGCACGCGAAGAGCGTAAAAAATGCTTATAAATTAGTTTACTAATAAATATATTAAATGTGTATATAGCTAACTTTTTTTTTGCCAAAAATTCAAATGTTGCAAAATAATATTTTGTATTTTTATTTTTTTTTAAATTTCTATCAATAATATTTTGAAGATTGATAATTCTTAAGATGAGTGGGGGGGGGGGGGGGAGGGGGATACTCCCATCTTTGTATCCGTCCTTGGTAAGAAATAAATTAAAAAAATTCACCAAATAAGACATTTGTGCATGTTTGGACAAACTATAATTAAAAAAACCCAAAGAAATTGACATAGAACATTATACAATTTTTGTATTTTGTAAAGTTTGTCAGTAATTTGTTCTATCTCTAAAGTCAAAAATCATTTTTTTAAACATTAAATACACAATAATTATCTAAAAATGGTTTATAAGGGTTTTATATGTTGACTTTTACAAGTTTATAATAACAAAATTTGGTGCAAAGTTTATTTTGAACATTTTTAGGGCTTTTGAAAATTCAAATGCCTTTTTTTCAAAACCATAGTTTAGCGACATAGAACAAGATAATACTGAGGGGACGATATATTATCTTATGTAGTTATTTATTAATAAAAAATTTTATTGGATAAGTAATTACCTATCCAATAAAAATAAAAAAATTAAAAAAAATAATAGTTATTTAATTTTTATTGATAAGCGTGCAGTTTGACCCGATTTTACTCTAGCTATAAAAGACCTGGTCTTATTTTTTATAACTATTGTAATATGTTTATAAACTTTTCAACTATACTACTTATACTATACTTTTATTTTATAAAACTATATATAAAGTTATAAGTTTATATAAAACTTTTTCATATAGTGGGGAGTTAGAGGGGGATTAAGAGAAAAAATGTTTGTGCACTATACTATGTTTATGTTTCGATAATTAAAAAAAATGAAATGATCAAGCTTTTTGCAGTGGAAATTTTATAGTAAAAATTTCTATCAAATATTTTTTAAATTTAATTTCATTAGCAGAAAATAAAAGTTTACATTAGGATTAAGTCAAAGATCACTAATAAAATTAATAAACTCATAAACAGATATTTTGAATCCTTGTTTTCTCTGGTTTATGCATTATCAATAATCTTCCTAGAATACTGTCTACCGCTTGTTCATCATGCACCTGTTTGTGCGACTTCATGTTCTAGATTCGTATTCTGATCGTCTGATTTCGTAATCTAATTTGTAACTGCAAAAATCTAGAGTAAAATAGATAGCATTTTAAATGTACATTCATAAATCGAAATTGAAATTACACAAAACACTTTACACATAGAGGATTTTCTGAATGGAAGTTTCCGAAATTTTCTGTACTATCCATATTTATTTTTGACATTAAAAAATTAGTAACGTCGCGACATAACATATGCAGTGGTTTTTACCAACTCTGTTCAACCAATTTTCTTTAGCAAATGTAACTAAATTAAGCTAAAATGCGTCTAAAATAAAAAAGTAAATATTTAGTTATTAAACCTCTTGATTATTGCAAAGATAAATATCTACTGTTACACAATCATACTAGCGTTTACAAAATGAATTTAAACTGTTTATAAAACTTACGAAAAAAGTTCTTGCAGCAGGACTTTTATAACGAGAGACCAGCAACTCATATTTTTTAACTGTGTCAATGTCGTCATCAATAATTTCTAAAACATCAGAGCCCATTGATTTGTTGCCATTTAGGAAGGTGGATTGTCGCGGTAACAGCTTTTTAACTTCAATGAATTAAAATGGCGCGCCCGACACTCTAAAAAGTTTGCAATATACATTTCAAATCATGCGTCTATTTTTAATCAAAAATAGGTCGCTAAACGTTTTATCCATTTTTTGACCGGTTTAGACTAAATATTGACCAATTCTGAAACTATCTGTGCTTACTGTAATCTCTCTCTCTCTCTCTCTCTCTCTCTCTCTCTCTCTCTCTCTCTCTCTCTCTCTCTCTCTCTCTCTCTCTCTCTCTCTATATATATATATATATATATATATATATATATATATATATATATATATATATATATATATATATATATATATATATATATATATATATATATACATATATATTAACGAAGAAAAAACAACTTTTTCTATGGTACTTTAAGTTTCATGCCTATACGGCAATCATCAGCCATTGAGTATTCAATGGCTGATGATTGCCGTATAGGCATGAAACTTAAAGTACCATAGAAAAAGTTGTTTTTTCTTCGTTAATATATATGTATATCGATCTATTTGAAGTATCTTTTTAATATTGAGCACTCTTTTACGACTATGAGTTTTGTTTTATTATTATAATACAAAACAGCCTCAAATATCAATATATATATATATATATATATATATATATATATATATATATATATATATATATATATATATATATATATATATATATATATATATATATATATATATATATATATATATGTATATATATATATGTATAAAAAAAGAAAAAAATGAAGTTGAATCGGCATATAGTTTTATCAATTCGAATAGAGGAGATAGTTCTGTATTTTTTTCATAGCCATATTCGTTTAGGTTTTATTTGATAATTTCGATCAGTGTGCGGAATGATATGGTGTGCGATTTGACCCGGTTTTACTCTATCATATTGTTCTGAACTTTTATTACAAATACATATTTAATATGTATCAAGTTGTTTTTTAAAGTTGTTCAATGATGCAGCGGATATGAAGGAATTCTAAAGTAAATTCTAGTCAGGTACGACTGCGATTGGTGAAGAAAAGTTCTCGTTGGACATAGTTACTTACTGCTTAGCGTTGATTTCGATGACACTGCCCTCAGAGGCTTTTTGCAGGACCATGCACAATTAATGCTGCAGCTAACTGGTTTGGTCTCTGGAGGTCGACATTGTAGAGGCCATGGTACATCTTTATGTATAGGATGAGGTTACTTCCACGCCGTCTTTCCTCCAGAGATTAATTATTTGTAGGGGCTTGTCTTTGGCAATACTTTAAAGGCATGAGATGAGGCACAAACTTAGTGTCTTTTTTTTGCACTGCTTTAAGAGCGTCAAAGTCTTGGCGATAATAAGGGTTCTATGCGGAAGTACAGAACTAAAGATGTTTCGTACATACGTTATATAAAGTATACGAAGGCTGTTAATATGCCAATGGTGAAAGATTCTTTTTATTATAACTAGCGCTATGTTAGCCTTAGCAACAGCGTGTGCAACTTAATCCCGCCACTTGATTTAGTCATTGACTATTATATTGAGGTCGCGCTCAGAACTGGTCACGTCGAGGCTCATTTTTGATAAGGTCACTGTGAAGGTTATGTGCAAACCCGGTATATTTTCAATGAGAATGGTTTTAAAGCGGTTGTTAAATCTTTTGTCCAAGAACAAAGATTTGTACTTGTCTATGTTAAAACTCATGTTTCAGGTATGGGCCCATTTTATAAGGCGGGCAGTGTCATTTTTGAAAGTTTGATAGTCGGAGGTGATCTTTATAACCGCTACTAGTTTTACGTCGTCAACAAACAGCTTATAAACGTGCTGGGTTTGTCCTAAAAATAGGTGTTACGTTGGCTTACTTCCAACAAGTAGATTCAGCACCGGTAGTGAAAAATTTTTTGTATATCAACGGAGAAGGCAAGGAGAGTGCAGATTAGGCTTCTGAAAGGATGTACAGATGGAATCTATCAATACCTGGTGATTTGTATTTTTCCAGTTTAGAGATACGCAAATTGATAGCAGCTTAAAAAAAGATGTTTTCATTTATGCTGAGAACCTCATCCGTGCGTGGCTGGAAATTAGGAGAATCATCCGCGAGGTATTTGCTTTATGCAGAGAAAAACTGATTGTTTAACAAGTTGCAAATCTCGGATCCGTCAGATATTAGCATGGCGTCTTTATTTTTGAGAGCTCAAACACGATCGTTACAATTTTTAGCCTAATTAAGCCATACAGAATCTGAGGATTACCCTTGCGTTTACTTTGATTTTGCGTGAGGCCTTGTTAAACGCCAGTTTTAGTAGGTGTTTGCGATCACGTGGTGCTGCTTGAAGTTGGGAGAAAGTAGACGATTTATCTTTTGATGCTTGTTTAACTTGTTTATCCATATTAAGTCGGGTTTTATTAAGTGTATATATTTATATAACTGAGTGTTTTTTCACGATAAAATTGGGTTTAAAAAATATTGACTTTTTAAAAGCTCTTTTAATCTATAATTATGTACAAACTTAAAATATATTCTAGTTTATTTGAGACATCTTGAACAAAAACGACTGAGCAAAATAGAATGAAAAAATTTAAATATAGACCTTATAAAAACCATAATACTAGTAATAATGTTTTATTCCTAATAAAACATTTTTACTAGTATTATGGTTTTTAATAAAAGAAAATTTTATTCTTAACAGAAGTATAAATTTTTTTATTAAACAAATACAAAGTTTCACTTATAACATTCCATTTAACACCTAACATAGAGATTGTCGAGGATTTTATTAAAATTTATTATGTAAACTTCACTGACTCGGCTTAAAGGATAATGCATTAAACAATAATGTATACCTTTTTGATCTTCTGTTCTTATATATTAAATTCATTTGAACCAAATATTATTTGGTGCAAATGAATATGTTATATATTATATCTTTTTAAAGACTTTATAAATGATTAATCGGGTGGAGTGAAAATAATTTTTTCTCCCTGAATTCTATATCATTTAGAAGAAAAATAAAAATAATAAGATTAAGAAAACCAAAATTGGACAATAATTACCCCCGGCAGCAACATTTGGCTAATATTACTTAATACTCTTAGTAATTTAAAAAAATTGAAAATTAGGCAAATACTAAAATCCATGCTCTACTCGGGGTTTTAACAAAAACCAAAATTTCTAAATGTTAATAATGGTATTTAGTTTGATTTAAGATACTGTTTATAAATTAATAATATTTAATAAAAATAGAGTAACCGTAAAATTGGTGATAATGGGTGTGAGTTTTATAATTTCGCCTGTTTGTTATAAAAGTATCGACCTTAAAATGTAATTGCGAAATAAACAACCAATTCTTTTTTTTTTTTCTGTTGTATAATTATATTCTGTGTATATTTTTGAAATTATAATGATTGTGAAGAAATTCGAACTCGTGCAAATGTTTTGGGATTAACCTGACTCAAATAACAAAAACAACGACCTTTACATGTCACTGAAAAATATCCAAAATCTTATAATTTTAATTTTTTGCGATAAGTTGCTTTATAAAAATCTATACTTAGATGTTCAAGTGGTATATTCCAGTTATAATACTACTGGAATATACCACTCGTCAGTTATTCTCATTAGTTATATACTCTTCAATATACCAGATAAACTCTAAAAACAATCCGTTAGAAAAAGCAACGGATTGCTTTTTTCCGTTAAATTAACGAAGTAATTCGTAACCCAAAATCTCAAAATTAACGGAGTAAAATCTCAAAATTAACGGGTTCTTCGAAATTTCGTTAATTCAACGGATTAAATATTCAAATCCGATGAAAAACAACTGAAATTTTATTAAAAAGGGTTTCCATAAGTAATTATCAAGTGCTTCCTCTGTAAATTATATTTTTAAATCTTGTTTGTTTGATTTAGATTGGTCAATATATTATAGTTCTTTATTTATAAATGATAAAGTTTTAAAATGCGTTTTTCTTAAACCACATTTAAGTCGTAGATAAAAGGCTTTTTGCAGTAAGTTTAGTTTGCCATTTTTTAAATAGCTTCACATTTCGAAACTATTTTTAAAAAGCGTAATTTAAATTGTGTTTATCCATTTGCTTTTTCTACTAAATTTTACTACAGAAAGCAAATGGATAAACAAAGTTTAAATTAAACTCTGTTATTTGTAATTTCAAAAGTTGTTAAACTTATTTAAATTTTTCTATGTAAAGCATTGTCAATGCTTTACCTACTAACTCTTTAGTTTATCACATAAAAAAAAATTATAAATATATTCAATGCCATTGAATATATTTATAATTTTTTTTATGTGATAAACTAAAGAGTTAGTTGAACAATTATTTCTATAATATAGACTATATGACTTGTATATATTCTTGTATAATTTTCTATTTTAGACGTGACATATACTAACTTATGTATAAATTTAAATCAGTTGTAAAATTAAAAATGTTAACATTTCTTTTGATAGGTATCATTATTTAGGTCAGTTGCAGCTATGTTTACATAGAACTAGTTTATATGCTTTTAATAATTTGCAATTTTAGACATGTGGTATGCATTATCACACTGTAAGTTTCATCAGTTATAAAATAAATCTGTTGTAAACTGTTTACTTGCATTTTTTTCATGGTTATTTACTGAGGCTAGTTACAGCAAAGTTTTATTATGGATTGTTTTAATTTTATTATTTAAGTTTGTATATTCTTTTGTGATTCGCTATTTTAGACACGTGTCATGCTATATCACACTGTAAGTTTAAATTAGTTGTAAAACTATTTTTTTATTTTTTACTTGCAATTTTTTTATGTTAGTTGCAACTAAGTTTATATATATTGTTAAGCAATATATATTGCTTGTTTATATTTGTATAGAACTTGCTGCTTTAGACATGTGGCATTTAGGTATTTTTATTTTAATGGGTATATTTATTTAGGCTAATTACAGCTAAGTTTGCATAAAATTTGTTTATATGCTTTTATAATTGACTATTTTAGGCACGTGGCATGCAAAATTACACTGTAAGTTTCATCAGTTGTAAAATAAATCAGTTAAATGTTTACTTGCATTTTTTTATGGGTATTTATTTAGGCTAGTTACAGCAAAGTTTATATATAGGTTGTTATAATTTGTTTATTTAAGTTTGTATATGCTTTTATAATTTGCTATTTTAGAATTGTGTCATGCTATATCACACTGTAAGTTTAAATTAGTTGTAAAATTTTTTTTTTTTACTTGCAATTTTTGCAAATGTATTGCTTGTTCATAATTGTAAAGAACTTGCTACTTTAGACATGTGGCATTCAGGCATGAGGTATCAAATTTAAATTCTATTAATAATACTTTTAACATGTTTATTTTTATTAGATAAAAAGGTGAGAGACTTTTTTTTCTTTTATTCTTGATGTATGTAAAAATTTTACAACTAATGATGTGTGTAAAAAGAACTTTTATAATGATAATGATGTGTGTTTTAGAACCTTTCACTTAGCAGGTAAGGTTATCTTTTGTAGTGCATTTAATTTTTGTTTAATACATTGAAATGTAAAACTATTAAAATAACATAATTTTTTTTAGTAATTTAGAAATAAAGAATTAGCAACAAATGTTTCTTACAGGGTTATTAGTAAAAACTTATTTCCATTTTGTATTATGGTATATCATTTATATTAAATATTTTCTTTATTGTGTTTTAAGGTTTGTTTATCTTAAAATAATCGACAACAGGTTGCTGGAATTGAAATGTGCACACACATGAGTTTACAACAGTATTAAAAATTGAAACCTAGTATAGTAACAATTGTGTACATGTCTGTGTTTTACGTGTTTGACGAATAAATTCCTCAGTAAAATATATTATAATATTACTATATATTATTATATTGCTATGTTTAGCAAATTAACATTATTATTTTTCTTTTTATGTCCGTTTTTTGGATATATTCGATAGCGAAATTGTTTTTTAAATTGATAATTTTACCAGTAATAAGTTATAAGTTTGCTTGTATATTGTGTCCTAATTTAGTGCAACTTCAAAAAAAAGTGTTAATGACACTTGTGAAGCGGGTTAAATTATAAGCCATAAGGAATTAATAGATTATAACTCCTAAGAGGGGTGACCTGGGTGAAGGGGTGAAGTCACGCCCACGATAGGATGAGATTGATAACACTTTGTACTTAAAAAAAAAAGTAATACGAGCAAAAAAGAAAAAAGTAATAATGAAATTTTATAAAGGAAAGGTATAATGTTATATCGGCAAAAAAAGAATCAGAAAAAAATGTTATAACTAATAGTTTTTTTGCAAAAATGCTTAAAAACCTACCAAAGTACACCCTCACGGTTTTACGGTATACTACATTATACAGTTTGTTATAATATAAATTTTACGAATTTGATTTGTGTTGAAACTACGAGTAAAGCATGGACTATATTCATAATATTTAACTTGTTCGGTTTAAAAGATTTCTGAGTTGTTACTTATTTTATTGTAAGTTATTTTATAGTTTGAATTCAGTTTGAATTTAGCCTTATAATATAACTAATTTAAAAAAACTTGTTTTTTAAATATTATTAGAATAAAATCATTACACTATATTACTTATAATGTTTTTCATATAAAAAAATTGTTAAAACATTGCATGTTTCTAAGTACAACTTCAAACTTTGCTATGCTTATTAATACTATGATAATACTATACTAATACTAATACTTTGCTAATTATATTTCAATAAATAAAATGTTAAGATATAAAACAGATCATCTGCAATTTGGGTATTCAAAACCACTCTCTGAGGAGCAACCCAACCGGCACAAACACGTCTTTTAGACGTTTTTTAAAATCTAAAATATTGAGAACTTTTAGACGTCTAAATTCAGATAACAATAAGACGACAAATATGAGCTCATATTCGTCGTCTAAAAGATGATTACTATTAGATGTCTTATAGTTATCTAAATTTAGACGTGTAAAAGGAATAACACTTTAGATTCTAAAATGAAGTGTTTGTGCTAGCTGGGAAATGTCTACGGGAGTAGAAGCTATGCGGCATATGGAATATTTGTAAGAAAATGATAGCAAGCTATACTGCACATCATTTCTCAAATAATTGTACAATTAAATATATATTATAATTTTACAGAAACTTTCTTAAAAAACTAACAAAAAGAATGAAATAGCTTTAACAGCAACAAACATGTGTCATCATTTACATCCTTGACAAAGACAGTTGTTAATTTTTTTGAGCAGAACAAAAAACTCCAACTGTTGACAGAGAAAAAAAAAAAAAAACTGTTGACAGAGAAAATAAAAAAGTCAAACTGATTGATGTATTTGCATGCCAATGCAAAGATCTTAGGTAATGATGCTATGCCAAAGTTAATATGGTACTAGCTATGGAGCACATTTTCCTGGAATATAAAGAGGTGAACTTAAAATTGGGTATTTGATTATTAGACAAAGAAGAAAAAAACTACAGAGTATTCGAAGCCAACAGAGCTCAAACCTTAATGATGTAGTGCCACTAGATTCTATAATTTCTGCTATACCTATGATATCAGCTGTACTTAAGGATATTGTCATTATTTCACATAATGAAAATATCCTCAAGATAAAATGTCAGCGCTTTATAGCCACGATTAACTTGAAATTTAGTGAGGTTCAAATAAAGGCGTTGTACTTAAATGGTAAAAATGACTGTACTTTCAATAAGAAGAAAACCATAGTGATGGGGAAGTATATATCATTGATTTAGGAGTCATGATATGGACAGAAAAATACTCATTACTGATCAGCTTTGCCTTTTTGACATCTGTACTAAGTGGCACTTGTTCTGCCAATCTAACTCTGGAAAACTGCCTAAATCTTGATAGCTCACCAATGCTAACAGGGTCTTCAGATTATATGGTTCTACCACAATTCCTCATCAAATTTAGAAGCTATAGCAACATACATTATGCGTGTATATGCCCCTATGTGGTTCATCATCAAAAAGAAGTCAATTATTTTTTATGGAAGGAGAAATCTATGCATTACAATAGTCAAATCACGGTATCTGCCAGGTGTCCTAATTAATTTAGTAGACAAGTTATTCAACCAAATACATTCTTTTGTCATCAAGAAAATATTGTTTTGGAAATGATATCAGATAAGCAGCCACAAATTCAAGAAATAGGTGTTAAGCGTATACAGAGAGCTAGAGAATAACGAAGTACAAAAGCTAATCAAATAATGTGTGGCATTTTGAAGATCCTACTCTCAATTTTATTGCATAGCTTACGTGGGACTTGATTGATTGGAGTAATTCACAGTGGGCAGCAGAGTTACCACTAACAACCTCTAACAAAACAGCTCACTGATGAGCAGCTGGAAGAAGCGAAAGAAAATTACATTTAACTTTTTTGAAAAATAACCGTATCACATGGAATTTATAGAAGGTTGTATAAAGATGGCGAAAACTGCTTCTGCCTCAGTTTGTGGTGATAAAAAAGAGATGGTATGATACTTGTCCGCCTGCAATTTAGAAAGAATATGCCAATATTTAACACCAAGATACATAACAACATTATTTAGTACAACTTTGTCTCAATGTATGTCAATACGAAGTAGTAAATGCACTTGTTCCATTTTAAACCTCCTTTAAAATAACATGTTAATAAACAAAAACTATTCAAAAGAAAAAATACAACAAACTGTTACTTAAAATAAAAAATCTCAAATATGGCAAATTCTAAAAAAACTTGACCAAAAAATGCTGCAGGGGTAATTCTTGTCCAATTTGGCTCATCATTGCCTCATCAAGGTTGTTATTATTCATTTTTCTTGTTGAAATTTCTATTAAAAAAAAAAAATTTACCAAACGCTAATTACGTTGGGAGTATGCAGAAAATTAATTAAAAACTATGGCAACAGTTTTCGGTTGTTTTTTTGTTTTTTTTAATTTAGGCTAAAAAAACAATTTTTTAAATTTTAGAAAAAAAGAGGCCAAAAGAAGACTGGCAAAACTAGCCTAATCAAAATTTAATACTATAACAAGAGATAAAATTCTGCAAATATTGCCAAAAAATTATTTAATTCTATTCTAGCATTTTATGGGGGTAATGCCACCTTAGAATTTTTATTAAATTTTCAAAAAACTTAAAAAAACTTAAAACTTCAAAAAACTTATTTCATAAGTACATTTCTAGGATACAACTTATGATACAAAACAAACTTAACTTTCTTTCTTGCTTTTTACATAAAGCATTTTACAATATTAATGTTATTATATACCAAATGACCAAATAAGTCACACCCATTGGCAGAAGAAAAAATTGGTGGGAGCAATTTTGACACTTTCCTGAACTCAAAACTATAAAAACTGAAATCATTTATCACCATCCGCAGAAGAAAAAGTGCGTTTAAAATTTTGTTTATTCTTAAGAAATTTAAAATTTCTTAAGAATAAGCATTCAATTTTTTTTGGCATTTTTATAGTATTATAAATACTCTTTATTCTAGATTAGCATGAAAAACACGTAACTGTTTAACAAAAAATTGCAAAAGATCATATAACAAATCAAATTTTTAAATAGATTATTCTAGATTAGCATAAAAAACACGTAAAGGTAACTGTTTTAACAAAAAATTGCAAAAGATCATATAACAAATCAAGTTTTTAAATAGGGGAAAGGCGCCTATGATGGCATACTTAACTTTGAAGCTTCATTATTCAGTATCCTGAAGACCAATAATAAAAGTTTTGATATGGATACATCCCTTGTTACATCTAGAACAATAATTACTCTGGGAGTTTTCATCAGTTTTATTTTTTTTATAAGTTATTCTTATTGCAAAAAAAGCACAAGTATGCCATCATAGGCAACCACTGCTCCTATGATGGCATAGGAGAGGATGGGGCTAGTTAGGATCGAGGGTAACTTAATGATTTCATTTAACCTTAGAGTCTTTCCTCAGAAAGGCCAGAAATTACTCGAAACCATCCTAATTTACCATTTCATGCTACACACCAGCATTGTAAAGTTTTGCGCATGCGCATAGGATATATTGCGTTTTACGTATTTTTTGGACCAAAAAAAAATTTTGGAGCATCGCTTTCTTTTAACTTTACTTAAAAATAAGTTTTTCTAATAAAAAAAAAAGGTTTTCCCTACTCGTCAATATTTCAACACCCCCAACTCGTCAGTATGCCATCATAGGTAAAAGTCATCATTTTTATTAAAACAAGCTGTGTCTGCTTTGTTCAAAAGATAAAATTAAAGTAACTATTCCACTAAATGCACAAAACCTGAATATAAAATGCATAAAAATTTCATTTCTGCACAGTTAATAGTAAAATAACAATCTTAAATATATGAAGGAAATAAAACTACAACAGCACATCCCAAAATTGATTTTTGTTGATTGTAAAAACAATACTTGTGCACAAGAGACGTTTTTTCACTAAAACTAATATAAAGTCAGTATAGTCATGTAGGTTTAATCATTTTTTTACCGAAACCAATTTTAATGGAAATATGAGCGGTATGCCATCATAGGCGCTATGCCATCATAGGCGCCTTTCCCCTACTATTTTTTTAATAATCTGCAAAATCAGAAGAAACAACAATGGAAAATTGCATCTTCGATAGTTTCATCAATGATCTTTAGGCTATGGTTGAGTACAACATCTTTTACTCAACAAGTTATCCAAGAGTGAATAAATCGATTTTTCTTATTGAAGTATTATTATATATTATTATGTATTATATTAAAAAATGTGCACTATCTTCTAGTATTCGTACTTTTCTTTTCCTTACAAGCTTTTGCTGTTGTAGTCAACCAGACAGGCTTGCAGCCACTTCCCATACTCAGGGTGATCAGCTGGCCTTTTGTATCTACTCCAGTGTAATTTGAAGTTGTGGTGCAAAGCCTCTAATGCCTGCTCACTGTATTTTACTAGTGGTTCCCTTTGTTTTTCAATAAACTCTTTCACGTGGAAAAATTCTGGATGAACCTCTGGAGTGATGCTTCCTCTTGTCAAGGACAAGTATTCAGTGTGAAATTCGTCAATTTTTTCGACATAGTCAGTTTCCAATTTGTTTCCAAAGCATCGAGAAACCACAGAATCAAATTTTCGCATTGTGTCAGTTATATCAATGATGTCAAATGCGCAATCTTGCTCTGCCATTCTCTGAAGAAGATCCAACTTCTTCAGCATTTTCCTGCATTCATTGTCTGCAAACTGCCCAAGCTTGTTAAGGTATACGATACCAAGAAGTAAGTGGAGTTCCATTGGTGGAATAATGTCCAAGACAAGTTTGCTTGACAACATTTTTGAAAAGCTTAGCTTTCTTCAAATCCTGACCACTTGCATTGAAATCTCCAAAGCATCGTTTCAAAGAGCCAAATGTTCGAGGGGTGCCACATTGGGCTAAATTATTGTGAGAGGCATCACACCATGTGCAAGGGTGAGAGCTGGCATGTGACTTAAGGCCGCAAACGATGTTGGCTAACTTCAAATCTGTTGAGAGAAGGAGGTCAACTTTCTCAATTCCAAGAAGATTGAGGATTTTTTGAATATTACTGCAATTTTCATGCGCATCCTTAGCAATTGCAACTAACAGCTGCTTCTTGACTACACAGTCCCTGGCAGTCGGTGTGGCTAAAGCTTTCTTGCTTGTTAATGGCCCTACCTCCATGCTCTGCTCTGCCTATTAAATGCCCAAACTTACTTTCAAGAAACCACCACCACCATCAAGGCCAAGCTTTACAATGTGTGATGAATAGATTTGTCTTTTCACTAGAACATCATTGAGGAGATCTGCAAGATCTTTGCAATGCACAACAATTTATTGGAGTTTCTGCAACTTATCATTACTAACCCCAGTTTTTATTTGAATGAAATAATTTTTGTGTTATTTTCCTGCATCACAAAGTTTTTCATGGAAGTTAGGCTCCAAAATTTGACCCTTGGACACGTGATGGATAATTGAAGCAAGCTTCTTCATGTTTGTGTTTAACAGGCCTGTGTTGACTTCGACTTGCACAAGACCCTGAGTGCTCATGATAGGACCATCACCAAAGAGTCTTTTTCTCTTGATGAACCTGAATGTTATCATCACATCACATTATTGTCTTGATTATATTACATTCATAGTAATGCCATTAAATTTTTTTAACTCTAGCAAAAAGCAGCTTTCTCATTCAGTTGACTTTACTAAAAGTCTATTTTATGTTTTACTAATTGAAAGATACTTAAATTACCTTTAGTTAGTGGAAGGGGGCAACCACCACCTGCATAAGACAGTCTGATTGTCCCATGTGGAGAGAATTTTTTATCTGCAACAATAGTGGATGCAATTTGCCAGAGACTTTAGAATCCGTGATGGCTAGTTGTCTCATATTTTCTCGAAGTGTGAATATGAGAGGCAGTCTGAGCATCTTCTTTGAGTGTGGCCTGTTTCCAATTTTTCTTGATCATAAATTGGGTGCTTTTCAAAAACTTTCATTCGACCAATCTGGCAAATTAGGCAGTCACAGTTGTTGTCTCTTGTTGAAGGTCAAACTTTGACAGATGTGAAGTCAAAAATAGGTGGTAAATAGAATTCTGCTCCATTCTTCTTCTTTCCTATGGTGATTTGGCTAGTATCACATATTCCAAGAGGCACTCTGTTGTCAGCAAAATCAAGACTTGATGAAAGTATGCTCAACACATCATCCATCATAGATTTTGTGAGAACTTTGAAAACATTACATAAAGCTCATCAGATAATGTATATCAAAAGTAATTTATGTTAAACATTCAAATAAAGAAATAAATGTTTTATAAATAAATCAAAATATTAAAGAAAATATAAAAAATAACACAGTACTTTGAGCTCTTTCTTATGCAGAGAAAACAGACGGTTTTTCTGCAGCCAATGAGTGATTTAGCTTGATTTGGCATTCTTTTGCTTCAATTTAGGTTTAGAAACTGAAGTTATTCTTTTTTTCTATAACAATACTGAAATGTAGATTTTTTAAGAGCACAGTTCAAAATTTGAGTAATAGCATAAATTTAAAAATGATAATTGCTGTATCCTGGATTAGGTAAAAATTATATAGATTCAAAATTAAAAATTATTTTTTAATCTTGGTTAACTTACAGCATGGAAGTTACAAACAATATTCAATTAATGATTGCAAAATTTTATAATGAATATCTTAAGTTAACGTAACAAAAGAGCAATGTAAGTCATTAGCAATTGCTCATTCTCAGATTTAATAAAAATAAAATTATTTGCAGTTTTAGATTCTAATTAGTTTCTCTAACCAGATTATATGTTTTTAATTGTTTACAATTTGAAAATTTAAGGTTACTGCTGCTGTAAAAATGCCAAAATCTTTTTTTTATAAAGCAAAAATTTAAAAATGAAATTTCTTCCACAGATGAAGATGGATGATTTCAGTTTTTATAGTTTTGAGATCAAGAAAGTGTCAAAATTGCTCCTACTAAAGGGTTTTTCTGGAGCTTGTTAGAGTAATTTTTTCTTCTGCCAATGGGTGTGAAGTCACTGAATTTCATATTTAAAGTGAGGCCTTCTGAAATTATTAGAAAACTTGAAGCACCAAAAAATCCAAAAAAATAACAAAAGTAACATGAAATTAATATGAAAATTTAAAAAATATTAACAATGTTACATATTAATTCACCAATTTTAATAAACACAATTTTAAGGATTCTTTCATAAGAGCATTTCTATGTTTTTGAATGCTTTTTTTATTTCCTAAGATAAACTTATTTTTCAAATTAAGTTTTTTATTTACTTTATCAATTAAAAGATTTTCTTTGTTGATACTTTTCGGTTATTTATGTTTTTATTCTTCGAAAAGTTAAATATTTATAAAAAGAGTCAAGTCAACAATTTATTTTATTTTTGCTACAAAACCTCTCGTTGATGGTTCGGAACCAATTTCCTCATTATAATTTTACATTTCATCGTATACCCCAAAATCATTTTTTTAGAAATGCAATGCTGCGAAGCATTGAAAAGTAAAGAAAGATACAATAATGTCTATAAAATTTTTTAATACTATTTGAAATGGAGTATTGCAAAGAAAAAATGTTTTTTAAATTCCAAACAACATTCCACTGTCACGCTTGTGCTGAAAATGAATTCGTTCTTGAAAAATCAGATTTCAAGTCGATTTTTGAAGTTTGGTACAGACCAGTCTTGAAAGCAAACTTAAAATGAATTATTAAATGCCATATTATATATATATATATATATGGATATATATATATATATGGATATATATATATATATATATATATATATATATATATATATATATATATATATATATGGATATATATATATATATATATATATATATATATATATACATATATATATATATATATATATGGATATATATATATATATGTATATATATATATATAATATATATATATATATATATATATATATATATATATATATATATATATATATATATATATATATATATATATATATATATATATATATATTATGTATATATATACAATATTTACTCGTGATCCTTGAACACATCTAGCCTATTGAATACAAGCATACAAAATTTCTTTTGAAGGACCTTTAGTTACTAGGCAATTCAAAGAAAAATATTCTTTTCTATTTCAATACAATTCTGTATATTCTTCCTCAGTACAAGGTTGTCTCGAGGGAGTTAGACGTAGGAGGTGTCTAAACCCCCAACAAAAATTATTTTCAAAAATTATTTGACAAACTTGGATGCTGGAGTCAGCAAAATTGAATCTGTTGTTGGCTGTCGGCAAATGTTAGCCAACAAAAAACTTTTTTTTTGAGGTCTTCGTTGGCGTAAACACAGATAAGTCACCCCCCCCCTCTTCTTTTAAGATACCCACACATACACATACACACACATATACATATATACATTCATACATACATAGATGCATACATACATACATACATACATACATACATACATACATACATACATACATACATACATACATACATACATACATACATACATACATACATACATACATACATACATACATACATACATACATACATACATACATACATACATACATACATACATACATACATACATACATACATACATACATACATATATATATATATAAATATATTATGCATTTATATATGCATATATATATATACATATATATATATATATATATACATATATATATATATATATATATATATATATATATATATATATATATATATATATATATATATATATATATATATATATGTATATACTACCGACCATAGTTATTCAAGTGATCGTAATTTCGGATACAAGACATCAAAGTTTTACTTACTATTTGGAGAGAAACTGAAAACAAAGTCAACCTGATTTATATGTTATCTTTCTATTATTAAGTTTACAAAAAATTAATATAAGTCTCATTAGATAAGCTCATAGTTTACTTGTCTTTTAATCAACCTAAGCAACAAAAACCGCCATACATATTCTTGGCATTCTACTTAACGACTTATTCAATTTTTCGAAGTTAATTTTATGTCACTAACTAATAAATTTTTTCCACATCTAATGCAACATTAGTCATTAGTTTTTTACTTTATTTTAATTCCCTCCGTGAAAATTCGATAGGAGATAGATCTTGTGATTGGGGAGGCTAAATCTACCTACCAAGTGTTGAATAAAATTCAATATTTAATCGTTCTCGAACTCAGTCAAATAACTTACATAAGTTTTTGAAAAATATGTTTTGGATTTAAGCTTTAGGTCTTTTTCCTCTGAAAAAAATATACGGTTTCCTCTTAACCCATCATACCGAAGGTGCAGAATGATTTTTTAAGTGTACATGTAAACTACTTTTGTCATTACTCTCTCTATTTTTACAAAGTCACTAGTGGCATTCCAACCAAAACAGCACTTTTTTTATTATTATTATGATTTTTATCAAAGCATTTTAATCAAAATACTTCTAAACTAAATTATATATATATATATATATATATATATATATATATATATATATATATATATATATATATATATATATATATATATATATATATATATATATATATATATACATACATATACAGTAGCGGCATAAAGTCTTTGCCACACTCAGGAAAAACAAGAAAAAAGTTATTTATTTTTAATATGAAAAAGTTACAGCACCACCAAACAGCACCAAACATGACTCAAATAATATAAATGCATAGCACTTGTAAAAAAACAACACAAATATAAAAAAATGTTAATATTTTCTGTGTCCACCACGCGCATCAATGACTGCCTGTATGCGCCTTGTATATAATATATTATATACAATATTGTCAGGCCGCAATAATGGCTTCTTGGCAGCAATTCTGCCATTCAACCCAGCTTGCTGAAGGCGTTTCCTTACGGTTCTTGCTGCAAGATTGATGCTGTTCGTTTTTCCCATGTAACTGGCTACATCAGATGCCGTGTTGAAGCGATTAGCTAGACTTGCCCGAACCAAAAGCCGATCTTCCCGAATGGTCGTTTTGCGTGATCTGCCAGAACGCTTTTTGTCTTTTACTGTCCCAGTATCTCTCTCTCTCTCTCTCTTTTGATGGTGTAGGTGACAGTCCTCAAGCTAACCTTTAATGCTTTAGCAATGTCCCTGTAGGAAATTCCTTGTTTTGCCATTACCACTATTTGCAGGCGTCGTTCAAGAGATAATGGGATGGCCATATCGATAACATTCTTATACAAAAAAGCACATTTTTTTTCTAATAACTCATAAAATTATGTCGAAAATAATTGTTCACGTTAAGTTTAGTTGACAAGAATAAAAAATAAATTAGAGATTTGGTGTGAAATAATGAAATATGTGTAATTGTAGTTAATTAGACTAATTATAATTACCAATTATAATTAGTAATTAATTGATAATTACTATGGTGTTAAACCAATCAAAATTGTAGTAAAAGTTATAGAGTGATAATATGTGGTATACAGCAACCACAAATTTTAACAAATATGCACAAAAACATCCAAAAACTATACTTTACTTACCAGTATAATACAGATTGTATTGAAGATAGTGGCAGATGTCTCAATCAACCAACAATAGCAATTAAATTAACAAGTTAAACTATATGAAAACCGTTGCTAGTAACGCGGGAGATGTCCAATTAGAGATTTAGACAAATTCCCGAAGGAAAACATTTAAAAAGTAATATACCAAGGCAACCTAAGTACAAGTTGTGTAAAACTCAGCAGTGTGGCAAAGACTTTATGCAACCACTGTATATATATATATATGTGTGTGTATATGCATATATACATATATATATATATATATATATATATATATATATATATATATATATATATATATATATATATATATATATATATATATATATATATTTCTTGAGCAACGTAATAGCAATAAATGTGAACATATTTTAAAGAAAAACACAATATTTTTTAATCTTGACATGTTTCGTAGTTAACATAATGGGAAAACCCATCTTTAAATAAACAAACTGTTCATTATAATATAAATTTGTCTATTTAGTTTTTTTTTTTTTAATTTACTTATATTTTTATTTTTTTGCAATTTACGGTATCATAATTTGTATTATAATTTTTATTAGTTTGTAACAATTCTATTTGTCGGTTAATATTTTTCTGTAATGTCTTCAAATTTTGATTTTATATTTTTATACAGTTTTAAATTGTAATTTTATCTTTTGAAAATGTAGTATGTTAACTACGAAACATGTCTAGATTAAAAAATATCGTGTTTTTCTTTAAAATATGTTCATATATATATATATATATATATATATATATATATATATATATATATATATATATATATATATATATATATATATATTGTTATAATTATCGATATTTTAATATAAATATTTTCTTACTTAAAGCTTGAAGTGAACCAGTAGCATAAAACCAAAATGCAATAGACAGCTATTGTACAGGTGAAATATATTTATATAGTATAAAAATAATTATTCATTTGTAATTCACTCATGAAATGAGTAGATTGACAAACATATTTCGAAAATTCTTTTAAAAATAGAAAATTCTTTATAACTTTTCACCACATATATACAAAATGATAACCGGTTTTCAAGTATAACTTGAGTTCAAGTTAACTTTTTGCATTTGCTCAAGTTAAATTTTAGATTTGAAGTATGACTTCAAATTTCAGGTTCGCTTCCTGCATTCCACCCTTAGAGCCCTACGTAAAATCTTAGTTATGTGCAACTTAAGTTACTTATACGATATTCATAAATAAAACTACAAAACTATGGTCGCAGGCAAAAATTTAGGGATACTTTTGCATAGTGTTACTAAACAAATTATCAACGCAGACTTTTTTATATTTTTTGTTTCTTGTTTTTTCTATTTTAAAGCCGATTTTAATTATCAAATTTATATTTTCTTATAATAAAAATAACTGTCGCAATAACTCTGAGAAACATCTTATTAATAAATAATATTTTTTAATAATACGTAATAACAAAAAACACCTTTAAATCGCAACTTTCAAACAGATAAATTAAATTAAAGTTAGGTTCTTATTAAAATTCAATTTTTATCGTCTGATATTCGTCATTATGCTTATTATTTCTTTTTTGCATCTATCAGTTTTTATCGTTTTACCGGAATTTATAATAATATAATTGAAACACACGTGAAATATCATAGAAAAGTAATAAATAAAAGTTTTAAATTTGTAAAACATTTCAAAACAAAAACATTTAATAAAAACACCAAGAACAAATACATCCTAAAGTAATTGTCGGATAATGTCTCAAACTTTTGGTAAGATCCTCTAATAAAGTTTTTAATTGTTTTAATTGTTTGTTTTTTTTTACAATTTCTTATTTTTTCAAATTATTTCTTCTAATGTTTAACTGTTTATTTATTTTTTGTTTTGGTCTAGGTAAGTTATCAGTAATCTTCTTAGTTATATCGATTGTTGTGATCGATGCCCTTGTCTTCAGGATAGGAAAAAAAGAAACTGAGAAAAAGTTTACAAACTTAGAATGGAAGAAAGCCATTGCAAAAGTCATTCGCGAAATAAAAAATGAACACAGCACTTTGCATGCTATAAATGTAAACAAAGACACCAATAATATTAAAAACAGTCAAATTGATATACTGACTGAAATTGAACCAAATAAAACTGAGGAGTAACATTATTTATTAATTTTTGAACATTACAATATATTCAATAATGTTGTTTATATATTAATGTAATTTCAAAATGCATGTTTCAATGTAAATATTAACTATACTAAAGTGCAAATTGTATTAAATTTATTTTTCGAAAATCTTTTTGCAAAATAGCTTTCATAAGCGTGACGAAGTCATGACGTTATTAAAGCGACTACAGATCTATAACTTTTTATAAGAAAAACCTTGCAAGAGATATTTACTCATTTCAAGGGATTTTCATTTTAGCACCTTTAGCCAGGCCCGGCGCCAGCATTTTTTGGTTTTTGACAAAAAAGCCTCAAATTTTTTGCCTAGCCTGCCCCAAACGTGAGAGCAACAAGTTGATGAAAAAATTTTTTTGTACTATTTTCAACTAGACTTCATAGTCTACTAGTTTCATAGTATTATCTCTTAGCGTTCAAAAATTATGAACATTCAAAACTTGCAACCCCCTCAAACTGAGGGGGGTTTAAACTTTCTATGGTCATAATTTTTGAATGCTAAACTATTTTACTATGAAACTTAAAATTTATCGATGAATATAAGTCTAGTTAAAAATAGTGGAAAAAATATTTCATCGACTTGTTGCTCTCACGTTTGGGGCAGACTAGGCAAAAAACTTGGGGCTTTTTTGTTCCCAAGCTCCAATCATCGCAATTTTTTGCAAACCATTTTTATTTGACATAAGTATAAACATATAAATGTTTGGAGTTTGTTCCATGTCTGGAAGTTAGCTATCTCAAAGACCAAAAAATGCTGGCGCCGGCCCTGCCTTTAGCAAGCTACTTTTTAATTCCGCCCAAACCCAATACTGGTTTGCACTAAATATAATACTTGTATCTTTTTAGGCTAAAACTTTATATCCTTAAAAAAAAATTTTTGAAAAAAAATTAAGCAACCTTGCAGTCTTATAATAATTACTTAACTATTTATAATTGCTGTAGATCCAAAAATAAACTAAATGAGAGACAAATCTTTAACAACTTTTACCATTAATCATTATTTAATCATGAAACATGCGCAGAGATGGAAATAATTATTGTTGTTAATAGAGATGCTTGTTAAGGAGTATGTAAATTAAACATGAGGTTTTGTTAGTGCTAGTAGAATTAGTATTAAAAAAGTAAATTATTTTAAAGTCTGAGTATTTGAATTTGCCGCATAATAAAAGTATGAACAAAAAATAAAAAACTAATATTTTATATAAAATTTTTTAGTTTAATGTTGTTAATTTGAGAAACAACTGTTTTAATGTTGTTTACTTCGTACAATGATATCAAATATCTGTAACAATCAGTAGTAAAACGATAAAGTCATAGATCACAATCCCTTTATATTAAAAGGTTGTTTTAAGGTTGTGATGTTTTACTTATCTATAAATTTAAAATGATTGTTTTAAGTTTGTAAACAATATATAAAATGGAAATTTAATATTTACGCCATTATACCATTTTTTTTTTTTACCATTTTTTTTTAATATTTAGTTAGTTTGGGTGTGGTTTGCAACAAATAATGAATGTATGTCATAAAAACTTTATTTATTATCATTAAAAAAAGTTTTGTATTGAATTCATCCCTAAAAATATTCTTATTCTTAACAACATGTTCATCTTTAAGAATGTTCATCCCACACTAACCAGGGAGGTATATTCATCCCACACTAACCAGGCAGGTAGATGTTTTTATAAAAAAAATATATATTTAAAATATTTTATAAATAAAAAGTTCTATGTTAGTTTTATTTTGCTATATGTACCTTCTTAAAATAGTCAACTTTTTGTTGTTGTAATTGTTGAGCTTTTGCTGTGCTATTTTTCTGTGGTGAATTTTTTTGTCTTGAAAATTTTTGTATGAACTGATTTTTATTTAAGGCGTATTTCGGAAGTGGTATATGTCTCTTTAAAAAATGAAGGAGGTTAACCACAATAGTGAAGTGAAAGAATACAAAAAATAATTTTTAACTTAAACGTTTTAGGAATTCAAACAAAAAAAATATTGATTTTTCTTCTTTTTACCCTGTTATTTTTTTCTTTTGTTTTATTTATTTTTTCCGTAATTATCCAGTTTCTTATGCAACAATATAGTTTAGTTTCAAATTTTGAAAGAATAAAAAATGTTTACTATTTATGTTTACAAATTATCAGAGATGTGCTACCTCACCTCTTTACTGTTGGTTTTCGAGACTTGTACAAATCTGTCACAAAAGTATCTTAAGAACAAATTAAAAATACATTAACTTACATTCTTTTCTTTTACTTATTTTACTGACATCCAGCCGATTTTGAACATGTTAACCGAAGTTGCGCCAATTACTGTTTGTGGTAGAGTAATTTACTGGGACATAACATGGTTCTTGATCATGCTCTTTGCATGCAGTCCAACACTCATTGTTGTGCCAATGATTGATTGTAAACTCGCACCTTAATTATGATGGACAACTCAATAGTCACTGAAAGTTTGTTTCATTCATTTTGTGCAACATGTGGTCTATATTGCATTCAATATAGCACTTGTTGTTTTGCCTTAGTTTGAATTCTCTGGATTAGGAAACGATTCATTAATCAAAACTAATATTAAATAATATATAAATGACATCGTTGAAGATCACCTTTTTTGCCAAATTTTCTTCAGTTAAAACAATACAATGTTCAGTAAAACAATCCAATCCCATGGTCAAATAGAGAAAGTTTTTTACAATCGTCAATTTACTGAACGACTTTTCAGTAAATTGAAAAACCGGGGCATGATGCAAACATACAGGAAAAAGCATTCAAGTTTTTTCTTAAAGGCTTTATTGAGTTTAATTGCAGTGAATTTTCTTTTTTGAAAAGTGTTTTGTGGAAAATTTTAAAGCGGCAAACTTTTTCAATGAGATTCTCTTCATATCTCTTGGATAAAGCCTAGCAAGTTTAAGAGTACATTTTTTTTGTGTGGAAAGCTCATCGTTATGCAACCAGAAAAATGAGAACCGTCAATCATTCTCTATGCCTCAAATCTAGAATGAATTCTTTCTTGTGGCTGTCGTGGAAATGGGCGTTTAATGCCTCATTAAGCAAAGCGAGTTCAATTTCAAATCCAAGAGATCTAGCCACAGCTACAGCCTTATGAAAAATCTGCGACCAAGAGCTCCTCATCCGTTTAACAAATTCCAGCAACCGTTAAATTAAAAGTAACTTATCATCGATGGTAATGACTTCAAATTGTTGAAGACGGCTCTACTGATATATGTTTAGAGCCTCAAAAACGAATCAAATCTGAGTCAGCTAAATGGAGAACAACTATTTGTGAAATTTTGGATAGAAAAGCTATAAAGTTATATAGAAAATATTAATTTAAGCATTTGTTTAATTATTTTAATTAATAAATTATGATGATTAATCTTGTTTGTAGGTAAAACAACACACGCGAGTGAGAAAAGAAATGAAAATTTTTTTTTTTTTTTTTTTTTTGTTCTTTATTACAACTTTTTAATAATTCATTTTACAGTTTTTATAAATAAAAAAATAAAAATCTAAATAGAAGAAAGAAAATACAATAAAAGATTTTGTAATAAAATATCTTGCCAATATGGAGCTTATTGGTTGCTACAACTTCGTTAATTCCGAAAATGTAAAATTGCGTGCACACCGCGTGCATGTGGTATTCACACAGTTTTACATTTTCATATCATGATCTTCCATATTTTGATCTTCCATTAAGATCAAAACATCTTTAAGAAATGTTGAATCTTTGTACGTATTTTTTAGTGAAAGTTCTACCCGATGGAGGGCCATCATTAAATTGACAAGAATTTCACTAAATAGATTTTTAATGACAAGACGGAGCTCATGTATTGACAATAAAAAACTATTTACCAAAAGCCAATAGCCTCCGATTGATTTTGTCTTTGTAAAACTTGATCTTTTTTGAAAGCACCTGACTTATTGAATCTATTATTGTACCCCTAGCTGCGACAGTTTTGGAGGTCCAAACCTAGCAAGGCGATCACATTAGTGATAAGCATGGCTATATCAAATTCTTTCTTCTTTCAAAATCTTCAACACACAAGAAATTTTTTTGATTTGTTAGCAATTAATTTCTATTTCATAGAGAAAAAAAATAGCAAGCGTTATCTGCTCAGTGTGAGATACGTTGAGGGTACCGTTGACTTTGATGGTGAAGTAGATAACATCTTGCGTTTCTTCAACATCTGCACTAAGGATGATACCAATACATTGTCTTATAAACTCATTTTGAAACAATGGAGAGAGAAAATAAGCATTCATACTAGAACCCTCTTGTTTATGGCGGTTTACATCTTCCAAGTGGGATGCAAATACCGGATTGAGATTACCAATAATCCGCATAATGGCACAAAACTTTCCATTTTCTTTCTCATAATCTTATGTTGTTTTACCTACAAACATGATAATAATGGAACCAGTAAGACAAACTGATGTCTCCTTCTAATCCATGCAGAACTTTGATGCGATGGGCTGGATTGATACAGCTTCACACAGCCTATGAGTTTACCTTGCTGAACCCTGGTTCCTTTGTTCCAAAAAAATGAACTCCTCGTATTTAAATATTGTTTCCGAGTTCAAGAAAGACCAAGGGAATTAATAGAGAGCCTTGGTGGTCAAGCTCCGAGCCAAAAAATTTCTTTCTATTGCACAGGCCTGCAAAATGAGAGTCATAACTTCCTCTCTGGAATTTGATAGCTGATTCTAGGGTATTTTGGTGCGCTGATTTCGAATATGTACTTAGTTTTTCTCTATCACCTCCAGATTTTTCAAAAAAGGCACAGATAGAAAATAGCAAAAAAACAGAAGATTTCACATAAAAATATATATATTTAAAACAGAACATTATTTTTAACTTAAAAAACAACTAAAATATAATAACAACTTAACACTAGTCTAAATAACATTTAAATTTCATTTGTGGAACCTGATCCTTTTCTCCTGGAAGCTTCGGTTGTGCGATTTTCGCTTAAATTTCCGGTTTGGATCGTCGCGCTTTAATAACCAACAATAGTCCGCCATCATGTTGGTATTCCATCTTCCTTGATACCGGACTTCAAGCTCTTTCAAATCTTGGTGAAATCTTTCGCCTTGTTCTTCGCTAACGGCTCCTAGATTTTCTGGGAAGTAATCAATATGAGAATTTAAGAAATGAAGTTTAATGCTCATATTACAACCCATTACACCCAAATTGGAAATCATTTTGGCCACTATTTCTTTATAGTCGGAGCTTTTATTGTTCCCCAAAAATTTTGTCACCACTTCCTTAAGTGACTGCCATGCTTGCAACTCCATATCATTAAGTTTTTCATCAAACTTTTCATCCGACATTAACTTCCTAATATCAGGGCCGACAAAAATTCCTTCTTTTATCTTAGCTTCTGATAAAGATGAAAAAACTGAATGCAGATATTTGAAGTCTTCCCCCTCTTTATTTAAAGCCTTCACAAATTGCTTCATTATACCCAATTTGATGTGCAATGGTGGCAGTAAAACTTTTTCTCTGGGAACCAAACTCTGTTTAAGTACGTTTTTGAATCCTAGGGTTAGTTCAGTTCTTGGAGTCCATTCCTTTTTGGTTCAATGATGTTGTTTATCCCGGCTATCCCACTCGCAAAGAAAGCACGGGTATTTTGTATAACCACCTTGTTGGCCTTTTTGTATAACATCCAACCGTGTTGCTCATAAGCTATATTAGTCAAAAGCTTTTCCAAATTTTCATAACATTCCTTTAAATGGACAGAATGTGCAACAGGTAACAAGGCATATGTATTCCCATTATGCAGAAGAACTGCTTTCAAACTTCTTTTTGAGGAGTCAATAAACAATCTCCACTCGTTAGGATCGTATTCAATGTCGTACATTTTCGTCAAGCCTGAAATATCTTTACAGAACACTAAATCTTCATCTTCAGTGAAGAATGGAAGAAAATCTTTTTCTCTGTGACGGTACCATGAAAATGAAGTACCAGGTGCCAGCATATTTCTTTCTTTTAATGGTGATCCGAGGAGTTCCGCTGCATCTTTGGGAAGATTCAAATCTCTTATCAAGTCGTTTAAATGTGACTGTGAAAAGAGCTGACAAGCGTCAAAATCTCCATGAAATTCAGGATCAGATTGGTGTACATCCTCTTCCTCTATATCATAGTCAGAATTTTCAATTTGTAGAGCTGGAACCGGGGGTTGCACCATTTTTGAATCGCCAAATATTGAAGGCGTAACTGATGACACGTTTGGATAGTTTATGTCCCTTTTATTTTATGAATTGTATCCAGTTATGTCACAACAACAAAAGTAGCAATCTTTAACATGGTCGTTAGGCTCTCTCCATAGCACAGGCGAAACAATTTTGAAGCTATTTTTCTGTCCTTTTGACCACTTGCGAAGTTCTAATAAACAAGTCGTACAAATTTTATGAGGTGCCCAAGTTTTGTCTTGGTTACTTAAAACGAGTCCAAAATAACTTTTATAAATATTTTTTACAAAGTCTGTAATACTGTTTCGTTGTTTTATCACCATAAATTTCCCGCAAATATAAAAGAAACAATTAGGAGAGTTTAAACAACTTCGCGATGCCATTTTAAAGTTTATATTGCAAAATGCGCACTTCAACTGTTAAATTTCAAAATCAGTGCGGGTACTTATACAAAAATCCTTTGGTTTATCTTAATTACACCCTTTTTTAATAATATTCACAACAATTAGTTAATATTACCAAATCATTATGTAATAATGAGCTCATTACTAAATTAAGCCAAAATGACCCGTTTTTGACATGTTTAATGCGAATTACTAATACTTATTATGTAGTCATTAACAAATTACTAATTGGCGTTAATTTCTATGTTCCCTTACACTAATTATATGAAATAAAAATTGAGCTGAAGTAAATTAATAACGTTTTAGACATTTCAAAAGGTAGGCGCTCAAACATTTTAAAGCAAAATCTCCATATCAAAAAATCCTGACGTGATGGATTTTTTTTATTATTTTTCTCGTAATCAGCACATCAGAAACTATAAAAAACGTTACTCAGATTTTAAAGAGGAAAACCATTGCAGGCCTGTGTTGTTTCCTTATTAGACAAGGATTTATAAAACACGTATAAAGGAAAAATTATTTTTAAAATCATGGGGATAATCTCGTTGCTTTAAAGAATAAGAAAGTGGTCCATTTAAAATGATTGCATCTTGGCTCAAAACAACTGGCCAGATAGAGGGGACAGAATTTACCTTTAACAGGTCAGTTTGAGCCATATTCATTGTTGTTGGAGAAGATTTTTCCGTCTGATTCTGATGACTTACTTTGAAATCCATTTAGCTCAGGTGAATTGTTTGATGTCTCTGCTGACCCACGGTCCACTGAATCACAAATATTGAGTGAATCAGGTGAGCTTGGAAGAGAAGGATGCTCATTAGATCATTTTAGCCCTTATGGAGTGATAGGCAGTCATGGTCATTATTTAGGTATCTTTAAGGAAAAAAGTTAGCAATAACAACAAAAATAATAATACCAGAAGTTGTTGAATAATATGTAAAACAATATGATACAAAAGTAAAACAGCTAACCTACTGGAGGGCTTAATTGAGTCTTCGAAAATAAAGCATTTTGTTTTTTCTCTGTTATGGTTATAAATTCTATATCCTCCAAAGTCTTTCAATTTTTGTTTCTTCTGCTGATTTTTTAACAGCGTCAGCACAGTTTTGAGCACCAAAAGAATTTTTTCGACCCATTTTGTAGAAACACCTAGTACGTTTTGTGATTTATAATTGATTTACAAACGATGGCACTTTCAGTATCATGTATCCACATTTATAAAGATCGGACGCAATTAATTTGACCGAAATTGTTTTTAAAACTATTGTATAAAAGAATATAAATTAGTTGTACTTTTTTATATATATTTTTGACATTTTTAGTGTTTGCAACAGTTACTGCTTCTTGTGTAAGTGTTTTCTTTTGTTTAAAAACTATTCTATTGCTTTATTTTTATCTTTGAAGATAGCGTTTGAGATTTTATTTCGATTGAACTTGTTGCTTTCCAACACATTAAATTACGTCTGTAATAGGCAGTTACATCAATTCTCAATGTAACTTGTAGACAAAACAATTTCTTGTTTGTTTTAGTTTCTTATTTGGTAAATGCAAAAAAAACTCTCAACTCTCCAAAACACTAATCTTGAGAAACAAGGCCGCTGCGCGGAGAAAAAAGCGCAGTACTACCAGGGACGTGGTGGGAATCGAATTCGGAACTTCTTGCTTGCGTTCGAATTCGGAACTTCTTGATGCGTTGATGAAACTTAATTGCTATCGCATTTAAGTTTCATCAACGCATCAAATTGAAATCTCAGAACTTCAACATATCTACCAACGGTTTGAACAAAACATTGTCCATTCCAATTACTTAAAAGCTAATAATTCTACTTTATAATTGGCCGGGTCCTGGTAGAGGCTACTACTTCAAAAAGTTGTGCTTTCATTGTTAAATTATTAACAACTGCTAAGTACGCTTCGGCTTCTTCAACAACCTTGTTGCTCACCCCATGAAACGTTAACAAACGAAATTTTTTTCTCTCAACATCTTCACTTCCAACAAGGCTGCAAGCAGCGACTATTAGAATTGGAAGTTACTAGAAGAGATAAAACGAAGCTTATAGAGCAAGACAACAGTTAACAGGCAACTTAAATTGCAAATTATATTAATCAGGAAAACAAAAATGAACGGAGCAAATTCCAAAGAACTGATTTTAGAGGAAAAAAACTAGACGAATAAGAATTTTTGGAGCACTTATGAACAGTTACAGTAAAAGGATGAGAAGATTAATTTGAATGACAAGTAACACGAGAATTAATTTTAATAGTGGAACAAGAGACGCAAGCTCTTTCAAACAGTACCCATCAAAGTATTTATAGAAAAGAGAATGAAAAGCAACATTACGATGATGTAATAATGGTTAGAGGTTGGTTGCTAGAGCAAGTCCAACTACATTTACAATACGTTTTTGTACTTTGTACAAGGACGTATTTGAAATAGATAGAGATAAAGAACAGAACCTTGAGTGAGAAAGTGGCAAGCAAGATAAAGAGATGCAATCTTAGCAGATGCTACTTTTTATCTGAGTTAAAGTTTACCAGCCACTGAGAGCCCCATGCTGTAGCAGAATTGAGATTATTTTCAAGCTTAAATGTCCGCTCCAAACAATCAGATAGTGTTGGCCTCTTATTAAGATAAGAATAAATGGTATTATCATCAACGAACAATGTCACCTTAAATGTTAGAATTTCTGAGAGATTGTTAATGTAAATTAAAAAGTAGTGTAGGACCAAGGATAGTACCTTGGAAAACCCCTGAAATTACAGAATATGAAGAAGAGTGTTGTCCATCGAGGACAAATTTTATACTACGATTGGTAAGGAAGGATTCAATAACCTTACAGATGTTACATGAGACACTGTAAGAAAGAAGCTTATGGAGAAGAACAACATGCAAACTTTATAAAAGGCTTTAGAAATGTTGAGAGCGATAGCCTTAGTCTCTACACATCTATCTAGTGCACAATAAACCTATCGGTTATTACCGTTAAAATATCATCAGTAGAACAAATAGATCAAAATCTATATTGATGATCAGAAGGTAAGTTATTAGATATATCAGGTAAAACGAGACTAGTGGAATCAAGAGATGATGTTGATGAGAAGCACATTTATCAGCAGGATGACGAAAGATTTCTACCAAAGGGGAATTAAAAAGAAAATTATGGAAAGAGTCCCAGTCAGCTTTAAAGTAGTTGTAAAAGCTGCGATAATAGGTGAATTCTGATGATGAAGCAGAATGAGATAATAGTTTTAGAGAGATTCAACCAAGCACTGACTAGGATCAGAACAAGACATAAGTCGAGTAAAGAAGATAAATGATTCAGATTGTCTGAAAAGCAAGTTGGAAAGTTGAGTGTTTTTGTTAGAGATTGAGAAAGGCAAAAGTTGTAGGCCTTAACGTCTTCAGATTCACTGACACTAGTGCCAAGCTATTTAGGGTGATGAGCATTAAAGTTGTTAACAACAACGATTTTGTCTGAGAGCAAGCCTTTTTGGCTCATAAAATTAGAATTTCTCGAAGTGTCTTAGTTTGAATTGGAGATAAAGTAACAAATAAAGTTTTGATGTGTTTTTCTTAATGTTGCATGTTGCAGCTGTTTGTTGCTTTTTAATTGAAGTTATATGAATATTAATTTAAGAAACATTTAAGAACGTTTAAGAACGTCTTTTTTCTGGTGGATCTATGTAGTAAAGATTGCTACACATTTCAATTTTTATTTTGTCTATTAAAAGAATTACAAAAGAGCTAAAGGTAAGCGACTTCTGTAAATAGGGTTTTTGTGAAGTAACGCAGCACTACTTCACTGAAACACTCTTTTACTACCAGGACAAAAAGTAAACTTTATTAGTTCCCAGGTTATGTATGTTAAACATGCATATAAGAAGTTTTCGTCTGTAATCTGTCATTAGTAGTAACATTAGAGCTAGGAAGATTTTTCCAAAAATTAAAGGATAATGCAGCAAACCGTATCAAAGAATGTGCACTATATATTTCTGCAGTTTTCCTTTTATTAAAATTTTTTCTGTCTTCCTCGATGACCTAATTCGGCTAGTTATTTTTCGAAGTCGTGTTACGGATGACTATTTGACTGCTCTATTCAAAATGCACAATTGTGATCAACAATGAAAATTAAAGTTCATCGGTAATTTCGATATAGAACTTTATTGTTTTATTTTTAATTTATAAGTCAATAAAACGACAAAAGAAGATTAGGTACCTCGTGAGAAAATAGAGCATGAAAGTATGAAAACGTTTTTATGAAATTTGGCAAGTTCTTAAAAAATGGATGAAGAAAATTAAATGATAATATTAGAAAAATAATTCAACATATTTTCTACACAAAGGCACTTCCAGAACAAAAACGATCATTTGCCTATAGGAAGAATTAAAGTATTGAGACAAAGAAATGATTTAGATTGAAGTAAATAATTTAAAAAAAGAATAATTCAACAGAATTAATGAAAAATTGGATTGTAAAATTAATAAAGTCGCATATAAAAAAGTATTCATATTTTCGACATCACTTATCAATCAATTCTTCTGTAAGCAAAAAAAAGAGATTTAATAATATATTGTGTGAGACCTTTTCCAATAAAATATATATTATTCAAAGAATTCATTACTTCAAGTAACGGGTGGTTATTAAAAATCCGAACTTTCAAGGGCAATTACTCTCATAATTTTTAAGGTAGAGATTAAATAAAAATATCATTAAACAGAGTTATAAGTTATTTATTTTAATTATGTTTGTCTTCGCCCAGTCTGTTTCTTTGGACTCGGGCAACTTTAAGATGAGTTGATCAAAAAAGTTAAAATACAACTTTAAAATCAATGTTTTTCAGACAAAGTTTTATTCTGGTTTAAAATTGCTTCACAACTTTTGCTTTCCAGTCACCCTCAAAGATTTTTTTTATTCAAAATAGCCCAAATGTCTTCGATGGTTGACACTTCGGTTAATCATGGTTTTGGCGTAATGCGATGAAATCAGGTCCGGCCAATGTACATTAGGGCGCTCTAGAGATGCATGGTGAAAAAAAAATTCTCTCAGAATCTTGCTCCCTGGCAATTTTCCCATTCGTTCATCTATTTTGTGATAAAATACAAAATATCAAGTTGTTTAGTCATGTTTAAGCCTTGCCACCTGCTGCCTGAACTTTCTTATTAAAAGTTATGTTAGTCCTTTTTCTAAACTAATCTAAATATTTTTCTAAACTTTATCTAAATTTTTTTTTAGGAAAAAAATTTAATGAAAGAAGATAAACAAGAATTACTCATCAGACAGAAGCAGACTGCATTGTTTATTTGAAAAATATTTTGTTTGTTTTAAAATTTTTCAACAAAATATATGACAAACAGATTTGATTAAAATATATTATGTGAAATTTTGTAGCGCTGTATAGTGTATATATTACACTATAATACGGAATCATTAGTTTTAAAGAAACTGTTAAAAACGATCATGAATAGGCCTGCCTCAGGAAAGATATTGACATCTGGTTATTAGGAAAACCATTAACTGAATTACTACCAACAAGAATTTCTTCGAAAGGAGATGTGCTGCGTTTCTTTTTCTTTTTGAAGGATGGGCCAATGAAACAAACCAAACATGTCAGTTGTAACGGTGCTATAGCTGAAAAAGTTGTAGTGGAAATTCAAAATCAATGGGATAAAGCTGGAATTCCAATACAACGCAAAGACAAAGTTAAAGCTAAAATACTGGATCTCTATAATATTTATAGAACACTCCAGAAGAAAAAAGGGTGTCAATCAAATGAAGCAAAGGAAAAACTTTTAATTGAAAATATGAAAAAATACTTTTATATTGTTCACTAAGATGCTCAAAACAAAATAGAAACGGACCGGCTTCGTGATAATGAGCAAAAAAAAGAAGATGTTGAATTTCTTACAGCAGTTAAATCTCAAGAAAGTGTTATTTTGGGATCAGCAGACAAAAAGTACAAACGAAAAGTTTCTCAAAAAATACAGAGAGCGAGAATTGAATTGGCAAGAAAAATGGCTGAAGAACTGAGAAGTCAAAATAATCTGGCAGCAACAATGAGAACTAATCCTGAAACGACAAGTGTTGACTCCCCGAGTCAGACATGGAATCAGAAGAAAATATTAGTGTTACATGTAGTTCAGACGAATGTGAAGATGAAGATTTTGAATGTCAGAAAGCTGATACTGTAACAAAGAAAACCAAACCTGACAGAGAAGACAAAATTACACTGGATCTTCCAAGAAATCCTTTTAAAAGTGACAAAATTTCAACAATGGCGGACCGCTTGAATTTGTCAGCTGGTAAAATTGCGGCCTTCATGGCGGCTATACTCGCAGAGGGTGGAGCTGATTTGAAGTGTGTGACTTTATTGAAAACAAGCAGTAGGACCACTGCTAAAAAGCTTCGAATAGAAAATGAGATTGAAACTACATTTGTTTCCCTGAAGTACGTAACATTACATTGGGATAGGAAAATTGTTCCTGAGGATGCTGAACGGCTAGGTGTTCTTGTGGCTGGGATGCCAAACTATTAAGAAGGTAAACTTCTTGGGGCTCCAGTTATCTCGGATGGAACTGGTGCTACAATGGCTAATAGTAGCAATTCTCTTGTAGTCAAGTGGAAAGTAGAACAGTCCATTGTTGGTCTTGTTTTCGATATTACTGCATCAAATTCAGGATGGAAAAATGGTGCATGTGTACAGTTTGAACTGATGCTAAACAAGAAAGTATTATATTTTGCTTGTTGTCATCATGTGATGGAGAAACTTTTGTGTTCCGCATAGCAGCAGATTTTTGGTCTAACATCCAGTCCGGACACCTCTGAATTCATGGAATTTAAAAAATCTTGGGATACAATAAAACAACGATCAAATTTCAAAATTTTAAATATTACTGATCGACGTCTCAAGCAACAGATTATTTATTGCAACAAATCTTGGCCTTAGAAGGTAACAGCATGCCTCGTGATGACTACAGAGAATGTGCAGAACTTGTGCTCATACTTCTAGGAGTAACGCCTCCTCGTGGAGTGCACTGGCTCAAGCCTGGTGGACACCATCATGCACGCTGGATGGCAACTGTTATATGCAGTGCTAAAATGTATGCTTTTGGTGTAAAATGTATGATTTGGCTGAATTATGATCCTGAAAAAATGGAAAAGTTGCGTCGTATTTGCACATTCAATGCCCTATTTTATGTAAAAGCGTGGTTAGCCGCCCCTTATGCAGCCGATGCACCATCAAATGATCTTCAGTTATGGCATGATCTACACATGTTCAAGAAAATTGACCCCGAGGTAGCTGGAGCTACAGTTTCAGCATTGAACAGGCATATGTGGTATCTGGCAGAAGAAACGGTCACATCTTCGCTCTTTTCAAATTTGGTGTCAGATTCGGAAAAAAAACAAGTTACCAGACAACTTATCAAAGCAAAAAAGGACAAACCACTAGATAAAGGTGTTCCTGTCTTCCAGCTAGTATCCTCAACAAAACTGGTGCATCTGATTGGCAAGAAATTCTGGCTCCTGTTCAATTTACTTGGAATTGAAACAGCCTGGTTGGACTTGCCTCCAAGGCAGTGGGAAACCGACAATAATCTTCAAGAAGCGGCAATGTTTATACGTCATGCAAAAGTTGTCAATGATTTAGCCGAGAGGCCAATGAAACTCATCACAGACTTTGCAAATACTTTAACAAGAGACGAAGCATAAAAACTTGAAAAAACTTACATAATTGTTTTCAGACGCTTGAGTTGAGTTGCCTTGCAAATTATTGTTTAAATAGAACTCGTTAATCCATTTTCTTATTTCTTTTTGCTTGGAATTTTTTCCTAATTTTTTTAAAGTTAACTTATAAAGAATTAAACAAGCTTTATAATGGATATAAGTATGGAAAAAAAAATTTGCTTGCGGCATTTAAAACTCAGATAGTAGTTTTAAATCAACAAGAACTAGTCCATTAAATGAATTTAGTTGAATCAACAAGTAGTTCTGATAGTTTTACATCATTAAAACCAGCTAAACAGTTTAAAGATACAGGAAATTGTAGAAGTTTATACAAATACTTATAAAAATAAATTGGAAAGACAATTGCAATCGGTTTTGAAAAACAAAAAAATAATTGGTTTTGAAAATAAATAAAAGTTCCACTTATGAAAATATGCCTTCTTAAGTGAAACTTTGATTTATTTTCAAAATTAATAAGCTAAAAAAAAATAATTAAAAAAAACGAAAATAACCTGAACGTAATACCTATTATATAGTTACCCTGTTTACCCCCTTAGCCCTTTATATTAATATACTTATTGTTATGTTTTTTATATGTATTCCTGTAATATGTATAACTTTTTAAAATATTTTCGTATAATATATTTAGTATATTATATAAGATATTTTATATAATAAACATAATAATTAAAACAACTACAATGGCTTTAATATTAAAACTTTATATTACAATGCATAATATTACTACTCGCGATATATTGGAAATATAAGGGTGTATTTGCCAAAATTGCACCAATTTAGTTCAACCATATTAGCGTTATATAGCATCAATTAGATTAGCGCATTATTGCAAATTATAGGCTATAATGGTCAAGATAATTAACTTTGCGCCAATATTGCTTATTAATAAACTAACTTTGCGATGGATTGTATATATCGTATTTATGATAGGTCAGTAGTGTGGAAAAGTACCTAAAGTCCTAAACCTAAAATTTTAGATTCAAGAGAATTTTGGATAATTTATAACAATATCATTGATAAAATAAGTGAAACAATTTGTCTCTGATCTTGCAACCTTTCTCAAAGGTAGGAAGAACTTGCAACGAACCTTTACTCTAATTCATTTTTTGAATTTAATGACTACGCATTTTCTGTTTTCCCAAAGAAATATCTTAATTTACTGTTAGAAATCCAAATCATTTCTACTAACTCTGTTGAAAGTTGTTAGACTCATGTCGCGTCCAACAATTTCCTCTCTGATTATCAATAAAAATTTCAATCCTTCTATTTTACAGTTAAATATAAGGCATTATAAATGAAAGATACTATTGTACATTATATGGAAGCAGTGAGGTAAGGAGCTCAGCTCTTTAGATATCAAAAGCTTTCAATAAATTCTCGCATGCTGTAATATTTCTCCATGTGGTATCTGGGAATGTTTCATTTTTAAGAGTAGTATTTAAGACGCCAATAATGGCGTCTTTAATACTATGAGATTTGTTAACGATAATATCTGATATCAGTTATTATCATTGACAATAGAATCTCTGTATTTAAAAAAAATAATTTTGTAGAGAAATAATCGTTGTGACAAAAATTAAAATAAATTTTTTTATGGTATGGTAATTGAACCTGTCCATTTCGAAAAAGACACAAGCCCATTTATTAAAACTTTTCAAAATCAACAAAAAAATGATTTTTATTAAAAAAATGTCTACACTGCTAAAGGAATTAAACGTAGGAGTAGATAAATAAAGAACCTATATCATAAGTCATACAGAAATTTTTATTTTAAATCTTTAAACCGACTGTTAAAAGTTTTGCATTTGTGTCCTTTTCGAAATGACAGGTTCAATTCATGATCATAACCTGTTCCGATACCGTATTTTTATGATAAACGTGGACGAACGAGGATGTGCATAGGTATAAATGCTAATGCGATATTAATGCTACGGCAACAATTTTAGCGAACTTCTAGATGAATAAGCAAATTTCATAAGATTTTTTTTATAGTAAATATATGCAAAAAAGACTAGGTACAAAATAAAAAAAGATTAAAAAATTTGAATAAGATTGTAATTTTTTTTTTAAATTAAGTACTAGTTTTTAAAATAACATTTCATACAAAAATCAGTGCTGAGAAAATATGAATGTCTCGACAAAATCTTATGTCAGCAATTGAAGTCATTTGATGTTTAAAATTCATAAAAATGTTCAAGGATGAAGTTTTTGATGTTGTCGAAATTTTATCTGATGTCAGAGTAGAGAAATACGTTTCCGACCAATCTTCACAAACAAAAAAGCTTCAGACCTCTAATGCTTTATGTCAATCATTTGATAGAAAAACACAGGAAGTTCAAACTGATTTTGAACAAGTCCTTCCCCAGTCTACATTAATTCAAATAGATAACTCTAAAAAGTTGGTGGATTTTATAAAAAGTGTTGAGCCACTTATCAGTGAACAACTTATTGCAAATATACGTAGTCATGCTTTTGATGGCTATGTTGCTGATTGGAATGAGAATGAAAAATTAACTGAAGTTGTATGTAAATACTCTTTAAAATATAATGATTTACCCAGTGAGAAACTTGTTACAAGTTTAACATGGAATGCTGTTGGTTCAGTTATAGCTGCTGCATTAGGCTGTGGTGATCATGAATCATGGTGCATCCATCAGTCTTTTGTATGCTTTTGGAATATTGATCGTGATTGTATTAACTTTGGTAGACCTGATAAAATTATTGAAAATGATGTTTGCATTACTTCACTTTCATTTCATCCTAATGAATCAGCTTTGATTATTGGGGGAGATTTCTCAGGAAAAATTTATATTTGGGACCTTAGCCAGCAAGATAATTATCTAGTTTGTTTTTCTGGCAAAGATGAATTTTCTCATCAAGAGCCAATTTCTAGAGTTTTATGGATAAAATCAAAAAGTTCACGAAGTCATAAATTTGTAAGTTCAGGATTAGATGGTAAAGTATGCGTATGGGAATTTAATCAACTTAAAAAAGAACTAACATTGATTAAATGTTTTTTATTACCATCAAACAGAATGCGTACTTTTAAAAATTCAAAGTCAAATTCTCTTTTGGGTATTACTTGTGTTACTCAATGCCCCAGTGATTTAGGTCATATATTACTTGGAACCGAAAATGGTTCTGTATTTAGATGTTCCATTGAGTTTGAAATAAGTGGTAAAGAGAGAAAGGAGTTTGCTGCAACAACTTCTTTTGAAGGGCATTCTGTAAGTGTTAATTCAATAGATGCTTCACAGTGTGTTGATGATTTGTTCCTGACATGCAGTTCTGATATGACTGTTCGTGTATATTGTTTAAATAAACGAAAACCAATTTTCATAATAGAACCCACATCAAAGTATTTGCTATCAGCACGTTGGTCTTTAAGCAGACCAGCAGTTTTTTATCTTCTTAGTGCTGATGGACATTTTATTATTTATGACTTATTATTGAATTCAGTTTCTGCAGATTCCACTTTACTAATCCAGCAGGAACATCTTCCAGTGTTATCTATGGCATTAAATAATTCCCAGTTGGACATTTTTGCTACTGGTGATTTCAAAGGGAATATTCAAATTTGGTCTTTGCCATCAATTTATGTCAATGAAAAAAGTACTGAAAAACTCTTTTTTAAAGAATTTGAAGAAAATGAATAAAAAAGTTAGCATTATAACATATATGAATATCTATAATTGTTGAACAATAGCATAACATTGTAATATAATTATTATATAATATTAGTTATTATAGTAATATATTTAATATTTTGTAAAATTGTATAAAGTCCTTTAATAATGCAAAGCTAACATTACGAATTTAAAATATATGTTAAATGTTTTTAGTTACCATCTTTTTGATCTATTTTTTAATTATTTATCATATTTCTTATTTAATATAATTCACACCATTTGTGGATAAAGCTAAGAAATTCTTATTTATTGTTATTATGAGATTATAGTTGTAATTATTATGTCTAATAAATTGTTATATCAATCTAATTAAATGAAATTTTTAACTTCTAACCCACTTATCAATCTACTATGATAGTCCTCTGTTAATCCTATTATTGCACTACAATAGCCAACTGTAAGTTACTTCACTTACTCTGAAACCCAAATAGACTTTGAAGAGTAACAAGTTGAGTCTTTTAGTTAGGTAACATACAGTGATGTGAAAGATATTAAAATTTTAAATGCATAAGACAAAAGGTTTGTTTCAAGTTAGTAAATGAATTTTACTGCTCATATCTATACAATTAACTGAGATTACAAACCACACCATTGTTGAAATTGAAATGTCAGGTCTTCCTTGGTTGTATGATTGTGCTTTCTGACTTGAAACAGCTTGGTCGTGTGTCTTTGAAAATAATCCATTTTGTCAAGGCTTGTTAGAACCTTCCTACTTAAGTTCAACTTAGTGGCTTTGCTCATTTTGCACTATATAAAAGAAATTAGAGTTAATTATTTTATTTAACGAAAACCTGTTTAATATAAATACAATTTTAAAAAAAATTAAAAATAATAAGATATGTTAAGTAAGTTATTTTAAAACAAAAGTTTCAATAAGTAAGGTTAACTTACCTTAAAGATGTTTGAAGTGGTTAAAAAGCTCAATTTATTTAATTTATTTCTAATTTCTTTCTTAAAGTAAGAGTATTTAAAATAGTATATAAAAAATTTTTGTTAAATTGAAATTAAAAAACACAACTTAGCACAAAAAAGACAATTTTTGAGCTGTTTCTAATATTTTTTATGCCACTGTAGTTAAATAAATTTATTGTTATTATAAATAGTTATGGATTATATATATAGTAATTATATAAATATTTAATTTTTATAACAATTTAACATTTTTTCTAAACAGTAACAACTCTTTTTGTAAATTTACTTTTTGTAAATTTCTTGTAAATTCTTTTTGTATATATATATATATGTATATATATATATATATATATATATATATATATATATATATATATATATATATATATATATATATTTATTTATTTATTTATTTATAAATGTTGTATATTGGTGGAAATACAACTCTTGTCTGTTTAAGAGTGATCAAGATCTTTTTGAAAAAAATATATCAAATAATATTAAAATATTTTAAATGAGAAAATACAAATTTATAATAGAACTTGAAGTTTCATGCCATTCGGCAATCATCAGCCATATTATTCCAATATTATATATATATACATAGAGAGAGAGATTTTAAATCAACATTTTAAGTAATATTTCATACTTCCACCTCCACTCCTAAGTGTGTTTTGTATAATAAAATAAATCAAGTTTCTAAAATTTTCTTATAAAATTTTTAGGGGTAGCTAATGTAATTTATTAGATTTTATTGTATAAAACTGTGTTTGTTTTCTTGTAAAATAAGATGGAAGTATTTTAAAAATTTATAAATAGTTTTACTTGTTTTGAGACCCACGTTGACGTTCTTTTGAAAAAATTTTTGATGTCTCTTGAGCTACCCTGAAAATAATTTTTTAGGGGGGTTTTTGAAACTTGGTTTTATTTTTTAGAACATTATTATAAAAAACACATTTTGAAGTGGGGAAGGTGGACAAATAATCATAAAAATATTGTTTTAAAATCCACTCAAATATATGTATGTGTATATAAAAAGACTTTTTTCATACATATTTCTTTTTAAAAAATGTTATTTTTTCAAGTTTTCTTTGAATTTTTATATGTTTAACAAAGTCTTACTTGTTCGCACTTCAATACTGCAAAGAAAGTTTTTTATGATGGCAGAATTTCAACAAAGACAAACAGCAGCTGAGCAGAAAGTTAACATCTTAAAAAAACAGCTTGAAATCCTCAAAAAAGTTGCTGGCAAGTTATGATTTTCTGTTTTATTTATTTTAGCTATTATTTAACATAGTTTTGAAGAATTAAGTTTGTTTGAACTAGTTCCTTTGCTTTCTTTAAAAAATAATATTTTATGTTTTTTAGAACAAAAGAAAAGGGAAGTTGAACAAGTAAAATCAATTATTTTGTAATATTTTGGATTTTTGTGTTTATTGTAATATTAGAGAAGTTTTGAAGTATTTTTCACCCTAATTTGGTCTTTAATTTCACTGATTAGAGGAACTGTTACCAAAACATTTTCTAGCTTCTTTAGTCAGAAAGATAGACTGTGTTTCTGCCACAATATAGCTGACATTTTCTCTAATTTACTTTTACTTTTTACTTAACTACTTTGCAGAACCTTCAGTACCTACTTTTTGTTAAACAAGTTCCACCTTACAAGCACTGATAATCTTGCCATCCATAAGTTGATCAAAAGTCTTGCCATCCGTAAGTTGATCAAAAACTTTGCCATCTGTAAGTTGATCAAAAATAGTCAAACAAGTACAGGGGCTATTCTAGGGAAAAAAAAGGTCATCAAGTTTTAATTTATGCGGCACCCACATTGACGCCCAAATACGGTTGACACTGTCTTAAACGGACTAGAATAGTCTCTGAAGTAGTCAAAATTGACAACATTTTTTTGTTTTAATTAATTAAAAGTCTTTTCTTTTTTCTTTTTTTATGGTTTTTTATTATTATTCTTAAGGGTAATTTTTATGATTTATCATTCATTAACATTGTTATATTACGTTTGTTCAGTTATATTATTATTTGTATGTGTGTGTCTGTTAAAATTTTATTTTGTTAAAAAAATTTTTTTTAGGCTGAGGTAATAAACTTGTTAGAGAAGAATGCAAGGCTACAAGAAGAAATTTCAAAATTAAAAACTGATTTAAGGTTTTATGAAGCACAAAATGGAGGTATTATAATTCTTACCTTTTTAAAAAAAAATCAAATTCACTTCCAACAAGGCTGCAAACAACCGCTTTCAAGTTGGGAGTTGCGGTTTCAATGCGGTAGTGGTGTTGTGGTAGAGCGCTTGCTTCATAAGCGAGAGGTTCCAAGTTCGATCCCCACCACGTCCCTGGTAGTACCGCGCTCAACTTGTTTCTCTGCTCAGTGGCCTTTTTGTTAAGGTTCGTGTTTCGGAGTTATAGAGTTGAGAGAGGGTTATAACCACAATTAAGTAGCCTCCTTGTCTGTAGTGGCCTTCTGGGCCTTGGGGAGCTGAATTAATCAAAAAAAAGTTCCTAAAAATCAAAGAATAGACTATTAGAGCAAAAAAAAATGGTTGACAGAAGACTTTAAAAGTTGTAGGTTGTATGAGTCAGGAAAACATAAAGATTAGTGAGAATTTCAAAGGGTTGAAGTGCAGGGATAAAAACTAAACAAATAAAAATTTTTAGAACATGCAGGAACAGATACAGTGAAAGGATACTCAAATGGTTGGATTATATAAATAGTATGATAATAAATAAAAATGGTGATGGTGAAACGAATTATTATGTATCAGTGATGTGAGCATAAATAAATTGGATAGCAATGAACAAAAAGTGTTATAATGGATGATTAGGGTGACAATGAGTTAACTGTGCAATAAGAAATGAATTTCTTAAATAATAATTGTTTTAAATTTTACAGGGTGGTCAGCGATCCTTGAAAACCCAGAAAAGTGCTGGAGAAACTCCCTTTTTAGAAAATGTTCCAATAATTCCTCCAAAATTTTATGCAGGAATAAACTGGAAATTCTGGAACTTTTTTCTGAAAAAGTTCAATATTTTATTATCACATTTTTATTTTTTTTTAATTTTGCAGAGATTCATACTGAATTTGATAATTATGTATTTTCTGTAATGCAAAAAAAAATTGGTATAATGTTGTTATCAGTATTATGTTATTATCAGTATTATTCAATAAGTCTATTTTTGTAATATTACAAAAATTTATGCAGGAATAAATTTGGTGTTTTTATTTTTGTTTCAAGTTAAACTGGTTAGTGTTCCATCTGTTGAAAGTGTTACAAAGAAAGAAGCTCTATCTGATTCAAACACTTTACCTATCAAGGATATGCCTGCTCAGAAAGAAAAAACTGCAGAACCAGATTTGACTAAAATGAAACAAGGTAATCAAAAGTGAAACATTGTCTTCCACTTTTACATTTCTTAGTAATGCATAGTAAAAGTTTAAACACAGTACCCAAATAAAGTAAAATTGAAATATGTTACATCAAATAAATATATAGTTTTTTACACCTAATAGTTAAATTTTTTTTTAGATTAATTTGTATATAAAAAATATTTCTTCTTTTTTCTTTATCTATACAAGACTATATCAAAGCTATGTTTTTTCACAATCTGTGCCTTGCATCTATAAAAAATAAAAGTATTTCAAGCAGTTACTTTATTTAATAAATATGCTTCAATAAGTCTATAAAATCAAAAATCTGCTTCAATCAGTCTATAAAATCAAAAATCTGCTTCAATAAGTCTATAAAATTAAAAATATGCTTTAATAAGTCAAATAACTATCAAAATTACTTATAGTTTTACCTACTGATGACAACAAACCAATTGATGCTTCCCGAATATTAATGAAGATTGGTAAAATAATTGATGTGAAGAAACATCCCGATGCAGATTCTTTATATGTTGAACAAGGTATTTATGTTAAATATGTACTGATATTTTTATGCGATATATTATAAAATGGAGTGAAGTCTATATAAACCTAAAGAGATGAGGAAAAATGACTGAAATTAATAGTTTTTAAGTATTAGGTGTTTTATAAATTTATTATAAATGTATTTTAACTAAGTTGTTATGCAGTTAACACTAGGAAGTGACTGTCAAATATCAACCCCAGTCGTTACGCAGTTAACACCAATAAAAAAAAAGATTTATTGTTAAAAACAATAAAATATACAGTAATAAAAGATAAAGATTAACTTTTTATCATGTTTATTCTATAAGTGGATCTTGGTGAGAGCAATCCTCGTACAATTGTTAGTGGTTTGGTTAAGCATGTTCCGATTGAACACATGCAGGTATGTTAATTAATAATTTTTTCATACAGTTCACTTCATATGGCTGTTTAATTAATAATTGTTTCATTTTATTTTGTCACAATTATTGAATGTTTTATCAATATTTAATAAAATAAATATAGGAAAATTTGAAAATGTAGAAACTCAGAATTCATTTCCTCAGTCAGAAACCTAAAAAACTATATAAAAGTAAATATATTAGATTTAATAGCATAAAAAATAAAGTTATTAAAAGACACTAGAAAGAAAAAAATGCATTTTTACCAATTATTTTAACAAATATGTGTGTGCCTATATGTATATATTATATGAGTGTAATGCAAAGTGTATAATATACTTATGTACCACTGAAATAAAGCAAAAAGTAAAGGAGTTTAAATCTTTTTTTTTTTAAATAGAGTTTTTTCTAAAATTACAATTTTAATTTAAATTGGCGTATGCAAAAATGTTGTAATAAATATAGCGCAATAAAAATATTGTAATAAATATAGTGCGATAAATATTGTGTAATAAAGATAATTTGATACCTTTGATGATTGATGACATAAATGATCAGAATGGTTTAAGAAAAATGCTGTAAAATAAATATTTTTTAATAAAGCTTTTAAAATACTTTTCAAGCAAGTTTTTTGAATTACTTTTATGACTAATTAAAAAATTTAGTTAAAATGGTTAAAAGTATGAAATGTTTAGTTAAATCATTAAGTATTATTTTTGAAATATTCACAATATTTTTAGCCTTGATACCTAGTTAGCTTCTTCACTTGGTTAGTGTGCAATTTCTTGATTGTTTGGCAATGCATACTTTTTCTTCTGTGATAGGATTGCATTTAAATTTCTAGGTTATCCAAATTGTTTAAAAGTTTTTTTAATTGTGCCATTTAAATCTATTGTTTAGTGCTGAATATATCCTACAGTATTAGAATTTTACCATTTAAATTCATTGCTTCGTACTTAATATATTATATAGTATTAGGATATTACTGTTTAAATCTATTGTTTGAATATGAACGCACTGACTATATCCTATAAGGAGAATATGATTGAACTTTAAGCTTATAATTAAACATAATGTAAAAAAAAAAAAATTCTGAGACTCAAACATGACCATAGATAATGTTAAAGTCATACAAACAAAAATTATGTCAATAGAAAATAAAAGCAAAGTTTTGGTAGTGGAACTCAAGAGAATTACAGTTTTTAGGTTCTGATGTTTATATCAGCAACCAGTTACAGACTTTCTATGTTAATATTTGCAGTGCCAAGCAATTTATTTTTATTTCAACCTTATACTACAGGTTAGTCAAAAAGTTTTAAAAGCAGAAATGAAAAAAGATGAACATTTTTTAAAATAAAGTTAGTTTTTTTGTTTGATAAAATCTACCTCAACTTTGCCTCAAATACCTCAAGCATTTAAAATACAGCTAAAAAACTTTGCCTCTAAATCTACTGAAATTCCCGAATCTATTGAAATTCGAGTTATTCAGTGAGGATACTAGGTGTAGCTCTACTCGAAGTAACATCTGCCAAGAAGTAACCTCTACCTAGTAGTAACAGCTAAGCGTTTAAGTCCACAACTTTTGGCTTTCTCAATATCTAACTCAATTAGTAAAGTTTCCTACTCACTTTCCAGACAATCTGAATTATTTACCTTCTCTACTCGACTTATGTCTTGTTTCTGATCCTAGTCAGTGCTCAGTTTCTCTGTATATACTCTTAGGTGCTTCTAATCAAAATTTGATCTTTCTAAAACTATTATCTCATTCTTCTTTATCATCAGAATCCCTCTATCATCTTACCTCTTTAAACTACCTTAAAACTACCTTAAATCTTATCTCTTTAAACTACCTTAAAACTGGGACTCCTTCCGTGATTTTCTTTGTGATGGCCCTTGGGTAGAAATCTTTTGTCTTCCTGCTGACAAATGTGTTTCCTACATAACTTCTTGGATTCAGGCTGGCATGGAAGCTTTTATTCCCTCTCAACGATTCCAAGTCAAGCCTCACTCTTCTCCTTGTTATCCTCTCATTGTGCTGCTGCAGTTTCCAATTGAAACCATTACTTTCAAATCTATTGGTAAAACTATTCTTCAGAAAACAGTCTATTTACTATTGCTAGAAACCATTGTAAAAAGGTTTTGCTAACTCTAGAGCCTGCTATTCTCAGGTCATGAAATCTCATATTTTATCATAAAAATTAGGCTCTCGTAACTTCAGGAGAATTTTTAACAGTATCTATAATAAGGGCAAATCTGTTATTCCACCTCTCTTGTATGGTTCAGATTTTGTCACCTCACCTAAAGACAACGCTGAATTGTTTGCTAAAAACTTTTCATCAATATCATTTTTTGATTCCACTAGTCGTGTTTTACCTGATATAGCCGAAAAGCAGATTAGTCCATTGCCTGATATTTAGATCACTTCAGCTTCTGTAAAGTAGTTTTGTGCTTAAACTCTTCTACAGCTTGTGGTCCAGACAACATACCTGTTATAGTCTTGCAGAAGTGTTCTGTGGAGCTGTTGTCTACACTTTTAAAACTAATTAACAAGTGCTTATCAGAGACTTGCTTTCCATCCTGCTGGAAAGCAGCATCTGTTATCCCTATTTTCAAAAATCCTGGAGAGCGATCTGACTCGTTCAACTACCATCCCATTACTCTTCTTTCTATCATAAACAAGGTTTTTGAGTCTTTAATTAACAAACACTTAATCTCTCATCTAGAATCTGTTAACTTACTTTCTAATCATCAATATGGATTTTGATCTTGTTTGTCTATTTGATGCACAATAAAACCAATAGTTTCACCAATAGGTTTTATTGTACATTAGATAGATGTTAAAGTTAGGCATGCTGGTCTTCTCTATAAGCTTTCTTCTTACGGTGTATCATATAACATCTTTAAGATTATTAAATCCTCTCTTATCAATTGTAGTATAAAAGTTGTCCTTGATGGACAACACTCTACCTCATATCCTGTAATTTTAGGGATTCTTCAAGGTTCTATCCTTGGCCCTATACTACTTTTTAATTTACATTAATGATCTTCCAGAATTTCTCACATCCAAGGGGGTATTGTTTGCTGATGATACTACCATTTATTCTTGTTTTGATAAGAAGCCAACACTCTTATTGCTTGGTGGGGGCATTTGAGCTTGAGAAGGTTCTCACTTCTACTACAGCATTAGGCTCTCAGTGGGTGGTAACTTTAACTCAGATAAAACTCACTTTTTTTCAATTAATTGTAATTGCAATAATCTAGTTCTTTCTATATTTATGAATGGTAATTTACTCGATGAGGCATTTAACCTTTGTCTTAGGATTAACTCTTACTTATGATTTTTCTTGGAAATATATATCAAATCAATTGCAAAATCAGCATTTGCATCTCTTTATCATGCTCGCCACTTTCTTACTCAGGATGCTATTCTTTATCTTTACAAATCTCGAATCCGTCCTTGTATGGAAGACTGTTACCATATCTGGGGCAGACCTTCCAATGATATAAAGCTATATAAAGGCTTGCGATTGCGCATCTTTATATAACCATGGGAGTAGTTTACAGGTTTAACGATTTGAACACAGCTTTTTACATATTAAAAACATGCTGAATAAAAATGATTTTTTAGTTATATGTTAAAGTAAATAACATAAAAACTTTTATCTTCACATATGCTTTTATATTAGCAAAACGTTTTTAGTAAATAAAGTATAAAGTAATGATAATTAGTATTTTTGTTTTGACTTTCAATAAAAGTTGTATATAATTTTTTTTATGTTGTATAACTATGTTAAAAAAATTATATAAGTATGCATTTATTTTATAATAAACAATATTTTAAAAAAATAATAAACTTATTTGGATTTTATAAACAACTTTTTTTAGACAACGATTTATTAATGAATGTTATATAAGAATCTTTAAAGTTAATACACTTAAAAAGATAAAAAATTTTGTTGAAAAAATATGAATTAATGAATATTAATTCTTTATCTTAAAATAAATTTCCATCAATTTTATTTTTAAAGTAGTTGACTCTGAACAAACAATTATTTATTTAAAAAAAATTTTTTAAGAATTTTTAAAGTTTATATGCTCAAACAGATAATAAAAAATTTGTTGCAATTAAAGCTTTTAAATTACAAAGTAAAAAAGTAACTTTTAATTCACTCAGATTATGGTGATAATTATTAATTAATTTTAGTAAATAATATGATTAGTCATCAGTTTGAATTCTGATTATTGCAGATTGCTGATTCAGCGGTCTAGCTACCACATAATTTTTTCTAACTTTACAAAGGTGGCGTATTTCAGGCAAGAGAAAAAAGAAATTTAATGTTTCCATTGAAATCAAACTGATTTATTTCTTTCGTTAATATTACTACAAAAATAATTTTTTGGAATCTTTTTTTGTTTATCTCATTTACTAAAGAAATCATTTTAAAGATTTAAAGATTTTTCTTTTAATGTATGTAACACTTTCTACGAATAAATGCTTATGTTTAAATGTTTAAAAAATGTATGTTTAATCAAAGCATGAAATGGTTTAAAAAAGAATTAAGTTATCTTTTTTAAAATGCTAAAAATTAAATAAGATTTAAATTTTATGAAATAATAATAATAATAAACATAAAAATTAAATTTTTTTAAAATATTTACTATCCTGTATTTGTATGGAAACTTATATTTTTAAATATTATTTAAAAACTATTAAAATGAATAACTATAATTTAAAGTTTTTACTTTATAAGGGTTTCCATAGTAGTATAAATACACTTTTTCTATTTCAAACGTAACTGAAAACTTTATTTAAATAATCTTAGTGTTTTTGTTTTTTAGGTTTTATTTTTGTTGTTTATATGTTTATTTATTGTGTTTTAAATAATTTCTTTTTATTTTCTCTTACGTTTAGTCTAAGCTTAAATAAGCTTTTTAGTACATTTTTTAAATTCAAATTTTCAAAACAGCTGTAATCAAATTTTCAAAATAAAGTATTAATTGCGTGGTCATATAAAGATGTGCAATTGCACGCCTTTCTGACTAAGACTGTAAAATGGGCACTGCTCTTAAGAGCTACCATCTCTTGTGCCATCTACTAAAATTCATTCTCCTGTTACTCATCATTTAATCAAGTTTCATTTTTTTACTGTGACTGTTCCAAAGTGCTTCAGAAATTCTTATTTGTCTAGTTTTTTTCCTCAAACATCAGTTCTTTCAAATTGGCTTCCGTTATCTTGTTTTCCTGATTCATATAATTGGCAATCTTTTAAGTTGTTTGTCAATTGTTATCTTGAAGCTCTGTTCTCTTTTTTCTTATTTTTTTTAATTTTTTTTATCCATCTATTTAACCATAAAATTGAAAAAATTACAAATTTATTTACAATTCTACAAAATTAGGCTTAGTGTCACTCGTATAGTTAAAAACAGTCATTAGAGTGGCACCTTAATAGAATAAACAAATAAAGCAAAAAAAAAGTAATATAGGTAGTGACCAAAATAAAATAAGACAAAATAAAAAGAAGAACAATAATATTTAAAAGCAAGAAAAATAAAACAAAAAGGGATAAAGCGAATAAACTTATTGAGAGATAATGAATGAATAAGATAACACAATGTTTGACGATCAGAAGGATAATAGAAAATAAAAATAAAAACAAAAGGATATTTTTAGACATTATGATGAGACAAAAGTAAGAATTAACTTGAATAATAGCAACAAACATAAAAAGCAACAATAATAAAAATAATAAACAAGTCCACATAAATAATATACCTCAACATAAACAATACACAAATGTACATGTCAATATAAACGATGCCGATGATACAACAGTATAAACAAAACTTAGAAATACACAACAATATAAAAAATACACAAAAACACACAACATTATAAACAATACACAAAAATACATGACGATATGAACTATCCAAACAACATAAATTAATAAAACTTAAAAATTTATTTTTCACCTATTCATCGTTAAAAAAATACTTTCTCCATTTATTATGTCATTGCAAAGTATGATAAGTATTTTTTCCAGTAACTTCCAACTCTAATAGTGATTGCTTGCAGTCTTGTTGAAAGTGAAGATGTCAAAAAAATAAAAGATATTTTTTTAAAACAAGTTGTTGCAAAGAATATTTGTTATAGAAGATATACTTTTAACTCATTGTATTTGGTATTCAAAGTTGAAACTTTTACATCACTATGTTAATAATAATAATTAAGTAAATTACATAAATTATTGTAAAACAATTTACTAAATATGAAAAAAAAAAAATTTACTGAAATAAAAAACATTTTCAGAAAATTGGTTCATGATTTATCCAATTGGTTTAAGAACAAATGTTTTATGGTGACATGAACTTTTAAATCTATGAAAATTGTCTAATCAAAATCAGATTATGGTGATAATACGTAGATATTCTAAGAATTTAAAAGCACTTAAATAAGAATAATAAATAGAAATAGAAAAAATTGTCAAATTTTAAAAAAGTAAGATCTATTATATTAGAGATTTTTCTTATCATACTTGCAATGATAGAAAACATGTCTATCATAATGAGAAATCATTGTTAAACCTATTATACCAAAGAATTAGAAAACATTGAACCTACATTCATTCAAAACAATCATCAGATTCAACTTGTTGTATAATTTTATTTAATTTTAGAAATATTTATTATTAACTATTTTTTTTAGTTTTTTGAAAGGCTACGTATAAAACAAAGTTCTTATCTGTAGTATTTCAAGAAAAAAATTTTTTTTTTTACTTTTAGAATCGAGTTGCAGTATTTGTGTGCAATCTGAAACCAGCAAAGTAAAATTAATAATTTTAATGGGTTGTCTATTAATTATGTCAGTATATTATTGAGGGTGTTGGGCATTATTTTTAAGGGTGTTATAAGTTTTTGACAAATTTTTAACAGATGGAATGATAAAGCCTGTTATACATTTACAATATTGGGTAGAATAAATTTTTTTTACATTTTATCAGGAAAATAATGCAGACATAATTAATGGAGATTTCTTCCATTTTTATTAAAGTAATTTTGTTGTTTTATACTTTTTAGTAGTTATATTATTAATATAGTTGTTTAATTTTACAATTATTTAAATGATAATTAATGTAATTATTACGTATAATTGTGTATGTATAACTTTTTGAAAAACAATGTTTACAAACTTTGCGTATTAAATAAAACAGTTCTTAGAAAGAGTTAATGAAAATGCTGTGTTCAAGTAAACATATTTTAGTATACTCTACAACTCTCTAATTCAAGTTTTATAAGCAAAAATTTGAATTAAAGAGGTTTTTAAATTATAGAAAACTGACTTTTTTCAAATAATAGATTTATCTAATCATAGTAATGAAATAAACTTCTAAAGATTCTAAATGATTCTCAAGACTAATTACAATATGTTTTATGCGTTTTTAAATTCTATGTTTTTTAAAAAAATCTGTAGTTGTAGATTGTCTTTTATGAACTGACAATACTTTTATGAGTTGGCAATACAAACATCAAAATCTACTAATTCTTTGGCTTTGATGTTAAAGTCTGCATCAAGTTTTGCTTTCAAAAACGTTCAAGATTTATTCAAGACCATCTCTTAAGTTTTCAATTGCAGTCTTCTCAACATCAAAGCCACAAAAAGGATTTTTATTATCATTTATTGGCTTTTTCAATTTTTTTTACTGATATTTCTGATTTCGTGAAACAATTTATTAAGGCTTGTTCTGGAATAGAACTTAACTGATATGCTTTCGTTAGCATAAAAGCATGAAGCAGTTAAGATCCGAAATTTAAGTATCTTTTTCCAAAGCAGCAATAGGTTGGCTAAAAAGAGTTTGTATTTGGTTGAAGAAAAATAAACTACACCCAGTCAGTTTTTGTTAGGATGGGCAGTTTAATTATCTATAACACAATTTTTCTTTTCTGAACGCTCAAGTTTTGATTAATTTCTCTGACCCACTCCTCAAATAATTCTGATGACATCCAACTTTTTGGCTGGGCCTGATAATAACAAGAAATATTTTTCACACCTTATAATTACAAACATTGAAAGTCTTTCTTCTTTAACATTACCAGCATCCATTCTAGGCAAGCAAACTTTACTGAGTTTCACTCCTCTTCACTTTATATATATATATATATATATATATATATATATATATATATATATATATATATATATATATATATATATATGTATGTATGTATGTATTTATATGTACATATATATATATTTATATGTATATTTATATATATATATATATATATATATATATATATATTTATATGTATATATATATATATATTTATATGTATATATATATTTGTATATATATATATATATGTATATATATTTATATGTATATATATATATATATTTATATGTATATATATTTGTATATATATATATATATATATATATATATATGTATATATATTTATATGTATATATTTATATGTATATATATATATATATATATATATATATATATATATATATATATATATATATATATATATATATATATATATATATATATTTATATGTATATATATATATATATATATATATATATATATATATTTATATGTATATATATATATATCTTTTATATATAAAAAATATTCTATAAAGTTTGCTTTAAATAACTGTAAAATAATTAAATATTGTCAAGTTGTTAGCCAGAAAAATTGGTTAAAATAAAATAAGAAATTACTTTATTTTAAATTTGTCTAACCCTCCATTTTTTAGGATTCGATTTGATGTTATAACATAAAGTTTTTGTTTCTACTTAATATATTTAAAAAATTGACTTAAATCCTTTTTAAAAAATTGACTTAAATCATTCAGCCTATTCACTTATTCATTTATTTTGCTTGTGGTACACCATAAGTCCATCTATTTATTTTTAGGATTTTTTCAGTTCATTTTTTTTTCTTATAAGTTTAAAATTTTAAATCACCAGGTAAAAACAATTTTAGAATTTGAATATGAAGTTAAAATTTTTGAGTTTTGGTTTTGGTTTAGATTTTTTTTTTTTTTAATATTATTATATTTGACCTACATATGTTAAAAATTTAGAATGCGTGGAATTCTATCAGAGGGAATGATTATGTGTGCATCGACACCTGAAAAAGTTGAAATTATTGAAGTACCTGCTTCTGCAACAATTGGAGACATTGTAACTTGTGAAGGCTATTCTGGTATGTGCTATAAATATTATAATAAAAAAAATTTATATCAGGTTGTTAGCCAGCTTAATGGCACCGCATATACTGCAGAATTTCCAGTGGGTTTAAAATTCTTAAAATTTAATGACCTTTTTATTTATTTATAACACTATGTCGGTATATGTGAATGTGTGTATATATATATATATATATATATATATATATATATATATATATATATATATATATATATATATATATATATATATATACATACAATTATTTCTTGTTTAGAATTAAATTGTTTGGCTAATAAGATTTCCCTTTGATTTCTATTATGTTTTTGATATAAGTTTTTTTTTTAATAAGATTTAATAACAAAATAAAAAATAAAAGCTTGTTACACTTTTTAATGATAGAAAACTCAATCAAGTAAGTTTTTATCATTTTTCATATTTATAACATAAACATTATTTGTTTATTACACCAAGTTGATGTAATGTGGTCAGTAAAGTATAGCTTCTGTATCTAAAGTGATTTACTGCTTAGACACATCTACAGCTTGTGGTCGGTGAAACATACCTATTATAGTCTAGCAGAAGTCTTCTCCAGAGTTGTCATCTACACTTTCAAAATTATTTAACAAGTGCTTATCAGAGTCTTGTTTTCCAGCCTCCTAGAAAGTGGCATCTGTTATTCCTATTTAAAAAATTTCTGGAGACTGATCTGACTCTATCATTTCATTAGTCTTCTTACTATTAAAAGCAAGGTTTTTGAGGTTTTTCATCTAACTATCATTTCATTAGTCTTCTTACTATTAAAAGCAAGGTTTTTGAGGCTTTAACATTTAATCTCTCATCTTTAATCTAATAACTTATTTTCTGATCATCAAATGGATTTTGATCTTCCCATTCTGCTGCTGATTTCTTAATGATAATAACTGATAGGTTATATTTTGCATTAGAAAGATGTGAAGAGGTTAGAGCTATTGCTCTTGACATTTCTAAAGCCTTTAATAAAGTTTGGCATACTGGTCTCTTCTTATATGTATGAGGTAACATCTTTAAGATTATTAAATCCTTCCTTACCAATTGTAGTATAAAAGTTGTCTTCCATGAACAGCAATCTTCTTCATTTCCTGTTACTTTAGAGGTTCCTTAAAGTTCCATCCTTGGCCCCATACTTTTTTTAATTTACATTAACGATCTCCTAGAAATTCATTTGCATTTGAGCTTGAAAAGGATCTCACTTCTACTACAGCATGAGGCTCTCAGTGGCTGGTGAACTTAAACTTAGATTAAAAAAAAAAAACTTTTCTTATTGTTATTGCACCTATCTAGATCTTCCTATATTTATTAACTGTAATGTACTCAATGAGACATCTACTCTTTGTCTTCTAGGATTAAATCTTCCGATCTTTTTTGGAAACCATATATCAAATCGATGGCAAAATAAGCATCTGCTAAGGTTGCATCTCTCTATCATGCTTGCCACTTTTGTTTTCCAAATTCTATTCTTTATCTTTATAAATCTCAAATATGTCCTTGTATGGAATACTGTTGCCATAACTGGAGCAGATCTTCAAATGATGCCTGTTTTCTTTTAGACAAAGTGTAAAAATGCATTGTAAACATAGTTGGACCTGCTCTTGCAGCCAACCTTCAACCGTTGTCACATCGTTGTTATGTTGTTTCCCTTTCTCTTTTCTATAAGTACTATAATGGGTGCATCTCTACTAAAATTCATTATCAGCATCTAGCATCTCTACTAAAATTCATTATCAAGTTACTTCTCATTCAATTAAGTCTCATTCTTTTACTATGACTGTTTCAAAGTGCTCTAAAAATTCTTTTTCGTCTAATTTTTTTACTCAAACATCAGTTCTTTGAAATTTGCTTCCTTTATCTTGTTTTCCTGATTCATATAATATGCAATCTTTTAAGTTGTCTATTAATCGTTATCTTGCTTCTTAAACTTTATCATTGCTCTTCCATTAACTTCCAACTCTAATAGTGGTTGGTTGCAGCCTTGTTGGAATTGAGTATGTTTAAAAAAGCATTGAAATGTGAACTTTTTTTGATAATAAAAACTTATTTTAAAAACCACAATTCTAAATCTTTTTGATGAGTAGACTCATGGTTTTTAATTGTGCTTCCTAAATAATGGCTATACGATTTTTTCTTTTATTTCTTGATGAAGGTTAGCTTTAAAACTCAGTTTAATGTATGAATTAATTAGCAAGACTGAGGAAACTGCATGTTACCTTAGTCTTGAGGCAACATGCCTCACTCACTGTCATTTACCAGCCCCACTTGCTGTCATTTTTCAGAAATTTTTGCACCAAAGTGTAGTTGTGGTTTTAGGTTGTAGTTTTTAGTTGTGGTCTATAGTTGTAGGTGCAGTTTTCACCCAGACAAGACTCAACCCAGCAAACTACAGCCCAACCTCTATAACATCTATACCATAGAAAAAATGGTAAGAGGCAAGAGCATGCAGCATTTTGTGGTTAACAAATTATTTAAGTTGTCATCATGGTTGATCCTACGTGCTGTTCATAATCTTCATCAAGACTTACCTGAACATATTAGTTACACAAGCATCTGTAAAAAGTAGGCTAGCAACACTAAAATCCTGAGCATTATCAAAACTGCTAAACACAAAACTTGTCTGCAACATATCTTTATCAGAGGAGATGCAAAAGTATGGAAAAAGCTTTACACCACCTCTTGAATAAAATGCATCCAGAATCGCACTACCTAAATACCATCCAAAAGCAAGCACTTTGACTACAAATGAAATATATTTAACTTGGCCTCACCTCTCTACACAATAGAGGTTTAAGTAACCACTTTATCAAAAAATGCTAAATCAAGAACAACATCGACTCAGTAAGTTGCCTTATTGTTCCATTTAATACCCTATCAAGCTACTGTCATCCTATTACTTTTATTGTGAAGCAAGCATCAACTGTCTTGATCGTTTTGACTTCTTCAGATCGTTTTGATTTCTTCTTGTTGCTAACCCATGAAACGCACTACCAAACAAGTTTGTCAGTTCTGTCAGTTTTGACTGCTTCAAAGCAAAGTTCTATCAGCTATAACCATTTCTATCATGCTCCATTCCATTTCATGAAGTAAAAACAAAAGATGAATTTGCATATTTCAGTGATTTCCTTAAAGTCGTTCTGTTTACTGAGTACTATATCAAAACATTTCGCAGTGCTGTTGGATTATTTAAAAATATGTTCAATTCTTATTTTAAAAATCAAGTTAAAAAGTAAAAAATTATTTTAATTAAGTTTTAAATTTAATTATCCTAAAGATCAATTTTATGACGTTCGCTTACGTCATTTGACGTATCATTATTTTATGACATACCTAATATTTTTAAGAAAATAGTTTTAAATCCTGAACTAGTTTATTTATATTATTCGTGCTTATTTGGAATTAGTTATTTTGCATAGAGTTTTGTGAGCACATAAAGATTTTTAATATTCGTCCGGCGAGAACCAAGAGGCCTTATATCCATTTTTTGTGTTTCCGAGAAAATCAAGTTTTAAAATTTAATTTGTAAAGAATACTGCCAGAATGTCCGCCTAGTTTTTTAATTATTTTTAAAAGTTGTATCATTCTTGAGAATAGATTTATTGGGCACATACTCCATTGGTTGTTGAATATTTATTGATAATAACAGAAAAAACACAAAATGTGGACCTACAGCCTTTTGGTTCTTGGCTGACGTATTGTCAAACTGCCTGAAGTCAAAGCTTAATTGTCATCTGACAAGTAAATAAAAAATCTTATTTTCACATTTATTGCTTAAAAAATTTTAAAGTTTATTTAAAGCTTTACTTTTAAACATTAAAATCTTGAGTTAACCGAAACAAAAATTGTTTATATGGTTGCTTACCACAAAATATGTTACGGTTTAACCGAAATTTTATTCGGCACATTTTTGATTGCGGCACAGTTTTGATTGCGCTTACTAATTTAAGTAAAACGGGGGAAGTAAATCACCAGTAAGAAAACAAAAAACCCACCTTCAATAACCATTAGAAAAAAATTTAAAAACTCGTGCACATTATAAATAAATAGTTGCAGAATCTACTTTCTTGTAAAGACGGATGAATTATCTAAATATACTGGTATTTAAACCAAGTTGAATCATTTAAAAGTAAATAACTTTTTCAATTCAAAAGTAAAATTTTGTCTTCACTTAAATAAATATTCAACATTCTTTTCTGAAAAAAACGATACCAAAACGTGTACTTATATTTGGAATTTTCATGGGTGGGTTTTCATTTTTTGAAACCCCGCCCCTGACACCCCCACCCCTTCCCTAATATGTTTATTCTTTACATTTGCTTCATAATTATGAATTTATTGTTTATACTAGCATATGTGTCTTCTTGTATCCTCTCGGAAGTTCGGTTTGACACGGTACAAAATGATAATGTTCGTTTTATCCTGTTTGTACGAAACAAAAAGATATCTCGTTTTGTGTCGTATTTTTACAAAACAAGTAAAGCTTGTTTCATTTCGTACCGTATTTTTACGAAACATAAAAATTTTGTTTTGTTTCATATACGAAACAAAATAAACTTGTTTAATTTCGTATCGGTATTTACGGAACATTTCATAATTCCCCCGCCCCAAACAGATATTTCATGATCCCCACGCCCCCGAGCAATACATGAACTTTAACATTTAAGCAGAATAAATGCGCGCTTAATACTTATTACCTTAAGGTTTCTTAAACGAAAGATAAACTAAAAAGTATATTAACTAAGCAATGCAATAGCATCATTTTCATAAGGTTTTGCGCTTCTAAGAAAATTTGCAAATGTTAACACGACGTTATAATAATAATAAAAAAACGATAACAAAGAAGTTGCCAACTGTAGGTAGGTTTTACTGTAATGATTTGTTAACTTAAAGTTCATCTAGACATAAATTATATATTTATATGTATATAACCTCGCATCAAGAGTTTGCAATCTTTGAATGAAATATTTCAAATTCTATTATATAAAGGAGAGAACCTATTAAATACGAGTTATTGCGTTAACTTTCAATATTCCGCAAAAATAATTTATTGTTTAAAATTTTGATTTCTCCTAAAAATATCCTACTTTTTTAATAACTTTCAAAAACATTTTTTGAAAGTTATTTAAAAAGTTTTTATAAAAGTTATTATAAAAACTGGCATTTTATGAAAACACTAATTTTTTTGATTCTAATTCTGTGCTTGCACACAGGTCTGTTATTGTGTGATTTAATGAGAGTTAAAAGGCGTTTTTGTAAACATTCTTTAGCATATATTTGACCAGAAAGTGTGGACTGAGAAATATTAGGTGTTGGTTTTTTACCACAACTGCAAATAGCTTGCCATATCAAAGCTTTTTTAGCGAACTTGTTATGTTTTGTGTATTTAAATTTCTTATCTGCTTTTCTTCTATATTTGGCAATATAATAAACAGCACCGGGAATTTGTTGATGATCGTACTTGATATAAGTTTCATCGTCTTCAATAATGCAGAAATTTTTAGAAATAAAGTTGTCATACAACTTTCTGCCGCGGGTTCTTGCACTTTTTTGTTGAGTATCAGAACGGTTGGGCACTTTTTGTGCTTTGAAAGAATGAAAACCATGTTTGTTTCTAACTTTTGCAACAAAGTTATGAGAAAATCCATATATTTTTGCGCTTTCCCTTAGTGAAAGGCTTGGGTTTTTCTTAAAACTGTTAACCAGTTTTCTAACTAGTTTTATATCTTTAAAACCTTCCTTTCTTCCACCACCAGATTTGCGTTTGATCGATTTTGTTTGAGAAAAACATTGAATAACACGACTAACGGTGTATGGATGTATTTGCAACGATTTTGCTATCGAATTGTAGCTACTATTAGAATTTTGTAAATATTTGTGCATAATTTTTTCTCTTACGTCTTCTTCTTTTGTCATTTTTAAAACTAGTTTCAAGTTAAATCCAAAAACTAACATAATTTTTTGAAACCACAACACGTTGTAAACAAAATGACGTGCTTATTCTGTCACATTTATTTCGTGTACACGCTTTAGTTATTCTCAATTATATAATCATACCTATAAAAGCTACAGTTTTATGGAACTATTATAGCAAGGTTACTGTGTCAGGTGTTAAGTTTGGGGAATGTAAAAAGTGTCTAATCCAAATCAAGTTAACTGATGGATACAGTATTGGTATCAGGTCCTATCTGAAAACATCGTAAAACTCAGAAATTTCTTGTTTGTCTCGTTTTTTACCGTTTCATTTCGGGAAAAATTTAACCTTAGTTTCGTACCGGTTTTTACAAAACAAGAAATTATTGTTTCGATTTGTACCATATTTTGCAAAATTATATAAAAATTGTTTCGTTTCGTACCGGTTTTATCAAAATAGTATTTTTTATCTTTTCGTCTCGTTTTGTCTTGTACTGTTATGAGACCCAGATGCTTAGTTTATAGTGATTATGAAAACTCCTAATTATCCCAAAATTTTAACATTTATGAAAGAAATTGATTTTCATTAAATATTTTGTACTTTTCAATTTTATTTCGAATGTTATGATTTTTTCGCGAAAATCCAGTTAAATATTCTTTTTATTATAAATAATGATCTATTTATTTGATATTTAATAAAATAAAATAAAAATTTTAGGAGATGCTGACGTACAACTAAATCCAAAGAAAAAGGTAAAGTTTTGTTTATTTTAGTTAGGGGCTATCCATATATTACGTGCGCAAAAATCTCCAGATTGTAACCCCTGCTACACCTCGTATATTTTTAACCTCCCCCCCCCCCTCCCCATGCATACGTATATACGTTATCACTTTCTTTTTTTATTGTTCAACCTTTACAACCTTAACAGGCCATGAACGTGAGCGGCGTTCACCTTATTAATGGGCAAGTGAACGTGAACTGCCACCTCAAAATTTTTTGTGTTTGCGTACATACATTTGTTGGACCCTCTTCCTCTCCATATCAGGCATTATCTTTTTCCGGATATTTCCGTAGTTCCGGATATTTTTCTCACCTTTTTTATTTTTTCTCGATATCCAAAAATCCATACGTACAAGTTTAGGTATAAATATTTGTAATATATTTGTTTTTTAAACTTTTTGACTCATCACTCTTACAAAACTAAGAAAAGTTTGAAAAAAAGATTAGAAACAACGCAGCTAAAGGCAAAATTAAGAGGAAAATATATTCCAGATATTTTACCCAAACAATTTTCCGGATATTTAAATTATGGTCTGGATGATCTATGCCATACGCACTTGTACGCAAATTACTCAACTTAGGACACTCCGCCGCCCCCCCCCCCTTCCTCCTCGGTGCGTACGTATGGATGGCCCCTAAATAACAAAGGTACAATAGAATTTCAACTTCTATATGTAGTAAAATGCGTATATATAGGCTGATAAAAAAAAATTTAGCTCAGGCTCGTATTTTTTTTAGTTAACTAATGTGAAAAGGCATTAAAAAAACCATCAGCTTGTTAAATTTTTCTTTAGATTTGGGAACAAGTGCAACCAGATTTCCGAGTAGATGAAAACGGTGTCCCTGGTTACAAAGGTGGACAGTTTACTATAGCTGGAAAGACCGGTCGATTTTCATCTCCTACAATGAAATGTTGTCCTATTAAATAAAATAGTTTTGGAAATATTATTTTTTTTAAAAAATACTTCGTAAAAACTTAATTGAAGGTTTCATATATACTTTTTTTATATACATTTTTTACCTTTTGCATTTTTTTATACATTTTTTACCTTTGGCATTTGCAGAAAACTGAATATAATTTATAGAATATTTTTATAGCTGTGACAAACTAAATTTGGTATGCTATATTATTGCTGCCATAAACTGAAAAAGAATTGAATTAGTTATCCAATATTATCCATAATTAGTTAATATTGTTGGAGTTTTACAATCATATTACTTGAGTTACATAAGTAGTAGCATGTGTTGTAAATGTTGAAGTTACATTATTAGGGATAAGATTATCAATGGAATTTCGACAAACAAAATAGAGAAAACATTTTATACTAGTTATACTAGTGCAAATGTTGGCAAATTTTCGAAAACATTGCATAGGCAAATATTTTAATTTTTCTCGCAAGGAAACTTATATACTGTTTCAATAATGATGATTCTTTGTTTTTATCTGGTAATAAAAGTACTCCTAGATCAAACTGAACTTAAAAAAAAATTTATTACTATAAAAAACTTCAAATCAAATAGTAAAATTTGTTTTAAATTGAAATACAGCAATCCCAGTAAATTTATAATCTCTATTCACTCTTAGAAAATTGTTATTAACAAAAAAATGTATCAAGATACTAGATTTTATATGATTTTACGGCATTTTTTTGTTTTTATTTTTTCTTGACTTTTCTGTTTTACTTATCGATGGCATTATGCGCAGAAGTGTTAAGTGTCACAGATGTGATTTTACTGGGGAGCATTTTAAAAGTTTAGCATTTAAATATTGTTTTATTTATGAATTTAAAAACTCAATTAGTACATTATCATAATCACTGATTCATCATTTATGTTAAAAAAAAAAAAAGCTTGATAGCTTTCTAGCATCTGTATTTGAGAGAGAAATATGACAAAACATACCTACATGTTTGCACTTACCACATTTGGCAGCTTTTTAAATATACTTACCACAAATGTGTCCAAGTTGTGGAAACTCATTTAATTACTATGTTTTTATTAATATTCTGTTTTACTAAAAGGTAGATTAAGACTAAGTATTTATGTACATAAAATAAAAGAACATTTTTATTTAATAAAACAGAATTATTAATTAAATTTATATCAATAAATCGGGGCGTATCTTCATCTAAATCGCAATTCTCTGGGATAACACCTTTCTTTTTTTTTTTTTCTAGCTAATTGGAAGCAGGCGTGGATATGCCTCTTAATATGATTTTATTCCAATTACTTTATTAAGTTGAACGTAGTAATTTAACATAATATTAAACAAGCTGTAATATTGATACCTTAGCATTCCTCTTCTTGTTATCATCAATCTTAAAGAATTGCTCATCCAATAAGTTATATTTGTTTTGGATTATGCAGGGTTTTTCTTTTTGAAAACGCAGCCACTTTATTTGTAACCAATTGATGGTGTTGCCAATTGTATTTTTGGTTGCGTTGTGCATAATGTCTTTTGTAAGCTCCTTAAGGTTATAAAAGTAGTTATAATAAAGTGCTTGCGCACTATAGGGTTTTGGGTTAATACGTGCCGTGGATATCGACAGAGCCCATTCTCTCGTGGTATATATTTTCTTATGCTTCCTTGCCCTCTCTATAGTTGAATAGATTGCATCTGCTTCTAAATAGGAATGGCCGGATTTCATATATTTCATATCTATTATCTTTAGATTATTTACTTTATTCACGCTATATAACATGGCAGCTGACACATGCTTGTTACGATATTGCCCACAGTAGTGTCTGAAAACGAAGCATACGGCATAGTTAATATACTCTTCAGGTCAAATGTTACATCTTTAAAAGATGAGTCTGCAAACAACCTATTTTTTTCGTCCTCTTTCATTTTTATAGAGTTGTGTCCTCTCGTTTTATGTTGCTGTCTGTCATCTTTTAAAGCTATTTTATTTACTGCCAAATTGTACACATTACATTTCACACATTGGTCTTCCTTCGTAAAATATACATAAAAACATAGTTGTGGAACATAAGACAGAAATATTTTTTTGTATACAAAAAAGGAAACAGGAATTGAATCTTGTTGCCCTAGATAAAGGCGGTGCATTTTTCTAATGTTTAAATCAAATGCCAAATATAATTTGTTGGAATCCCTCCTGCAATAATGCGACTCCATCCTGGGGATGGAGTCGCATTATTGCAGGAGGGATTCCAACAAATTATATTTGGCATCTGACAACGTTAACACAATACCCAAGGTCAAGGCTCAATATGAGCCTTGACCTTGGATATGGTGTTAACGTTGGTGATAGTATGAGGTTCAAGACCAATTCTTTCATCGTATCCACTGTAGTTTCCTGTTTCAGATAAAGTTTTAGCAATGTCCTCTACTACTCGATGACTGAATGGAACTGTGCCACAAAAGAATTTAAAGCAGACTCTTTTCAATTTACCACCAACAATTTTTAAATGATATTGTTTCGATATTCCATTTTCTCTTTTAGCATCAGTAGGCCGACGCACAACTGGGACTGTTATTATTAAAGATGCAATGTATTGCTTTTGCCTCTCGGAATCACCAAAATTCTGGGACTCGTGATGAATACTCATTTGCATTTCATGCTTAAAATTGTCATTGCATTTAAATCTAAAACCAAGATACAACATTATAAAATAATTTACAAAACAACGACAAACAAACTATTTGTTATTAACAATAGAAAAAAATTTTTACCTGCACTTACTGCAATCTATCTTTAAAGGTATTTTTTCTAGTATAGTTTTACTACTTCCGTCAGTATATTCCTCTCCTCTAACATGTTTATTTTCACATATAGTTCCAAAGATTAGGATTTTATTTCTTATTTCTTTGTCTTTTGGTTTCTGTGAAAAAAACGTTGTAATAAATTTATTGAATATGGTTGTGTATTATAATAAATACACATTCATTTTTATACAACAAATATTATTTATGTAAAAACAATTTACCTTAAAAACTATTCTTACCGGAGTTTAACAATACATCTTCGGAATTACTTTTTTGATGACCAGAATTGGAAGATTCATTACTCAAATTACTGGAGTATCGGTATTATCTAAAATCATTACATATTTTTAAAATATGACATAAAAATTTATACAATCTCTTGTAAATCATATGATAGATATTGATTTGATTAGATTACAATACTCACCAACAATATCTAGAGAAAACATTTTGCAAGATTGTTCTTGTACATCATCATTAGCCACTACGTCCAGGGGCGCCCAAAGCATTTTTTGGTCTTTGAGATAGATAACTTCAAGACAAGGAGCAAACTCCAAACATTAACATGTTCATACTTATGTCAAATAAGAATATTTTGCAAAAAATTGCGATGATTGGAGCCTGGGAACAAAAAAGCCCTAACAATTTTTATGTACTTAACTCAATTTGGCCAAATGCTGTACTTAAGACTTCTATGCATGTCATTGTTATAATATTTATAGCAAATTTTTGTTTAGAACTTTGAGCAACAGCCAAGGGAATTGATGTTGTTAATGAATTTTCTTAGTGGACAATTAAGTTAGTTCAAGACTTTATAAACAGAGCATATTCTAAGGAGAAAAGGTAGGGCACTTCTTTTTGCAAATAAATATTTGCGAATAAATAGTTATTTTTTGGACAAATAAATATTATTTGAAAAAAGAAAGATGTTCTGTTTTTTTGCTCAGAATATTTTTATTAGGTCTTGAACTAACGTAACTGCCCTCTCATAGCAGACATTAACAACGCCCAGTCCCTTGACTGTTGCTTAAGTTCTAAATAAATATTATTGAATTTCCAAAACTCTCGTGGAGTCTTCCACCCATTTAGTTTCTGCCTTTCCACGTATAAGCATTTCAACAGCTAGCCACTACTTGCCTGTTAATAATGGAGTCAAGCTAATGGAGGCTCATTTTTAATGAAGTTGAGGCTATTTAATATAGTCTCATTTAATATGGTCCAATATCTGGGGCTTCAAAAGACAACTTTCACTTCGGCATCTTTGTAAACTATACAATTTTTCGATCATATAAACACGCTCTATGCATTCTTCATCTGCGAGGACAAAAATTACATAAGTGGGATCCAGATACTAAGTAAGCCTAAAAATAGAGCTTGCAATAGCTTGAGAGCTAAGTAAATTCTTTTCCTTAAACCTTTTCATTTGCTATTTCAGCTTTCATATGCTGATAATATTAAATAAAATTTTGATCAACTTAGATCAACAATGAGCTTTAATAAAATATTAAATGAAATAAGAATAGAGTTTTTCAAAAAATTAAAAATTAATGAAACTTGTGTTGGAAATTAACTATTTGAATAAGAAATTATTTTTATTTTTGTGTATATTAACAGTTAAGATTTATTTTCTTAACTGTTAATATACACATTTTTTCTGTACCATCAACCTTTTTAACGTTTTCGCACCAATCGGCAAATGAGAGCCCATACATCGTCAGTGCTTCACGAATCATTTTATGGGAGGTTATTAGTGCTCAGGACAGATCTGTAAAATACGCAGTTTTTGAGAGCGATAACAAATCAAAAAGTAAGATTTCAATTTCGCCAGGTTCCAAACAAAATTAAGTATGAAATGTTTGATTCGAGTCTGAAAAATAAAATACTTGATAAATAAATTTGTAATAATTTATAAATTTAGAATAAATTAATCGAAATCCATATTTTCTCGTCTTTTCTAATTCTATTCATGTTTTATTTGAACGGCAAAACTTTTTTATTAAATAAATATTATAAAAATATGCAGCATTGTTGAGGTTTAAAAAAAACAACTTATTTGTGCTAACTGGGTAAGTTATGTTTTTTTCATAATGGCTGCTACAGTGACGTAGGTAGGATTTTTCCTGCTTCAGATATCACAATTTCAGACATTGTGAACACTCCAAATTTAAGTATGTTTATGTTTTTATCAAATAAGAATATTTGTAAAATATATTGCGGCGATTGGAGCCAAGAAACGAAAATACCGCGAAAGGTACACTCCCCCCCCCCTACCCCCAACATGAAGACTATGAGTTATTAAAATAGTTTTTTTACTTAATTATACTAAATTTAATTTCAACACAAGGTTTTATATTTCATTTCATAATCTTTTAACTTTCAAAAGTTATGACCGTGTAAAATTTACATAATATTATTTTGAGGAGAAAAGTGGGTAGTGACCTTTGTGATAATGTATTTTCTATGAGCATATGTAAGTTAAAATAATAAAGCAACATGCTTAACTTAAACACAGAAGATTTCTTTATAAGATTAATTAACATTAATTAACATCAAATTAGCATTAATTCAAATATGCTTTATTTTAATACTAAATTCTTTTTTTTTTTTTTCAAAGTTTCTTTTAAAGATGTACAAAGAATATTAAAATTTTGTAAAAATTAAATGTGTTGTTTTAATTCTTTAAAAACACGTTTATAAAAATTTAATTGTTGGGTAATTCCGCATCAATTCACCCAAAATTTAGAAAATTTTGAACCAAGGGTCTTTAAATTTTTTAAAAACCTCTTTGGCTGTTGCATCTTAAAAAGAAAAGTTAACATATAAAATTTTAGCTAAAAATGTTGAGAGGTTGACAAGATACTGCAATTTTAATACTGACCTGGTTTCCTAAAATGACCCGGTTTTCATAACACTCTGAAAAAACATTTTTCTTAAAATAATAAGAAATAAAAATGGCAAAAACATGAAAATAAACATATATAATGTTTTTTTGATGCTGAATTCAATAAATGTACTTAAAATGCTAAAGTATAAAAGGAACATGCTTAAAAATTAATAAAACAACTAGTTTCTATAAAACAACTTCGGGGCCCAATATCTCAAAACACCCCCATCAAGAAATTTTTTTTTTGCTGTTAATATTTTCAGCTGTTTATAATCTTACTAGGCACAAAAAATCTAACTGGAAAAACGACTGAAACATACGGAACTTTAATTTCAAAGATGTATCAAATTTTCAATAAGCTATTTTAAAAAACTTTTAATTAGAATTCTGTAAAATATTATAGTTAGTTAAAAGACTACTAAAAAAAAAAAAACAATTTTGTTATATTTAAGGAAATCTTAATTATATGATAACTTAGTTATTTAAACTTAACAACTGAAAAAAACATCCTGTTTTGTTTTATATAAAAACTGAATTAGTGTGATATGGATGTGCATTTGTTTTTAAAATTTTGACAACTTTTGTAAAAGTTTATAATAACTAGTTTATAAAAAAAATGCAGTTAAAAAACAGCATTCGTAAATTTTATTTAAATTTTAACAAATTAACAATTTGATATATATATAAATTGTATATATATATAAATATATCTATAAAGAAAATTAACAATATCTATCAGTGTAAAAAATTATACAACAGTGGGATTCTGAAAAGGTTTGAATTATTTCTATATTAGATTTTTTTTTTTTTACTAAAAATTGAGTAGAAAAAAAGAATTCTCTTTTTTTTAGGAAATACATTTATACAAAGTAGTTTATTATAAGATGTGTTCTGTTGGGTTAATGACATAAGATGCATGCAAAGGCCAACAAGATGTTATTGGAACTTTAAGCAACGAAGAAAAAATAGTTATATCATTACGCTGTAACATTGAACTATCAAACTTAACAACATTATGTGAAAAACATGCTACTAATTATTTGAAAATGTATCCTATATGGCAGAAAGCATGCTGTGATCCATTCAAAAAACATACAAAGAAAATTACAAGTAAGTAAAAGTGAAATTTAGGTATTTTAATATATATATTTTTTAATTTGTGTTTTCCAAAACAGAAACAATGTTTTAAACAATTGTGCAGATAAGCTATATACAACTATACATACAATTATACTATATAAATAATACATAAAGCTATATGCAATTATATATACAATTCAATTGCTTTTAGAAAATCTTAGAGTAGTTACGATAAATGAGTCACAAGACATGATGAGAAGTAGCTTAAATATTGCTCCTAGGAAGAAACTTTGCAAACCCTGTAGGCAAAAGATTGCCAAAAAAGCAGATCTTAAAGGAGAGAAGCAAAGTCAGGGTGACAAGATGAAGATTTTCTAATATCATCATTCAAATCAAAAAGACAGGAGATCAATGAAGAACTTGAAAATTTTAATATATCTCCTCTAAAATCTCATTCAAAGTCATCAAAACATATACTCTCAGAAGAAAAGCGAAAAGTTGCGCGCATCAACAAAATGGTAAGTAACCTTACTAGAAAAACTGAAAGTCAATTCAATGTTCCCTCAAAACTGTGTTATGAACCAAATGACATTAAAAAGAAGGCTGAAAACTTTGATGAAATTATGAGCTTGATAGAAGAAAAAATTCTATGTTCTGACAAAAGGACTATTGTTCAACTTCTAACACTGGCACCCCCAAGTTGGTCAATATTAGAAGTACAAAATAACTTTGCCGTTACAGAATACCAAGCAAAAAAGGCTAGACAACTTTTTAATAAAAAAGGATTGTTGGCACGGCCGTGCACAGGATTTGGGTGCCCCGAGCATCCTTCAGTTTAGGGGCCCACCCCCTTTACTCCAAAAAAAAAAAAGGCCTGCTTAAATTTTTTTATTATATCACTGGAATATAAGTATATTTAAATAGTCCAGCTGTTGTTTCTAACAATATTATTTTTCTTGTCTTTTGTTTAGCAAACTTTTCAATCACATCATGGAAATCAATATTTTTTGCTAATAGACACTCGATACTCAAAATGGCGAGGTCACTTGTTCGTTCTTGTCCCATAGTTGAGTGCAAAAAATTCTTGATGAGCTTCAATTTGAATGAACGCACACTTGAAGCCACTGTCACTGGAATTGAAGCAAAAATGCGCAATGCAATTACTATATTTCTAAAGAGTTCTCCAAGCTTCATTTCAGAAATTTTGTTTAATAAGTCAAATTGGGCAGGAGGTTCCTTTCCAAAATTTGCAGTATGAACTTGTTTTATGTGAAGCAATTCTTCAGTCAGTTCATTTTCGGTCACATCACAAGAATATTTTTGCGAAAAATGTGAGCAAGCACACTTGATTTCTGCTTCAGACAGTTTTTGATACTTCCACAAAAAAGAGAATATAGAAAGGATTTCTTGAATTGCTGTGAAACGTGCAGTAAGTCCACCAATTACAGAATCAAAAATGTGATAAAAAACCGTTCTCCGAAATGTTGCCTCCTCTCCTGATTCTGCTTCTGTTAATTCCGTAATTTGTTCATCACCTTTAATTTGCTCCCCAAAAAAACTTTTGCGTTTCACTTTTCTGTGGATTGGAAATTCAGAACTGATTTTTGCAACATCTGCAACTAACTTGGCTTCTTCTAAAATTGTAGGCCATTCCTCCCGAACAGATTTGAGTTGACTAATCAATGCTTCAATATTTTCCACCTCAATATCAATAGTTGCTTTTCTTGCCTGAATGACCTGGTTGCAGCGGTCAATCAATGTGAGAACTTTCAGCCAAATTCCAGACATGAGAACACATTTGAAGGAGCTCATATATTTTAGGGCACCTCTAATCTCAGTTTTTGCTTTAGACGTGAGATTCAAGCTCTTAACTTCTTTCAAAGATTCAATGATTTGGCTCAAGTGATTATAGAAAGGGCGAATGCTGTCAAGTATCTCAGTCCATCGTGTTCCTGATTTTCCATGCAAAGACACACCGTGAAGTCTCTTTTGCAATATTTCCCAGCGTTGCAGACTAGCAGAAAAGATCGTACATACGGTTTGAACAGTTCCAAAGAAAGTCCCAGCATCTGTACAGCTTGAGGCAGCATTCTGTCCACACAAATTCAATGAATGACAACCACAGGGTGAGAATACAGACAATGGGTTCTTCTTTTGTAGGATTGCTTGAACACCCTTATATTTTCCTGACATGTTGACTCCATTGTCATAGCCTTGGCCACGGCAGTCTTCAAAACAAATTTTTAATGTTTCCAAAGTTTCCAGAATTAATTCCGCAATATCAGATCCAGTCTTCTTGGCACAATCTGCAAAGATCAAAAACCGCTCTTCAATTAAAAATTTTCCAGGTTCTTTTTCATGTACATATCGAATGACAAACAAACTTTGTTCAGTATGGCTCACATCAGGAGTGGCATCAACCATAATTGAAAAATACTTTGTAGACTTGCACTCTTCTATAATTTGCCTGCGAACCTCAGCTGCACAAAGGCCAATGAATTCATTTTGAGAACGATTTGACAAGTAATGCGCCTGAAGACGTTGACCCTTGTCCTGTGATTGTTTAACTTTTATCACATGTTCCTTAAGAATTGGGTCATAATGCGAAATCAGTTCCAGCAATCCTAAGAAATTTCCATTATGAGAATTCTCCAATTGGGTCAGATTTTCCACGAATAGCCAATCCACGTTTACCAAGAAACAGAATCACATCCAAGATTCGTTCCAAGATTTTTCTCCAGGTGTCAGCTTCATTGAGAATTCGGCGATTCATCAAATGTTCAATTGACTGATCAGTTTTCATTCGAGCTTCCAATTCACGCCACTGAATGTAGCATTGTTTATGGATTTTCGAATGCTCATGTTCAGGAATTCGACTGATGAGATTCTTCCACTTCTTTTCATATCCCCATCCTCCAATCATTGCAAGGGATGAAGTCATGTGTGGAAGTTGATTTCTAGGTAAAAATAATCGGCATGGAAAACAAAACAATGCTGTCTTTGCTGGGCTAAATACAAGCCAATCCCGCGAGAAGGATTCCCCATTCGGCATTCTGCTTTTCAAAACTAACATTGGAAATATGTGATTTCCATTATCTTTTGGCATATCCAGTGGGAAAGGAATGTGACTAGCCATGACAAACTTTTCCCGATGAGAAGGGGAGAAATTTTTTGTTTCAAATTCACCAATGTCAAATGGCTGCAGCAATGCTGGTCCATCACTGCTAGTGGTCCTTGTAGAAGTATTATCACTACCACTAATTTGACAGTCTTTAAAAGTGGCTAATTTCTCTATACTGCCAGCACTATTACCAGAAACAGAAGATTGGATACTACCGTCATATTTTTGCTTCGTTGAGCTAGTGTAAAGTGCATTTGATGTTTTAGGAGTAGTTGTAATTCCAACATCAAATAATGTTTGCCTTCCTTTTTGTAGAGCCGCTTTTTTTACTTTACTGATTTTTAACTTTGATGCACCAGATGGATACGTGCGTTTCATTTTTATTTTTTTAAATACTTTCGTCTAATAGATATATATACATATATACACACACACATATATATATATATATATATATATATATATATATATATATATATATATATATATATATATATATATATATATATATATATATATATATATATATATATATAAATATATATATATATATATAAATATATATATATATATATATATATATATACATATATATATTTATATATATATATATATATATTTATATATATATATAAGAACATATATTTGTATATACAAACATATGTATATATATACATAATATACATATGCAGGGGCGGGTTTAGGGTTAGGCTTGTTAGGCGCGTCGACTAACATTTTTTTTGGTTAACACGTTTTTATTTAAAAACTTTTTAATTTAAAAAAAATTCTTCATTTTTATTTTATTCTTCAATTATTTTGCGATAAAGTCCTCGTCTTGCTCGTTTTTCACCGGCTTCCGAATTTAAGAAATATTTGTAAAGTGAATTCGAATTTTTTTATCGGTAGCGTAATTTCAGACCATATTAGGCGCGCCTAACTTGGCCCGTTTATTTGGCTGACGAGATTTCAAAATGGGATAAATCCTCATTAAATGTTTTCCTTTTTATCCTATCCTCCGGTAACGTAACTTCAGGTCAAGTTAGGCAAAACATTTTTGTGCCTAACTTAGCCCGTTTATTCGGCAAACGAGAGTCTAAAAAATTATTAAGTTCATCTAACTTGTGGTTTTTTTCATCGTTCGGTAGCGTAACTTCAGGCCAAGTTAGGTGTAAGTTAGTCGTTAATCGATTGCTGGTTTCTGTCGATTGCAGATTTTAAAAGAAACTTTCAACTCACTAAATTAAAACATTTTCTTAGCATGTCTTGCATTTCTTTACAGTCTGTAAGAAAATTAATTGAGAACGGTTGTATTGAAAATCTACGAACTGTTTATTCCGAATTGTCGTTAAAGATTAATTTCCTTCACAAACCAGATCTTTATGACTTATTGACTGTTCAAAAGTCAATAAAGAGAAATATTTCTGTCGAGTGTGACATTCCACAGAATCCAAGGAAAACTATGGCGTTGAAGTAAGCATTTCTCTATTTATTTCAAAAAGTAATAGAAAAAATAATTGGAAAAATTCATTCTTTACATCAACTACAACAATAATAATAATAGTAATAATAATAATAATAATAATAATAATAATAATAATAATAATAATAATAATAATAACAATAATAATAATAATAATAATAATAATAATAATAATAATAATAATATTATTATTAATAGCAACAATAATAATAATAATGATAATAAATTTGACTTAAAATTGCATTAAGAAAGTTAGCATAAGCAAACCATTTTTTTAATTTATCTTTTGCTTTGATCTAATTGGTTTGCTTTTTTTTTATCAAACATATAAATTCTTGAATAAAGTTTTATTTTACATTAAGTTTGGTGCTTGGCGTTGGAACTTTTTTAATGTGTATTAAAAAGCTTTATTCATTTTTTTACAGATCTGAATCTACTGGTAATTGTCTATTTAGTTCATTTTCTATTTGTCTGAGTGGTGATAATAGTTTGGTAATGGATTTAAGAATTCTGACAGCAATTGATTTATATTTAAATCCCTCATTTTATAGTAATCATCCATCGTTTGTCAGCTTGTGCTTAAAGTATCCAAATGAGTTTTCATCAATAGATAATTTGTTAGCAGTGTCTGTGTCCACACATTCTGTAGACTCAGGAAAACTAAAAGATGATCTTGTTAAGGAAGAAGCATTACACATATGTCAAGAATTTGTATGGTCTGGTTTTCTTTACTTTCTTGCTCTTTCAACTGTGTGTTTTAACAAGTTCAGTGTTACTACAGAACAATTGGTTCTTTCCTAAAATATAAACTTATGTTTAATCTTAAAATTGAACCTCGTATTTTATCTCCATCATCAGATGTTCTGAATTTATTGTTTTGTTTTGAAGGATCAAATCCTCCACTTCCATATAAACACAATCATTATGTACCTCTAGTTTTCGTTCCAGATGAGAAGTGCTTGAAGCGTAAATTTTAATGTAAAAAAGTTAGTAATTGTGCTAAACAATTACCAATTACTATGTTTACAGATAAATACAACACCAATCAAGAACCACCTATTTCTACCATTGCTGATAAATCTTTTTTATATGAACTTAATAACAACAAATTTATAACATCCTCTCACAGAAATAGTGTCTTTAATTCCTTTATAGATTCAAAATCGTGTTCTTCCAATACTTTGCTACCTTTAAATGAAAATGATTGTAAAATTTAAAAAAAAAAGTTTTTATCTGCCAAAATTTCAAAACTAGACTCTAATACAAATAAGTTGTCAGGTGAATTTCCTAGTGAATATGATATTGCATGCTTTCGTTCAAAGGCATCTACTTTAAATGATTTGCAATTAAAAAACTTGATTAGAAATGTTTTTGTGCCTGATGCTTTCCAAAAACAAATGGACGATCTTTCCAACTTATCTGGTTAAAGCAATTTTCATGGCTTAGTTATTCACCATCTGAAGATGGAGCATATTGTTTGAGTTGTGTTTTGTTTGGGTTTAAGTACTTTTCGAAATCTAGTAGATGTAAAAACTTGTTTTCTCAGCCTGTAAAGCACTGGCCAGATGCTGTGAGTGCTTTTAAAAGACATTATCATGGGAAAAAAGGAAAGAATAATGAATATCACTTAGCTGTACAAAGTCTTCATTATGACACCTGGACCATATTTTCAGCGGTTTTAAATACAATGAATGGAAGTATTCAAAATATTGATATTTTAATTAATAAAGAATATGAAAAGGAGGTTGCTTTAAATCGGGACAAATTGCATTCAATTGTTGACTCAATCATTTTCTTAGGCTGTCTCAATATAGCTTTTAGAGGTCATCGTGACGATTCCCAACATGATCCTACTGTTGGAAAATATTCTTTAGTAAATGGAGTAGGAAATTTTGTTGAACTTTTAAACTACAGGATCAGAGGTGGGAATAAAGTTCTTGAGCATCATCTTAACAACTATGCAAAGAATGCATCTTATATTTCTAATTCGTCACAAAATGAATTAATAAATTGTTGTGGAAAATATATCCAGAATATTTTAATTTCCGATATAAAGGAAAATCAATTTTTTTCGATAATTGCTGATGAAGCATCTGATTGCTCCAATCAGGAACAAATGTCTTTAATTATAAGATTTATAGATAGTTCTTTTGATGTAAGAGAAGAATTTATGGGTTTTTTGCATTGCGAATATGGTTTATCAGGAGAAGCTCTTTGCAAAACTATTTTATCATGTCTTAAAGATTATTCTCTTAACATTTCCAATTGTCGAGGTCAGGGGTATGATGGTGCAGGATCTGTTGCTGGTCATATTAAAGGTCTTGCAAAGAGAATTAAAGATTACAATGACAAAGCAGTTTATACTCATTGTTTTAGTCATCGACTTAATCTTAGTGTAGCAAATTCGTGCAAACTGCAAGAAGTCAGAAATATGATGGAGCAAGTAAAACAATTGTCTTATTTTTTTAATTTTTCTGAGTCAAGGCAAAATTTATTAGAAGCAGCTATCACCAAACATTGTCCTTCTGCTACAAAGAAAAAATTAATTGATGTTTGTCGCACAAGATGGGTTGAACGCATAACTGGGTTGGATGATTTTGAAAGTTTGTTTGTACCTATTGTTTTTTGTCTTGAAGGAATGAGTATGAACTTAGAAAAAAAGTGCAATAAAGAAACTTCCTCACAAGCTTCTTGTTTTTTAAAACTCATTACAACTTTTGATTTTATTGCATCTTTAGTGATTACTCGAACAGTTCTTGACTACACTATACCTGTTACACAAATGTTGCAAGGTAAAACTTTTGACATTTGTGATGGTTTAAGTTCTATTTCAGCTTTAAAAAGTTGTATGCTTACACTTAGAAATCTAATAGATGATTATCACACAAAGTGGTATGATACAATTCTTTGTCTTGCTTCTAAAGTTGATGTTGCAGAAGTTAAACCAAGAGTATCAAGGTGTCAAATATATAGAAATAATGTTCCTTCTTGTTCAACTTCAGATTATTTCAAGAAATCGTTAACCATACCACTTATCGATCACCTCCTATTTGAAGTTAATAACAGATTTAGTGATGATGCTTTGGTTGCTTATGATGGTTTGGTTATTATTCCAGATAAAATGATGTCTTATGTTTTTAAGAAGATTGACTGGAAAATTAAGTTTCAATCTTTTGTAAATTTTTATTCAACAGATTTGCCATGTGCAATTTCTTTAAGCGCAGAACTTGATTTGTGGGAAAGCTTTTGGGTTCAAGAAAAAATTTGCTTACCAGATAATATTTCAAGTACTTTAAAAAGTCTTCCTAAAAATCAATTTGCAAATTTAAGAGTTTGTCTTTGCATTCTAGGAACATTGCCTGTAAGCTCTTCTGCTTGTGAAAGATCGTCTTCAGCTATGAGACGATTAAAAAACTACACACGAAGTACTATGTCATCTGAGAGAATGAACAGTCTTGCTTTATTGCATATTCACCAAGAGATAGAACCTAATATTGAAAAAGTTATAGACTTGTTTGCACTTAAAAATCGTAGATTAAATTTTACAGATAAAAATTGTTAACCATTTTTTTTTTTTTATTATTCATTTCCTTTAACAAGTTTTTTTTATTTGTTAATTTGTAAGTTAACTTTTAATATTTTATGTTTGATGCTTTTTAAGTTGTTTTAAATTTTTAACTCCATATATAATTAGTTTATGTAATTCATAGTGTCTGGGCCATATTAGTAACAAAATCTTTTTTTTTTTTTTTTAAATACAATACAGTTACCTTTTTACTGAACAAAGTGTGTTGTTAAAGTTCCAGAGGTTAGTCCTTCCTCGATTTTAAACAAGCAATGAACAGGGTTGATTATATAATAAATATAAGACTAAGAATAAGTATAAATATTACAAGTTGTTCTTCCAGCATATCAGTTTAATTGAATTTGATTGAAAAAAAAAGTGAAATGTTAGTATTACTTTTTTTAAATATTTTTTTAGTTTAAAATGAATTTTTTCTTATTTATATTTTATAAAACACATGAAATAAGACAAATTAAAACTATGAAAGTAAAATTATTTTAATTAGATCTTTTAATATAAAATAATATTTCAAAATTTTGATTCTAAATATACTTTTTTTTTTCTTTCTCTTTAGTAAACTTAACACCTTTAATCAGTAAATAGGACTTTATCAGTTTTTGTATTTAAAAAATATATATGATTTTACTTTTTGATGTACTGTATTTTTTATATTTTAACTAAGAGCATTATGTTTTATACAAATTTAAGTATTTATTTTATTAAATATATCTTTTTTCTATTTTTTAGTTCTACCTTTTAAAACGTTCTACTCAGCGCCATTATTTTAGTTTACCTTGCTTAACTGTTAAAATATGGTTTTAATTTTGTAAACTTTCATGACTTAAAGTTTACTTTATTGATCATTAGCCAGCAGTTTAGGGAAAAAAATGACTTCAATACAGTTAAGGTAAGTGATAACTGCTCATCGGCTGCATCGCAAGTTTGTTTACATTGTTTACTGAAGTTTACGATTAATATTCATGTTATTACTATATTGTGTTACTACTGTATTGTATATTATTATGTTATTACTATATTGTATCTTTCATGTTAATAATAATAACTTTTGTTATATAAATGGTAATAATGTTGTGTGTCTATTTAGATTTTAATTATTTTTAGCATTATTTCGGAAACAATATAGGGGAGAGTGGGGCACCATGACACACTTTTAGTTTTTGCTTCGTAACAAATTTTTTAATACGCTTTTTTTTAAGGCGATTGGTTTGATTTGTTGAAAAAACTTTTTTCGACTAAATAAAATCTATAAGTTACCAAAATATAACAGGTTAAACTTGTGAGACTAGTTAAAGTAAAATTAGAAATTTGTTTCAAGGTACCGGTATTAACGTTAAAGGTATTAACGATCAATTAAAAACTGAGCTAAGAAAGTAGCTAAAAGTATAAACATTGTTTGTTCTGACTGTTTTGTGATAAATTAATTATACTGTGTATTAAATTTGAAATATTATGTTAGTGTTTTTATCTAGTATGTTGTATTTTTTTCCTCCAATCGATCTAAATTAGTTTAACCCTATGCTCCTTTTTTGAATTCATAAAAAGGGTGTCTGAAATATTTAGTGCTTTAGACTTTGCTAAATAGCGAGAATTAGTTTTAGTTAATGGAACTAGAGATAGTAGCTCCTTTGAGCAGTGATTATGAAAGTATTTGTAGAAAAGAAAAAGAGATTTTTTTGCGACAATATTACGACGACGGGAGAGAGACTAAAGCTTGGCAGATTGAGCAGGTCCAATGGTCCGTGTCCGTTTTAGCGTCCGTTAAAGAAATTGTAAACAAGTGGTTTCTTTTAAAATTTTTTGAACTCTTTAAACTTGTCCCCTCGACAAACAAGGGGGCAATTTTAAGTTACCCCCTCGCTTGAAGAGGGCTCCCTTCCCCCCTGCCCCCGCCCCTCTCTATATCTAGAAGCGCTAACATTTCTTGACTAACTTCTTTAAAAAGCTACACCCGCGCCTGATATGTATATATATAAATGTATATATATACATATCAGGCTGATATGTATATATATAAATGTATATATATACATATCAAATATATATATATATATATATATATATATATATATATATATATATATATATATATATATATATATACATATATATATATATATACATATATATATATATATATATATATATATATATATATATATATGTATATATATTTATATATATATAAGAACATATATTTGTATATACAAACATATGTATAAATATACATAATATACATATGTATATATGTAAATGTATATATATACATATGTTTGTATATATATATATATATATATATATATATATATATATATATATATATATACGCGATTAAATAAAAAATACAAAATTTATATTTATAATTAATCACAAAAATGAAAAAATTAAATTTATTTTTATTAATCTATAAATTAAATTGTACAATGAAGCAAATCGCCTGTAAAAAAACTAATCCAAATACGGCATTTTTAAAATAAGATTTAAACACATTATAACTTTTCCCGCTAAATTCAAGATAAGCATGTAGATAAAATTTAAACAAAAGCTCTTCCGCAGGGACCTTCTATAAATTACGCAACGCTAAATTTATTTTTAAAAAAATTATTAGATCTCAAGCTCATTTTTGAGGCAATTTTCATTAAACTTAATGAGCTATTTTTATTTTTTATGTAAGTTAAAGCTCTTGATGGGGAAAAAGAGAAGGAAAAAAAAACCTGGAATGTTATTGCCGCTGTTGAGGGCCCCCATAGGGTCCGGGGCCCCAAGCAATTTGCTCGAGTGACTCACGCTCTGCACGCCCCTGATTGTTGGCTCACCTTTGTATGAAGGGAAAGTCTTACAAAAAGAAATAGAAGATTCTGTTAAATTTTTTTATGATTCAAGTGATTTATGTATAACTATGCCTGGAAAAAAAGATTATGTTAGCATTCAAAAGAACGTCCATAAACAAAAAAAACTGCTTTTGTGTAATTTAAAGGAACTATATTTATTATACAAAGAAAACAATCCAGAAATACAAATAAGTTACTCAAAATTTGCTTCACTTTGACCAAAGTGGTGCATTTTTCCAGGTGCAAGTGGTACACATTCTGTTTGTGTTTGTTCTTATCACCAAAATGCCATATTGCAAGTAGATGCTTTAAATATTGGACTAAAGTATAAGGACTTACTTTCAAAAACCGTTTGCTCAGTAGAAAACAAAGAATGCATGCTTGCACAGTGTGATGATTGTCCTGGTAAAGAACCCCTCACCAAATATTTGTATGAGATTTTTGGAGAATATGAAGATGATTTTGAGATACACTACAAGCAATGGCAAACTACTGACCGTGCAACACTATTAAGTTTAACAGCTGATGTTCCAACGTTTGTTGAACTATTAGTATCTTGTTTTGAAAAGCTAAAAGCTCATTCTTTTATTGCTCACTCTCAATCACAGTACCTTAACCAACTGAAACAATATATGGATCAATCAAACATTATCATTATTGGCGACTTTGCTGAAAATTATGCTTTTGTTGTCCAAGATAAAATACAGAGCTATCATTGGAACACCCAACAATGTTCTTTATCTCGATTAGTCATATACTATAAAAATGATAAAGGTGAACTGAAACATATTTCTTACTGTTTTATATCAGATGACATTATACAATATTAAAAATAAAATTTTCCGATCTGTCCAAATTACATTTATTCACTGATGGTTGCGCAGGACAGTACAAAAATTGTAAAAGCTTTTACAATCTATGCCAACTAGAGAGCGAATTTTGCCTTAAAATTGAATGGAACTTTTTTGCCACGTCCCACGGAAAGTCACCATGCGATGGGATTGGTGGTACTGTAAAAAGATTAACAGCACAAGAAAGTTTAAAACGACCGTACAGAAACCAAATTCTCACATCAGAAGCTATGTATGAATTTTGTATTGATAAAATCAAAGTTGTTAACTTCATTTACATAAAGGGATTGGACTTACAATTGCAACGTGAAGAGCAAAAAGAAAGGTACACCGGTGTAACAACTCTACCTGCTACTCGTAGCTTTCATCAATTTATACATCTTGGAGATAACAAGGTTGGGGCAAAGAGGTGTAGTACAGACACTAATTATACAATAATCCACAATCTTAAAAAGAAACAAGACATATCTCAACTTGATACCCTCACTTTAGGTTGTTATGTCGCTGTAGTCTGTGATGATAAGTGGTGGATCGGCTTTGTAACTAAAACCAACTTAGAAGAAGTTGATGCTAAAGTTAAGTTTCTTCATCCAAATGGTCCATCAATCTGTTTTAACTGAAAGAGACGACTACTGTTTTATTCCAAACACCAACATATTGAAAAAACTATCTGTTCCACAAGCTTGCTCTAGTTCTGGTAGAAACTATGTTTTTTTAATTTACTTTTTAAATTACGATTAACTTTATTTTATTTACAAATATTTTTTGGGAATTTCTTGAAAAAGTAATACATCTTTGAAATTAAAGTTCCGTATGTTTTAGTCGTTTTTCCAGTTAGATTTTTTGTGCCTAGTAAGATTATAAACAGCTAAAAATATTAACAGCAAAAAAAAATTTTTTGATGGGGGTGTTTTGAGATATTGGGCCCCAAAGTTGGTTTATAGAAACTAGTTGTTTTATTAATTTTTATGCATGTTTTTTTTATATTTAAGCATTTTAAGTACATTTATTGAATTCAGCATCAAAAAAACATTATATATGTTCATTTTCATGTTTTTGCCATTTTTATTTCTTATTATTTTAAGGAAAATGTTTTTTCAGAGTGTTATGAAAACCGGGTCATTTTGGGAAACCAGCTCAGTATTAAAATTGCAGTATCTTGTCAACCGCTAAACTTTTTTAGCTGAAATTTTGCATGCAATATTTTTTTATAATTAGGAACAATGTGTCAAAATATAACACAAAAGGAAGACACATGGTTCAATGGACTGGGTGATTTGATGTGGAATTGCCCTGTTGTTATTTATAAACAAACTAAAAGTTGCGTTTATATAAGTCTATTTTATAATTACAAATTTAATATTGGAATGTAAAACAACAGCGAACAATTTTTAAAAACACACTTGAAGAAAACATTTCTAAACTGACATTTTTTTATCTCTCTTTTTTGTTAGTTTGTATTTTTACTATGTAAATATATTTTACAAAAGGTGATATACAAAATAATAATAATAAGGATAATAATAATAATAACAGTAGTAATAATAGTAATAATAGTAACAATAATAGTATAATAGTAATAAAAATAATAACAACAATAATAATAATAATAATAATAATAATAATAATATATATATAGTAAAAACTAAATAATTAAAAATATATATTTCAATTACGAAACTAAAAGTTTCACGCAATAGCGATCATCAGATGTAACAACAACAAAAAAGTAACAATCAGATGTAACAACAAAAACTATATACAAAAAATGTTATGTAGTGTCCGCCTTGATGACATTAAAGTTCTTTATTAGAAATTTATTTTCATGGCGGCATTTTGACGTAAGCTTGGTTCGTTTGTTTAGCAATTTTAATGATGATGTAATAATGTGGTATTTTTTTGCCAAGCATATATTGCAAAATTTACCACCAGGTTTGAATGGCTCCGATCGATCGAAAATATTCCATTTTCTATAGCTTTATTTTTGCATTCCCACACAAATTTTGAAAGTTTAGTGGAGTTGGCCTTACTTTCATAAACAAAAGAGTTTTTATGTTTATACCCCCTGTCTTTGAAAGTTTTCTCAGTAAGCCCAATGTAATGATATCCTTCTTCTTCTTGATGAGTTTTACGCTGCAAATATAAATAAGATATTTTGTAAGGCATTTTCCATTGAGTGGGCATAAGGTGGTTTGTCGACAATTGATTAATTGATTACTCTTGAATATTCTTGATGTTTGGAAGGCAGCTATAACTAACCCTTAAGTTATTTAGATTAAAAAGTTTGTGAAATTTGTGGCCTTTAGGGAAACATTTATCAATTGTACTCAAAAATGTTTTGGCTACGTTTGTTCTGACGTTGAGTGAATAAGGTGGGTTAAACCAGATGTTTCCTTTTCAAGATTTTGTATTTTAGTTCTGAATATTTGGAATGAAGTTGATCTTATCTTTGAATCCACAAAAGTTGAGAGCGTTATTATAAAATGGTGCGGCTCTATCAAAAGCTTCTTTTCTTGAAGATATATTACTGATGCGATTAGAGATCGTTTTTGGTATCGATTTAATGCTTGGTGGATGATTGGAATTAATGTTAATATATAAAGGACTATCTCCTAGTTTTCTATAAGCTTTAAAAGAGTTCTCAGAAAGGTTAAATGTGATATCTTGAAAATTTATGGTTTTTAAGTTTGGTCTGATAGCGATTTTAAGATTAAAATTGTCTTTAAAATTTTTATCAGATTTTTTTTATTTTTTCCGATTGAGGACCACTGATATTTGGAACACTGGATTCGGGGCGTTGTGATAAGTTAAATATTGTTTTCTTTTAGCATCGGTCATGTAAATTTTATTTATATAAAACGGCATTGTATTCTTTTTTTAATGACGAAATAAAATAAAATAAAAATAAAATAAAATAAAAACATTATAGAAGCTGCAAAGACCATCATCTCTATATAGACTGGTAGTATTAAGACCATATTCTTTGGCAGTAGTGTATAAGATATAGAGGCCAACTAGTTCGCATAATTCGGCTCCGTCAAAACTACCCATAGTGCTATCGGAGTACGTGGACAGCATTCTTAACTAGACTATTGATATCATCTAACAAAATTTTACTTACTTTTCCGAGTTCAGGTTTAGCTTTATTTATTAATCAGCACTGCGTATTATTGGGGAAATTATCGTTATGATCTTTTAAGGTAATGAATGCTGCGTTCATGGCTAGACACTCTAGCCTATCATCTATGCCCAAGTATTATATATATACATATATATATATATATAATTTATATTTGTTTATTTTTTTTATTTGTACTTTCTTTTTTTTTGCACTTATACAAAAGCGTAGAAAACCTTTTTCAAAGTTTTTTATTTATCATAACAAACAGCCAGGGTGTGTTTTTTTTTTTTATTACGACTATACTTAAAACTTCAGTTAAAAAAGTTTCATGAAAATACAAAGAAAATAACTGTTTTGGACAAAACACTTTTTGACTCACCTGAGTTTTTTTTCTTATGTTGTAAGTCTTTAGCCTCCTTATAAGGATGTTAACATCCTTATACATCTAAAATCAAGCCATGTGTGGCTTTCAAGCAAAGTGGAAGTAAGTAAAAGTTCACTTCACTGTATAAATAAAACAGTTACAAACTTTGATTTTATTATGTAAATTTTCAACTTCAACAGTTCAAATGTTACTTGAACTGTTGAACTTGAAAATGTTGGAGACAATTAAGAAATTTACTGACGAACTCCACAGTTTTGTAATTTTTTGTTAAAACAATATAAAGTCTTAATATTGTGGACTTTTAGGTGTTTTTTAAAAGAATTTAAAAAAACACCAAGAAGTACATACCTTTTCTGTTTGGGTTGAGGTTCTTCGTGGTGTTCCTCAAGGTTTTGTCTCGGCCCGCTCCTCTTTATTCTTTAAACAAATGATCTTGCAAGACTTACTGAAACTTCTTAGATATTTGCCAATTATACTAAATTTTTTTTAAAAACCTTATTGAAGACTAATCTTATTGATCTGCAGAATTCTCTACGCTTGTATATGAGTGGTCAAACACTTCTTTACTTAAGTTCCAACATTCCAAATCGCTGTGTTATTCATTACGGTCAAACCAACCCTCATTACACTTACTTTCTGCAAAATAACCGAGAATCAAGTAAATGCCTAAGAAGCTCAACTAATGAGTGTGATTTGGGAGCCATTTATACATCTAACCTCAAGTGGAGCACACATATTCAAACAGTTGTCTCATCCATACAAGTTCTTGGTATGCTAAAAAAGACATTCATTTTCATTGATAAAGACACGTCTCACAAATTTAATAAAGTTTTTTTAAGATCTCACCTTAAATATGGAGGATCTTTTTGGGCTCATTATTTAAAAACTGATATATTCTTTGTTGAATCTGTTTAACACAAAGCAGCAAAACGGACTTTCAGCTTGAGACTTGTTTAACACAGCGAAAGCCTAAGAAGATTAAATCTACCATCACTTGAATTTGGGAGCCTTCAATGCAACTTAGTCCCAATTTTTAAATTAATACATCGTTTTGAAATAAATAATGAAGTATGTCTACCAAAATTTATTAAATCCTTGTCTAAAATAAGGCATGAGTATATTCCGAACTGTTTTACAAGACACAAAAGATCAGCAAAGTTCTGGAACAAACTACCTGAGCAAATAACTTTCTACTTCACTTAAATTTCTTTCAAAAGTAGACTAGACTCCTGGTTGTGTAAAAAATTTAAAACAAACATTTATAAATCTGGTTGTTAATAGTGGGTGTTTTCTCTGCTCTCTGCATGTATACATTATATGTAAAATTACGGCTATATCTATAATAAAATGATGTGTTCCTAGATTAACAATGATATTGAAATTTAAAAAACAAATTAAGGTTACAAAAATATATACACTGAACCAATCAGCGTCGTGGCTAATGGGTCAGAGGCCCCCTAAAATCAGTCATTATGAAAACATCTTAAAAAACCTTTTGTGAAGTCTTTTTTTTGGTGGATTCAAATTTTATTTTTTTTAATAACTTTTTTGACGACTACTAGTTTTTAATAAGTAATATAAAATAATATACCGTAATATAAATTTGATAATACTCAGTTAAATGTTAAAAAATTAGCAGAAAATAACGCAAAAAGGTTGAAAATCAAAACTATTTTATGACTCTTGTTTCCTTAAAAAATAGACTTGCACTTTCAAATAATGGATATTTGTTTAAGTTGCCTTAATTGACAATATGAAGACAGTTAATATCATGGAATAATTATTTTTACTTTACACTTAGTAAAATTTACTTTAACTAAGTGTAAAGAAAGTTTTATTATTGCACCAAAAATTCATATTTGTACTCGCCTGTCTCTGTTTTGTCGGCTATTTATCCAAAGAAAAACGCAGTTTGGAATAGTTCGTAATAAATTAAAATTATGTTTGCATGCATGTTTGGGTTAATCAAATTTAGAGCCCTGTGTTGTATTTGGTTTTAGTAATTTTAAATAATTAAAAAAATTTGCTGTATTATTGACAAACTAATTATTTTCTGTACTAAAGAAACTGTAACCAAGTTAGTGTAACCAAGAGTAACCAAGAGTAAATAAACTTATTTTATGCTAAAATTATTTTTAACTTTTTTTTTTAGTACTGTGTTGTATATAAATACGATTCATAATAACTGTAGGTGTCAATAGTAAGTGGATTAAAAGCATGGCAATATTTGTGTAAAATAAAATGTGCCACTTGCACAAAGTTCGGTGTAAAAATAATGTGTAAAGAAATTTCTGCAAGCGTTCTCCCTTGACATTTAAAAAACGTACAAAAGGAATTGGAATTAGATATGAAGCGTCCGCATGAAGACACTGGATTGGAAATTGAAAACGTAAAAAATATTTTGTTAATCAGCAGGTTATTGAGGATATTGTGTTAAACCTTATCCATAAATTCCATAACAAAAAGTGAACTCATTAGAAAGATGATGTTCTTTATAAAGAACATCACATAATGGTAAATGGTGTTCATGGGCATAACACAGGTGATGTCCAATACCACTTAGTCGCCCAATTTTTTTATTACGGATGTTCCATCAAAAACACTTGCTATGACACTATACTTTTAAATTGATAAATTAAAGTCTGATAGTTTCTTTTCTATTAGATCCACAACTTACATTTTTGTTTAAATAACCCTGATTTTGTTAGAAGTTGTTTTGTTTTTTATCATATCTATAACATGAGATAGATTTTCGTGTAAATTTAGAGACAAACCCTTGGGAGGCAAAACGTGTTGAAGGTGATTAACACTTACAAAATTTTCTAGACGATTTTAGTGGTTGTGTTGATCATGATGATAAAATTGTATTCCATATTTTTGGACATAATGATTAGTCATACAGCTCAATCAAGCGTTACATTTACTGTTGATTTACAAGGTAGCGTAAATTTTTCCTCAGTGAGTTAGAAGATTCTAATTTTACACAAATTACTAAGCACCTGCGTATCGTTATCGAAATATCGAAACTAACCTATATTTTTTACAATAATGGGTTTCGATATGAATTGCTATGATCCGATATGTTTCGATATGATTCCGATAAAATATCGTTTGGGTTTCGATATGCACAATATCAGTATCGCTTTTAGCGATAAATATTTTATCGCTATATTTAATCGGATAATTTATCGCTAAAAAATTTATAACGATATTTTTTGAGTTTCGATATGATTCGATACGTTCCGATAAAATATCGTTTGGTTTCGATATTTTACAATATTTCGCATTAGATATAACTAAATGTTAAGTTAAGTTATTTTGCAATATATTTTCTCAATTTATTAATTAAAATATTGATAAAAATTAATAATCGCCTAATTTTGAATGCCATTTTTTTGATTAAATTGTTAAGAACGACTCAGGCGTTTTGGAGAACAATCCAACTGTTTAGTTTTTTATATAAAACACACCGTGGTGTGACCTAACAAAGTCCTATGCTTTAAGAAAGTCCTAATTTAAGAAATGACAAATTTCGTATATATAAAAGAAACATTTGCGGAAAATAGTTTTGTTGTTTTAACTTGATATATGGGGTCATGATAATTTCCTAATTATATTGATGTTTTAATCGTTTGAGGGTAAATTTATTTTTAATTACAACAATTGTAGTAATTTTTAATTGAAATCACGTGACAATTGAATCAAGTTACTATTCTCAAATCATTCTTTAAGCGATCATCAAATATTAAAATATTTTCACATGCTCTATTTTTTATCAAATCATGTTACATGCTGATCGTTTAAATGCCTTATATCCCATAAATCAGTACAAAAACAAATCTATTTTCTTTTTTCAAATATTTATTTATTCAAACAAATTTGAATGATAAATAAATGTTATAGTTATGAAGTTTTTGAAGATTATTGTTATTATTATCAAATATATATATATATATATATATATATATATATATATATATATATATATATATATATATATATATATATATATATATATATATATAATACAATTTATATATATATATATATATATACATATTTATATGTATATATATATCATATAAATATGTTATATAAATGTTTTAATAATTTTGATTGTTGTTTGCAACAACTATCAGAATTTGTTTACTTTGGCAATTTTACCGTTACTTTGGCAATTTTAAGTTTATCAGGGAAAACTCCTTGGCTAACGCAAGACGAAAAGATTTTAAATAGAATATTGTATGAATTTATATGAACTTTTCCGTTAATACCGTCGAATCCTATTGCTTTATTTGGTTTAATCGTTTTGAAAGCAGCTTCAATTCCTTATAGGATATTTCAATCCAATTAAGATTTGTTGTTTTTTGAGGTAAAAATTCAAAAGAATTACCAGTATATGGAATAGTTTTTGCTTAGTTAGGTCCTGATAAAATAAAATGCTTATTTAATTCAACTGCAATATCGCTTGAAGCATATAAAATTTCATCATTAACTTTAATACCGTTAGGCAAAGCGCCTGATTTAGTTTTAGCTTTACCAGTGATTTCTCTTAAAACTTACCAAGTGCGTTTTGAGTTGTTGTTGTTTTTTTTCAAGTAAGTCAAGTTAGTATTTTATTTTTCGAACTCTTTAGCATAATTTTTGTAAATGGTTTTATTTTCAACTGATTTGGATTTCATGAACTTTAAATAAATTTTTGCTTAATTGTGGAAGATTTTCTTAGTACATCGGTTATCTATGGGGATGTTATTTTTTTAAGCTTTTGGTTTATTTCAATTTTAGGAAAATTTGCGGCATAAATATCATAGATTGTTTTAAGAAAATTGCTATAAGCTAAGTTGGCGTCCTGAAAATGATCAATATGGTGCCAATGAAGCATTGATAATTGGTCATTAAATGATGCTAAATTTGCTTTGCTATAAATGCGTTTACAAAAGCTATTTTTTCTATTTAGTGTTAATTTAGTATCTGTATTTATGGAGAAAAAAATCGGAAAATGATCTATGATATTGTATTTAATGATTCCTTTTTTAAGAGAAACGCTCCGTTTTTAAATAAGTCATTGTAAAACTCTTTAATGTTGTATTTAACGTGATACTGTAAACAATCAAAATTAAAATCACCAATTAAACAGTTTAATTTCTTTTTGTGGTTACTTTTTTTAAAAATAACCTTTTTTTTGGTTTTGGTTACGGTTTCAATTACGGTTCTACTGAACCGAAATTAACTAGCTAATTGTAATAAAACGTTTTGAAAAACTCTCTGGGAAAAAGTTTTTGAATACTCTTTAATTTACTTAGATATACATTATAAGGCTCTTAAAATAAATTATTTCTTATAAGGAAAGATATAAAAATTTTAGTTTGAACTAGTATTAAAATTGTAATTGAACAATATTTTGAAGAATGCCAAGGCCAAGGACCAAAATTTAGAATCACTTTAATGAAGAGGTCAGTACTACACCTGATGAAGAGTGACTTGTTACTGCAAAATGCAAGTATTGTTTTGCAGTTTGCATTTTGACGGACAGAAACACATCTGGCATGAGATCACATTTGACAAGGAAGCATCCTGTTCAGTTTGCAGCCCTGGAGAAAAAGCGCCATGTTCTCTATTGACGAGTTAGAACTAGCAACCAGACAATCTCTAATGGACTTATTATAAAAGGACAAAAATAGACTTCGACAAAGCACTAATTGCAACAATTTTAATTACAACTATCAAAAATGAATTGTCTATAAAAAATGTTTGTCTTTCTAGACAATCATTTTAAAAACGGACACTAAATGAACAATCTCGATTTTTTAATGAGGTATAGAAGATCTATTTAATATATAATTTGGACTTATAACGAGTAATTAAATTTTCACTGCAGCATCGTTTCAAAAACTGAAAACGAGCACAAAATTAAAAATACAATTTTTCTAACAGAAGTTCATTTTTTAATTTTTTGTCCAGCGTGTGCTGTTGATTAAAAAGTTAATGTCTATTTAAAAATCTCAAAATGGACTATTTTGTGCTCAATTGAAGTTCATTAATTACTCAGTTCAGTTGTTTTTCAATTCTCAGTGAATGTGCGTGAAAATTTATTTTTAAAATGCCCTCTCCAGTTTGGGATTACTTCAAAAAAGTTGAAGGTAAGTTTATCATTTAAAAAATTTTCCTTAGTCACTAAAATCTTTATCACCTTCAATAAAATTATTTTAAAAATATGTGATCAAGGAGTTTTTTTGTTTCTAAGGGATTTTTTGGGTAATTTAGATTTTGTTGGCAAAAATCAATATTTCTGGTTTTATGAAATCAAGTAAATTTATACAAAATCATAGACACCAAATAGACAAAAAATTATGCTTTGTAGACTTATGAAGTGAAAATTATTTTTTAACTGAGCAATCTTAGGACACCATCAAAAATTTGATAGACACAACAAGGACAAAAAATTAAACATTTGTTGTGTCCATTACAACATACAGAATTGTCTATGTCTGTGTTGTAAGTCTATCCATAGACTAGTCTGGTTACTAGTTAGAACAGGTGCAATAAAGTTTAGAAACGTTTTTACTTTTTTAATTTAAATATTAACTTTTATTTTCATATGTGTTAGTTATTATTACTATTACAATACCAAGATTAAACAAGATTTAACGATAAATATCAATAACTTTCAATAAATGCTAATGAATGTTTCAATATTAGGTATTTTAACAGGTTTCATATTAATTTTTAAACCTACAACGAAGACAAGGCTTATGAGCAGGTCCGAGATGATAAGACGCCATTAGTGATGGGCAGCAAAGTTAAATAAGGAAGACTTTCCGGACCATCAGCAGAAAAGGTCCAAAATCTAAAGCATTGGGTCGAAGACAAGCCACAAGACCGTGAACAGCTTCGAGGAGACATTGAAATTGTCAAGTTTTTGGCCCGTTTAAATTTGCCATTCTCTTTGGTTGAACATGAAGCTTTTAAAGATTTTGTTCACTACTGGAACCCAAAAATGAATGTGAAGGCTGCAACAACATACTCACGGTTCAAGTATGCAAAATTTTAATTGTTTTAAATAAATTTTATTTTGGGGTGGGGAGTCAATTCAATGGGAGTTCCAAGAGAACTAAATTTTTTAAAAAGCTATTTTTTTAAGACCAATCCACACCAATTTTTTTTTGGTTTTCTTAGTGGGTAACCAAATTGATATGTAACGAGAAATACCAATAATAACTAATTTTTTGTTTTAATTTTAGGTTGCTGTTGTTGTATAAAAATGTAAAAATCTGTGTGGATGACATTCTAAAGGAGGAACTACCTAAGACTGCTGGATTTGCAATCTCAACTGACCTCTGGCAAAGCAGAAACAATGATGCATACAAAGTCAGTACATTGCACTATGTGAGTGAAGACTTCCGGTTAAAGATGTTTGTGATTGGAGTTTTTCCGTTTTCCGGACAACATACAGCTGAAGCCATTGCTCTTCGTTTGGATAAGTATGTTTTAGTATTTTATTTTTATTAGGTTAAGATTTCTGTAAATTAAGTTAACCGTTTGAATTATTTAGATAACTTTTAGTTACAAAAAAGCAAAACCTGCCATTTAGTTTAAAATTAATGGCACAATTAATACTTTTATTTATATCTAAAATAACAACAAAAGTATTAGTTTGTATTTTAAAATATCAAAAAGCAAACAACTAATTTTACATTGCTTTTCAGGAATGTCTCAGAGTTGGCCGGAAATAATGGAGTTTCGACCGTTGTGTGCGTCCATGACTCAGCCGCTAATAATAGCCGAAGGCGGCAATTAACAAGTGCAATTTTGTAGATGCATCTCATTTGTGCGCTGATCATTTTTTGAATTTGGCAGTTGAAGTAACTGTCAAAGAAACAAAAGGTTTTGACAGTTTGGATCTTCACGAAGCAATCCAAAGAGCAACTGAATTAAGTTCAAGATGCCACAAATCATCTTTGTCTGAGCAAAGAATTAAAAAAGAGGTAACTAGTTTTTAGTTTAACATCCTTTTTAGCTTTTATAGCAATTTAGTTTATCGGTTAATACAATACAAGCACAATTTAAACTTCTCAGTACACTTTGTGTGACAAAATTTTTCTAAGGACAGCTATCATTAATAACTGATAAAATGTTAACACTTACTTAAAAAGTAAAAACATAAAACATAGTTAATATCAGTTTTTTATAATAGTAAATAGTACGAATCACCTTTTATGTTATGTTTCTTATAATTCTATTTCAATTTTTAGCTAAAGCTGTTGCTTGATGACAGAGATGTTGTTGGCAAGGATAAGTTGAAATTTGTGAAAATCATCACTCGCGTGAAAACACGCTGGAATTCAACTTTTATGGTGTTGGAAAGCATTGTAAAAATGCGTCGTATCCTCAGCTCCATTAGAGACATTCCTGGAAAAGATAACATTAACAGCACAAATGTTTCACCAAAAATTGGTGGTAAACTTGGATGTTCGTTTTCCGGACACTGGTTGTCAAAACCTTTTTTACTCTGTTGCCAAACTTGCTTAACCTTTTGTACAAGGGAAGAGCTCAGAAAAAACTGGGTGAATTTGATGAAGCCTTTGAGGCACTGATTACTCGGAAGAGCTCTGAAAAAACTGGGTGGGTTTGATGAAGCCTTTGAGCCACTGATTTCTCAATCCAATGCTTATCAGGTATGGATTGCTGCAACAAGATTATTTAATGAACGGTTACATGCTGAAATCCAAGGTCATGTTTCAGAAGACGATCCTTTCTATAACGTTGGAATGGAAAAAGCTCCTGCACTTATGACTTCCTATTTTGGTCCGGCTCCACCTGCAAAGTCGGACATTGTCACTGAATGGAAAATGTTTTAAAAACTCCCAGGGGTTGTTGGTGTGGACGTGCTAGAATTTTGGAGAGCAAATATGTACAAATTTCTTCTCCTTGCTCAAGCTGCTAAAAAATGGCTATGTGTACCTGCTTCCTCAGCATCTTCATTAAGAGTCTTTAGTGCCGGTGGTGGAATAGTCTCTTATAAAACAACAAAATTGCAGCCTGAACAAGTTGAAAAATTGTTGTACATTCAGCAAAATTACCCTAAGATCCAGATCAAAAGATGGTTTCTAACCAGTCAGGATGAAAAAGAAGAATTGTTTGAAGAGGCTTCTACTAACGACTCTGAGAATTCAGCTGCTTCAAGCCAGGGACCTTCTACTTCAACTCTTACATCAGCTGTTGAAATGGATGACTAACTTAAATTGATTCATTGCCTAAGTGGCGTCATTGGTCTATCTCACTGCTTAGAGTTTATAAAATTTGCCATATAGTGATTTAGTGATTTCAATAAACCTTGTCTTTGAGATTAAATTTTAATATTTTTCTTATATTAAGTCACAAGCACAAACCTTAACATGTTAAACATTTCAAGCCAACAATTTATCAAGTAAAACATTGTTATTTTTTGTTTTTAGTTGTTTTTTGCTTCAGCTTCAGTCTTAAATAAATTAAAAAATCAAAGTTACAAATAAAGTTTTGTTTATTTCTTTTTTTACATTAAATAGTGCACTTGTCAGTAATTTTATTAAAGTTATTTAGGTTTTTAAAAAAATTATTTTTTTAGTCGGAAAAAGTAATATCGTAATGAACCGATAAGTATCGTTATCGTTTGAGTTACGATATGAGTTACGATATTTATGGTAATTGAACAATAAATATCGTAATGAATCGATAAATATCGAAACTTTATCTTGCAAATTTTTTGGTTACGATATTACGATACGCACATTCCGATATCTTATCGTATCGTATCGTAATAAGAAAAGTTTCGAGACGCAGACCCTTGCAAATTACCTTTTAAAATGAAATTTTACAAATGTAGGGAAGATAGGGACGCAACTTTTACTTGTTTATTTTTGTCTTATTTTGACAAATATTTTTAATAACCATTATACTACCCTTTATTGTTTAGTTGTAATAATTTTGAAAACTTTCAATTTCTGCGTTAAGAAAATAGAAAATACAGTTTTTCATCACGAAAAGTAATTTTTTGAAAGCAGTAAATAATTTCGAATAAATTTTTAATTAGATTTCCGTTTTACTTTACAACCATTCTATCGTAAACTCATCCGTGTTAAGTGTACAATAAATATGTTTTTTTGAGTTAGCTACAATATTTACAGAAGTTATTGGCATCAATATATCAACTGCGCCTATTAGGGTTCATTGATCGTTGACTACGCGGGGCTCATTGATCAGAGGATCAAAGTACCCCATATAACTCATATTATAAGACTTTTTTTTGATCGGAGGATCAAAGTGCCTTATATAACTTATATTATAAGAATTTTTTTGTTTAAATTTTACACATTTAAACAAATGGCATGTACTTATGACGAATAAAAATAAATTAGCGTTAAATACTAATACTAATAATATTAGTTTTTAGTTTTACATAAGTTTTGTAATTAGTTTACATAATATAATTATGTAAAATATAAATTTTTTTAAATAATTATTTTGTTTTAAACTTTTTTTTTTTTAATTTTTAGATCTTTAAATGGTTAGGTATAGAAAAAAAAATAGACAGAGTTGCTATATCATGTGATACAATAAAAACAGCTGTTAATTAAGTTTAAGAGAGCAGACAGTGAATGTTGTAGACCAGTGAATGTTGTAGACCAGTGAATGTTGTAGACCAGTGAATGTTGTTGACCAGTGAATGTTGCAGATCAGTGAATGTTGTTGACCAGTAAATTTGGTAGCGCAAGTTTAGCATAAATCAAATGACTTTAAAAAGATAATACCATAAAAAGACGCTCAATCCCAATGAATCATTTAAGCTTAAATACAACAAGTTTTTACTGCAGAAGATGAAAAAAGTTTATAAAGTTATTTACTAGTTGCATCGAAAATGAACCATGGACATTCAACTCAAAATGAAAAAAGTCAAAATGATTATTGGCATATGAGTTTGCTGTAAAGAATAATAAAATCTGTCAATCATCATGGATCAAAAATATAATTGCAGGGATTGATTGGTTGCAAAGTTTAGTGAAAAGACAACAAGAGTTGTCTTAACAAACACCTGAAGCAACTAACTTTCCTCGATCAACTACCTTTAACCGATATACTGTAGGAGAACTTTTTAAAAATTTAGAAACAGTAAGAAAGATTGTTTAAGAACGGTACAAAAGCCAGTTAAAGTGTTACTACGTAAAAAAAGTAAAAAAAGAATCACATCTGCCGACAGAGGAACATTGGTAACTGTATATTGCGCTTCAAATGCAAATGAAAACTCTATTCCTCCACTATTTGTTTTTCTTTGGGTTTAGGAAAGAGTTTTAGGGTTATTTATCAAATAGCCAAACTGAAAATCCTATGAAAAACACCCTTTGAGCAATCTAAAGAGTATAACAGCTAAAACTAATGAGACAGTTAAGAAGCGTTGTGTCAGATGCATGTCAGTTCTTGGTAAGAGCCATCCACATCAGTACATTTCTGGAACTTGTCCTGAAAATATAAGGATAATGGCTAAATTTGATCGTATTGGAGCTGAGCAAATGGCATCAACGGTTGCGGCAGGCAAGTAATTTTCTCCATACGATCCCATTCGGCTAAGTCAGCTAATAGGAAAACCTTTACCATTAAGAAAAGGTAAGTTTATTGACTATGGCATTAAAAGGTTTTTTCTAAAATAAATTATTGTTTAAAACTTGATCTTTTTCTATAGGATCTTCAGCTCTACAACAACTGTTTAAGGAATCTCTGACAATCCAAGACATGCCGCAAATTCAGCAAAGCACAGATTTTTCCAACAACGGGATAAGAAGTTAGTATCTATTATGAACCTTCTGAACCCTATCAGAATTTCGGAACCTAACTTTCAACAGAAATTTGCTCAAGCAGGTTAAAAGCTCAATGATCAATTTGCAATGACAAGTAATCAGGTCAGTGAAAGCAGTACCAAAAGTCAAGTTTTTTATTGTCGTGATCTCAACAAGCTCATGAAATATTCATGTCAACAAAAAAAATTTCTGGCTCTGCTATTGTAAAACTTGGAATAGATGGAGGAGGTAAATTTCTGGGAGTAGGCTTTATCTTCATTATGTAACAAAATGAAGATGAGCCTTAGAGCCCACATCAGAAAACTGTCAGATTCATGGCATCTACATCATCAAAATCTACCAGTGTCAAGCAAAAAATGCTGGTAGCAATTTCTCACGACACTCCAGAGACCTATGTCAATTTCAAGTCCATTTTTGATCTTATCACAGTTGAAGAAAAGCGTGTTAAAGATTATACAATCTTTATTGTTATTAAACTGTTGTTATATTGTATACATTTCTATGGTTACCGATCATTTCTATACTTATTCCTTATTTGCTCAATGTTTTTAAAAATTGCAACAAAGAGCAAAAAAATTAACATGCATCTTTTCCACATACGTAGAGTTTATAAGAGATTTATAAAATGGTTTGTCTCTCTCCAATTGCATATTTTCAATAGCTCAACGGTTTAGCGCGCTGTCATCAGTGTTGTCTCGTAGGGTTTAAATTCTCCCCTAAGTGTAATAAATTTTAAAACATTTTCAATCTTGCTATATAAACTTATGGCAAATATTAATATACCAAAAAAGACTTCTAATTCTTAACAAAATTTTAAAGTTTTTTTATATTTTGTATATATTATACGCGATCGTTTTATATACCACCAGCAAACTGAATTTATTCTGCATACGTTTAAACTTACATACGTTTGTACGCAACGTTATACAAATGGCGGAACTAAGAAGATGACGTTATTTAATGCTTCCTAATTAAAGTTGAAAAAACTCCGTAAACGAAGTTATGCATTTAATGAATTATAAACCATTTTATAATTCTCTTATACCAATTGCATATAATCAACACTTTTCAAGCGGGTTCTCCAAATAAGCGCATTTTTATTGCTACGCACGCTTTTTTGCTACGCAATAAAGCTGCTCTTATTTAAAGAATTCGCTTGAAAAGCGTTGATTAATTGCAATTGGTATAAGAGATTAACAAAATGGTTTGTTTTTTGTTACAAACATAACTTCAACAGCTGAGTGATTTAATGCGCTGTCATTGGTGTTGTTTTGCGTAGGTTCAAGTCCGCCATTTAACATCTTTAATTTTTTCAATCTGGCTGTATATATTTATAGCAAAATAATAAACACAACAAAAAAGACTTTCTATTGTTAAAATTAAGTTTTAAAGATTTTTCATATTATACGTATATTATACACGATCGTTCAATATACGCCCAGCAAATTTAACTTACGCTTAAAACGTTACACTTACAAACGTTTGTACGTAACGCTATGCAAATGGCAGAACTAAGAAGATGACGTAATTTTAGCAAACAGAAATTATCTAGAGAGGGAAGAGTCATGTCAAATCTAAAATCAAAGTTTCAAATTTTCCACTTGGATAAGACAATATGTTTTGTGTTCAATTAAAATACAATAACATAAATATAAAAAATTCAAAATAAACAGTTTAAGCAAAAAGACTTGTAATTATTTAAAATATCTTCTTATATTACACATGATCCACTTATGTAACGTTATATACAACGTTATATAGTTGGATTTTTTACATTTGTATATTTGTTTCAATTTTTTAAAAATATTTTTATACATAAGCTATTTTAAAAACCCGCTTTTTTTATACATAAGCTTATTTTAAAAACCCGCTTGAAAAGTGTTGATTAATTGCAATCAATTGTTATTGCAATAGCCGAATATATTATTAGCAAAAAAATAAATATAGCAAAAAAAATTTTTACTTGTTAAAATAAAATTTTAAAGTTTTTGCAAGCTAACGGGTATTTTTTTTGCCTCCACAGCGGCACCTTCTGAAGTAGCAGGACAGGCTTATTAATTTATTTATTTTACATTAAGCTTCAGACCGAAATTTTTTTTCAGACAATCTGCAGCTTAATAGGACTAATTACCTGAGCGCATCAATAATATAAGTATCTCTATCATGACATATGAGCAAAAAAATTTTCCCAGTGCTTTTAGAAACATTAAATTTTTTAAAAAACTCATACTTTTTTGTTTGCTATAGTATATAATATCTTTATAAATGTGATTTATATAATATCTAAAGAACTTCAAAAATATTTTATTAAGAAAAAAAATGTGCCAGTGTAAGGATTTGAACCACGGCGATTTACTACAAAAATGCTGTAAGCTAACTATTTTAGCCACTAAGGCATATTGTTTGACAGAAAATTTAACACTATTTAATAAACAAAAAACTTTCAAAAACGGCTAATAAATTGTTTAAATTAAAATTAAGAAGATGTTTGCGCAATCCAATTTTAAGTAAAAGTAAAACCGAAAAACTTGATATAATTGTTAACATTACGCAATTTGAAGATTACGTAAAGATATTTGCATACAATTTCGTTTTTATTTTCTTATAAAAAAAAAGTGTTGCAACTCTTTCTTGCCATTAACTCGGGTGCAATGGCTGCCATGAGTTCCGTATCAAACACGCACAAATAATTTACGGCAACAGCATTAAATTCAATATAAAAATATAACAGATTGTTAGTAGAATTAGTCAGAGAGAGGTTCTCATTGAGTAAAGAAAAGAAAAATCCTAATCTTAGTTTTATGCCTCAAAATATCCAGGAAACTGGGAATGAAAGCAAGTATGAAATTATTCTATATATTTGAAACGCATGATGGAACTTTAGATGCGTAGATACAAATAATAAAAGTGATTTCTGAGAGAAGCAAAAAACTGAAACTACTTATTCCAATTCTTCTTCAGAAAATTATTTATTTGGCTTATTTGGTTTATGACGCTTTAACCGCTAAAGATATGCAAGATAGCAACAAAGTCGAGCGAGAGCTGCTGGAAGCGTTCTCTGAGGGTGCTTCAAGTGCATATGAGGTTTTTACAAAACAAAAATTTTATGATGCAGAGAAAGCTGATGTATTTTTAGACTGATTTGAAACAATAGGTTAATCTTGCTAAATTGTCAGAAAAGTCAGTGCGTTTCGGCATTTTTCATTGAACTGCCCGATGTTTTATTATCAAGATTTCAACCAGTGATGGACCCAATCTATACCATGTTACCAAAAGTGAAAACTGTTCTAAACAGCATGAGAAAAGGTGACAGTGATGCAATTGGCGCTGTGTCTCAGTATTAAGCTACAAAAATTTCCTACAGAGAATTTCTCCTTTCAACAACAGAGGGTTACACCACATAGCGAAGAATTGTTTATACAAAAGAACTTATTTCCCAAAATAACTTTTTGGTGTTTCAAATGTGACAAGGAGGTATAACAGACTAGCTGGAAGCAGAAAGAAGCCAAAAATTGTTTCAAATTGTGGTACAATCTTAGTAGTATAATTATTCTAATAGCAAGTCAAAAGAATAAGTTTTTATCAACTGTTTGAACTATCAGGAAGTAATCACAACAAAAATCACAATCTAGATAATTTTTTTTTAATTACCTCGATACTAGGTATGAATATTAAAATTTTAGACAACACTTTGTTGGGTCTAGGAAGCTATGACTATTTTCCGTACTAGACTAATATACACAGCTAACGATTATGTTTTTTTTGTAATTTATTTCTCTTTTAAGTATAGGTTTGTTACATTCTTAAGTTTTATGGCAAGAAATTTATTATATCTTTACAGGATTTTATTTTGTGCTGTAGTATTTTTGCTTCATTTAAAAACAAATTGTTATATTTTAAATATAGAGGTATAAAATACCTTTTTGTAAATCCGGCAAAAACACTTCCAATTCTTACTTCGATATTTATTAACTCAATTTTAATTTAAAAATTTATTATTAGTCGTTTAAAAATAACTAATAATAAATTTCTATTATGACTAAGTTTATAGTTATTTTTTAACTACGTAAAAATATAACAATAAACTGACTCTAAACATCCCCGTACCGTGGGGGTTGGGGGATCGTTGGGTGTGATCGAATCCTCTTTTTTAATAAACTCTCTTTATTTCACGCAAGTTTCATGATAAAAATTGAACGAACGTTTAATTTGCTATTCTAAACTGCCAAAATTTTGACGGTACGGACCTACTAAATATTGTTTAAACTTCTATTTTTTATTTCCAATGATTGTTTAAGACGTCTTAAAACAATATCATTAGATAATTTTTTGTAAAAGTGGAATGTGATAGGTTAACTTTAATTTATGATAATTATGCTGTATTTAATTGAAAATTATGCTACCACAAAGACTGTTTCTTGAAAAATGACTTATTTTTAATTCTTTCTTACTCCAGCTTCATTATAACTATGAATGTGGTGACAAAGAGCATGCGGCTTCGAGATACCTAAAGATGCATGTAAACGAGTACAGAAGCGAGGAATCTGTGAGACTTCGCTACTGAACAGTGGAATTGGCGCATTATCTGTTATTCATTTGAAAGTTAGTGGTATGGTGGTGACAGCAATGGTGGACACAATTTGGACGCTCAAAAACAGTTTTAAATCACAAGTTTTTGTCCATAAACTAAAAAAAAAGTTTAACTCTCAAAAGTTGGTGACTTTTAAAGGAAAGGTTTATCAATGTATTATATCCGTGAATATCAAGGTTAATGATATCAAAGTACGCGTTAAAAATATTTCGGTTCATTACCGAACGCTTTTCCCATTTACGCTTAATTGGATTAACCGGAAATGGTTACTTGAGTATGATAAAAAGTGATGGGACTGTCCAAAGGATAAATTCCTTTAACGGCTGTGATTCAAAGAAATGAAGTTAATAAAGTTTAATCTGTTTTAGATTGGAGAGAGGTTAACAACTTCATTGAGGAATATACAAAAGATGCATATGTGTGCGTTGATAAGTTTAGAAAATGGAGAAGAATGGAAAACAAACCAGCAATCATGGATCAATGCAAGGTTTATCTCCTGTTGTAAACTGAGGAATATCTTTGGCCGTTCCAAACTGTGGCGTTTCGCAACAAAAGGTATTGCTTAACACGACGGTTTTTGCACCAATGATTATAAAATCCGTTGTGAACGCCATTATTGACCAAGACAAGTTAGTGAAGAATAAAATATTCACTTTCCTGAATAAAATCTTTATCAAGTAGAATGTGGTAAGTCTCGAATGTTTAAAGACACGTTTAAAAAAAATATGGTTTGGAAAGCAAAGAAGGTGAACAGATTGACGATAATGGGGTCTGTGTGTTAGGATTATGTGTGCAAAAGGTTGGTGACAAAGTGATATGGTCTAAAAGGAATCAAGTTGAAGAAATTCCAAAAAATTGAAACAGGAGAGTATTATTTTTAGTATGTGGAAAATTGGTGGTTCATTTACCACTGTGTGGTTGGTTGTTTGTAGTCTTTTGAAAAGAAGAAATGTTTGTTTGACGAGGAGTTGGGACGATATAGTTTTTTTTTCTTGTTTTTTTTGTGGTTATTAAGGTGTTTCCAGAAGTTCTTTATGTCTTACCACGGAAGAACATTTAACTAGAAAGTTCACGCCTCCTTACTTACCAATGTCACTCATTGTGCTAGAGCCGGCGTCGAACTTTGGACTTCTTAGTTCTGAGCCAGATCTCTAACTACTGCACATGGCAGCACACAAGCTTGTGATGAGAATGTAAAATGTGTTCTTTGAGGAGTCTGTGCTGAGGTTAAAAGTTTCAAACTAGCTTGGCTCAACTTTTAACTCAAAATGGCACAAACAAAAAATTTAAAACTGGCGATAAAGTTTGATTAAAATCCCGTAAGGGTTCCACGAGGTTTACCCATTGCAAATCTTGAAAAACTACGTTTAAATGTTTAAAATTTACAAAAAAAGCAAATATATATAACTTGATTGGTTTATTTCAAAAAAAAAAAATTAAAATTACAGTCGAAAATAAGCAAACTTTTAAACGATTCTTTAATCGTGTATCGAAATCTTTCACGGTTGTCTCGCGAATTGAAAGCTTTTCCATTGATGTTTAAACGACTTCTTTGAAAACCTCTTTACACAATATCTTGTTTCAATATGACCTATAAAAAAATTAAAGTTAACTGTTAGTCTTAAATTTTATTGGTAACATAAATTATTTTTAATATGTTAAAAAACTCTTACGATTTCTTCTAAAACTCTTCAGATAAATATGTAATTTTCACCATCGAAGGTAGAAAATATAATCTTTAATTTTATAATCGACATTTATTTGAACGTTTAAAAATGTACTTGTAATAAATAAGCACATGCTAGTGATTCATAAAACAAATTCATAAAATCCTTCATCTATTACGCTGGCGCAGATTTATTTACAATACATTGTTTCCAGTTTAGAATGTCAAATGCTGGATCTTCTTGACACAATGCATGGGTTTTGCTTGTGTCTCTGTTTTTATGACTAGGCAGCTCATTCTATTATCTCCTAATGAGATGAGGGTACAGCTCTAAAACTCAGTTTTATGGTTCTGAGGCCGGCTGGTAGTCAGGTTTCCCGAACTCTGTGGTAGCTCCCAGAGAGGCTGATTCCATCAACAGCTAAAAAATATCAAACTATTAACAGTGCCATGTTGCGCATGGTGTCCCTGTTTGTACTTTTGGTGTGCATTGCGAAGGCCACATTTGGAGCCCTTTGTCATGGCTTAGGGTTTACTAGTAGTAATGAGGCAATTGCTTGGGCTATTAAACGGTGTTCTGAGTACTATCTATGCTTTGAGTCAAGTTCTTCTATCTAATTTTAAAATGAATAAAGTACCAAAAACTATAAAACACAAAAAAACCATCATCATTACCAAGTTCTCTAAACCTATCATTCACTAATATTCGTAGTCTTCGAAGTAACTTTTCTTCTAATGAGTCTTATCTCTTGCAAATTTCACAAGACCTACTTGCTCCTTGTGAGACTAATTTGAGTTCAGCTGTCTTATCTTGTGATCTTAGTGTTGATGGTTATCTTCCTTTAATTCGTAAAGACTCAAATAATAACATGCTTGGCCTGGGCATTTACATTCGTAAGAATTCACCCATTTGTCGTGAAACTAGGTTTGAATCCACAGAATATTCTTTCATGTGCTTTCGTTTAGCACCACTTCACTCTATAGCCTTTCTCTTTAATCTATATCTCTCTCCTTCATCTCAAGAATGCACTCTTTGATGTTATTTCTGATCATATTGACCAAGTCCTCTCTCTTTATCAATCAGCTAATATAGTTGTTGTCGGTGACTTTAATGCTCACCACTTCGAATGGCTTGGCTCTAGTGTCAGTGATTCTGCAGGCATTAAAGCCCACAACTTTTGCCTTTCTCAATCCCTAACTCAAATAGTCAACTTTCCAACTCGCTTTCCAGACAACCCGAATCATTTACTCTACTCGACTTATGTCTTGTTTCTGATCCTAGTCAGTGCTCAGTTTCTCCACATTCACCCTTAGGAGCTTCTGATCACAGTTTGATCTCTCTAAAACTAGTATCTCATTCTTCTTCATCACCTGAATCCCCCTATTATCGAACCTCTTACAACTACAGTATAGCTGACTGGGATTCTTTCCATGATTTTTTTTGTGATGGCCCTTGGGTAGAAATCTTTTGTCTTCCTGTCAAAAAATGTGCTTCTTACATAACTTCGTGGATTCAGGCTGGCATTGAATCTTTCATTCCCTCTCAATGATTCCAGGTCAAGCCTCACTCTCTTCCATGGTTTTCCTCACACTATGCTGTTGCGATTGCCAATTGAAATTGTTACTTCCATATTTATCAGCAAAACAATTCTCCAGAAAACAGACGTCTGTTTATTACTGCTAGAAACAATTGTAAAAAGGTTCTGTCCAACGCCAAAAGCCCGCTATTCTCAGGTCATGAAATCTTGTATCTCATCTCAAAAATTATTGTTGCGTTTTACCTGATATTGCCAACATACAGGTTGATCCATTGCTTGACATTCCTATCACTCCAGCTTTTGTATCTAAAGTGATTTCCTGCCTAGACTCCTCTACAGCTTGTGGCCCGGACAACATACCTGTTATTGTCTTGCAGAAATGTTCTCCGGAGCTGTCGTCTATACTCTTAAAACTATTCAACTAGTGCTTATCAGAGTCTTGTTTTTCCAGCCTGCTGGAAAGCGGCATCTGTTATCCCTATCTTCAAAAATTCTGGAGAGCGATCTGATTCGTCTAATTACCGTCCCATAAGTCTTCTATCATAAGCAAAGTTTTTGAATCTTTAATTAATTAACACTTAATTTCTCATCTTGAATCTAATAACTTACTTTCTGACCATCAATATGGATTTCGATCTTTTCGTTCTACAGCTGATTTGCTAACAGTAATAACTGATAGGCTTTATCGTGCATTAGATAAAGATGGAGAGGTTAAGGCGATCGTTCTTAAACATTTCAAAAGCTTTTGATAAAGTTTGGCATGCTGGTCTTCTCCATAAGCTTTCTTCTTATGGTGTATCTGGCAACATCTTTAAGATTATTGAATCATTCCTTTCCAATCGTAGTATAAAAGTTGTCCTCGATGGTCAGATACTTACAAAACTATGATCAATACGAGTATTAGGGAATAGTTTGTATCAACTGAGTGAAAAAAGGTTATAGGTGATTACATCAACTATAATCTTTTTTCACTTATCGGCATCGACTAAAATCTTTTTTTACCTATCTTCTATTTTTTTCAAAAAACGCTGCTGAAATATAACTTAAATACAAAAAATGTTTTATAATTATAACAAACAGGTACTTGAACTTTATTTAACAAAGAAAATAGATTCTTTTACTTTACTACTCACTTGTATTAAAAGAAATGCATGCGCATGAATGCCCACCAATGAAAAAGAAATACATATTTGTAAGAATACTCTTAAAATGAAAGCGGCAATGATATATTAGGGTTAAAATAAAATCAAATATATAATTCTTAATAGCGATTAATATATAATGATTAAAATAATATAGTTCTATATAATTCTTAATAATCAAAGTTTAATTTACCGTGTCATTGTTAAGACACGGTAAATTTATCTTTGTGTTGATTTCATATTCCTCTTAGATAAATGTTACAGTATGTTTTTATACGGAGTAGAAAAGGAAAGAAGAAAATAAAAAGAACCCACAAACACATTTTAATCTCGGCTGGGTTTGAAAGGGGGTGGGGGAGGAGAAAGTGGTGAGATAAGGAAATATTTTGACAAATTCCAAATTTCGTCGTAACGCTGAAACAAATTTATATATGTATATATAAATTTGTTTCAGTATATATAAATTTGTTTTATTTATATATATATATATATATATATATATATATATATATATATATATATATATATATATATATATATATATATATATATATATATATATATATAGATATATATATATGTGTGTGTGTGTGTATGTATACATTCGTTGCTGAAAATAACTTTGGCCCAGTCTTCTACAGACCAGTGAAGTCTTTCTCTACACCACTTTAATCTTTTTAAGCAATTTTAGACACGCAAAAGTGGTTTTTGAGCAGCGACATAGCAATCTAAGCCTTACTTATTTAGGCACCTTTGTACAGTCCATCTACTAATACTAACATTACCAGACATATTTGTGAACTCTTCAGCAAGTTTGCGGTAAGAAATTTTAGGATCTAGTCTAACCTTTCAATAGAGATAACTTTAGTCTCTTGAAGTTAGCTTTAAAGGCCGACCAAGCCTTTGTAAATCTTTGGCATCATTATGTAGCTTATGGCTTTTCAACGTTGTTTGTACACATTTTAGCAAAACATTGCATATTTGAACTATATCTCGTTGGCTTTTTGTTTAATCTTTTAGCAGATTTTTTTAGCAATTTGTCATCATACCTTGTCTGAAACAACTTTTCTGCCCATTTTTAGTTTACCAAATAATTACCAATCCTAATAATTCAAGATATAAAAATGATAATTTTATTTTCGCAAGAACGTTTATATAGTTGGAAAGAAATCAACCACCAAATTTTAGATCGCTCGGATACCATTTTGTTGAGATATTTCAACTTAAGTCGTTAAACTCTACATTTTTGCTACATTAGAAATACAGATATGTTCTAATTAAATTAATAATTACTCAAGACTGGTTAACCTAACGAGTTCCAATTATATACCATTCGATAGAGAATCAATTAATTAAGACATTTAATACGCTTTTAATTATATTAATTAGTTGGTTTCAAAGATAATTGTAAAAAAAACAAAAATTTCACACAAACAAAGTAGTAACTCTATATTTATGCAACCCACTGTATATATATATATATATATATATATATATATATATATATATATATATATATATATATATATATATATATATATATATATATATATATATATATATATATATATATAAAACAACTAAAAAGCTGCAAGTTCCTCAAACATAACCTATTCATCACAGGATTTGTCTGCCTTTTAAAACCTTATTAACTAAACCTTTTTTTTTTTGTAATTTCAAAACAATTATCACCTTCATTAGCTGAAACAAAACATTCTAAATCTTGATAATTTTAAATTGTAAACAGTGTCTCAATGCAATGGTTACTGATCCATCAAAATTAGGAATACTAAACTTTTGTTTATGTCCTTGTACTTGTTTATTTGAGCAACCCTTTGTTCTTTGAACAAGCTTTTTTAATTGATCTGGAAAAGTTTTGTATCTGAATGAGGGACATCTATCAAGTACTTAAAATTTAACTGTATCATTTCCTATATGTATTAAAGAATAGACATTGTAAACTAGTTGATCCTTACCGTAAAGTTCACAAATAACTGCACAAAATAAGTTAGTAACTGACAAGCAAAATCAACATATTTTTTCAACAAAATAAAACATAAAATTAGAACTACAACTAAAAGTGCTAAAAAGTTTGAATAGATTTTTGGCTAAATCATCCCCTTTAAAAAACTGGCCCAGTGTATACTAAAAAAAGTCTAAGTTCAGTTGCTTTTGATTTATTAATATCTAACCTTGGTTTTCTAGAAAATTTTCTTGGAATGTGACAACATATCTGGAACAATCCGCCAGATAAAGTATTGACTGTAATCTGAGGCAATTGACAATACTTGGGCCATTTAACCATAAGTTGATGAGACTTCGCATACCCCTAAGCATACTAGATGCATTAAGTCTAAAGGAAACTTTGTCACCGTGTCAAAATTTAATTCCATTTAACACACCACTAAGAAGTTCAGAATGCTTTTGATGACAAAAATCTGAATCAGTGCTTAAAATTGATGAAATAAGTGGGAGTATTATCTTGCCACACCACTCTCCTTTCTGAACACAACGCTTACATCAGTTATAACCATTGTGCCCCTAATATACTTAACAAATGCTCTAGCTGGTGCATCACATATTATAACAGCAAGATTGATTTCATACTCAATATTTTAACAGATAAAACCATCTTTTGGAAGAATTTTGAACTCTACCAAAAAAATATGTAGATAATCAAAAATAAAATTAGGTTTTTGGGCACCACTTTTTAAACAAATCTCTAAAAATCCGATTTGGGTCGCCCAAAATTGCAAGTCCTAGGCCTAGGCTCTGACAGCAACATTTATAAACAGCAAAAACTTTTGGCAAATTTTATTTAAAATTTTTTACATGTATGTTTAAATTTTGTCACTATAATAGATTTTTATTGAATAATTTCCTACATGTTTTTTTAATATAAAACTTTTATGGAGTATTATTCTCTTTTACTATCAGCTATCAAGTTGATTGAACTGACTTGATCAGCTTCAGCTTTAATTTGAAGCTAATGAGTTTAAAGCTGAAGCTAATGAGTTAAAGCTGAAGCCAAAATATAAGCTGCAACCCTTAGCTTACAGACAACATAGTTAATGTGATGTATTTACTTTATCATAATACATGTTTTTTTTAATACTTGAATACTTATTTTTTTTATTTTATAATACATGTTTTTTTTTAATACATATTTTATAATATTTAATACTTAAGAAAATATTGACTTTTGTGGAATATTCTTTAGAAAAAAAATAATATTTTCTTACATTACTCTAATTGTGGTAATAAACAAAGGTAATATTTACTCCAATCATTATACTTGTCCCCCAATGTTCATGCAACTCTATCATACATTATCTTAGATATAAGACATAAGATACATATAAGACATAAGATACATATCATATAAGTCTCTCACTAATTCTAATAAATAAAAATTATTACCATTATTATTATAATTATATTTACTAACCTGTCATTACTAATATTTATCAAAAATACATTCTGGTTGTTGAAGTCACTTCTACTCATATCAGTATGCAAATATTGTTAACAGTCAGAGTGCACCAAGCAGAAATATTCTTAAACATGCTGCAAAGTACAAGATATATACATAAGATACATATCATATAAGACCTATGACCTGGAACTTAATACTTTTATCCCAGTATTTTAAAATTAAGTTATGGAAACAAAAACAGTGTTCAACTTACTACAACTCAGTTATAAAAAATAGGCATATGGTCATGATCTATATAATAACTTTTTTTAGTTATCGTTATTTATATTAAAGTTATCAAGTTAGAATAAAGTTTTATAATTAAAGTTTGAATGCAAAAGCTCATATCAATAAAAACTTTATCAGTATTGTAAACATAAGTTAAGTATTATAAGTAAACATAAGTTAAGTATTATAAGTAAACATAAGTTAAGTATTATAAGTAAACATTAGTTAAGTATTATAAGTAAACATAAGTTAAGTATTATAAGTAAACATAAGTTAAGTATTATAAGTAAACATAAGTTAAGTATTATAAGTAAATATAAGTTAAGTATTATAAGTAAACATAAGTTAAGTATTATAAGTAAACATAAGTTAAGTATGATAAGTATTTACAAGTTGTAAGTATAGTAAGCATTGTAAGTATAAGTTATTAATAATAATAATAACTTATATATAAATTAATATATAATTATATATATATGATTTTATATATAATAATTATTTTATATATAATATATTACATTATGTAGTTTACATATAGTATATTAATGATACTATTAATAATAATATATAATTATATATAAATAACTTATATGTAAATAACATAACTTATGCATAATATTATGTATATTATGATATTATTGTTAATATTACAAGCGTACGATTTTAAATCAAAGTCAAAAAATATCAATGATTGAAAAATGAGGTAGATGCATAAAAATAAAGCCATTTTTTGCATTTATACGTAAACACTTAATATTTATATCTCACGGTGGGTAAACTTCGTTAACATCAGTCATTTTGCTTGCATAAAATATAGAAAAATCAATGGAAAAGAGTGGATCTGTAAAAACGATTTAAAAGCTTTTAATTCCCTAAATATAACCTATCTATCACAACATTCGCCTGTTTGCTTTTTTTAAATATTTCTGACTAAACCAAAGTTTTGATTAAAGCAGTTATTACCATCACTAGCAGAAACAAAACTTTATATTTGGATCATTTTAAAAATGCAAACAGTGTTTCAATGGAATAGTTACTTCATGTTTAATTGTTACTGGAACATATGTTAAACATATATGTTAAACTTTGTAAATTTATTTTTTAAAAACATAAAAAAATTCTTTAGTAATGGTAATAAATGAAATTTTAAAACGTCTTTGTAATGGAGTTTCACAGTGAAAAAATACGTCGAAAAAATACATCGAAAAAAAATTTTCTCTTTATTTACAATGTAAATAGAATGTATACAAAAACTATAATGCATAAAACTTAATCTTTTAAATTTATTTCACGCACAATACGAATTATAAATGACAACCATCGAGTAAGTTATGATTTTTTTAATTCAGTTTAAACCTTTTGGGAACCTTATGGGAAACCCGTCAAATCCCCAGATCTTTTGGCCCTGATAAAAACCAGATAAAACCCAATCAAGCAAATTTGTTTTGTTTTTTACCCATATGGGGCCCATCCGGACACCAAAACACTTACCCGTCAAAATCCCATTTCCGTAAGCCCAGACAAAAACCATACGGTACCCGTCTGTCAATGTTGGCTGGGGCTATACTAAGCGGTAATATCCAAAGATGTTTCACGCCAAGTTGTAGAAGTGAATAGAGTTCTTCATCGTGTAAAACACATTAGATTTGTGTTTCACATGGTGAAGATGACCTTGAGATGAGACTTTTTGAGATGAATCATTATGCCTTATTTCTGACGTGGAAATAGATGTGGGCGGCAACTGTGAAAATTGTGGAAAACCGTAAAGACTCAAGTAAATATGTTTCCTCAGCAAGCAAAGAGCAAATTGAAGTTGAGAAATAGTTTTCAAAAAACAGATGTGCTTTTGAGACGAAGTGATCGAGAGGGATGCATGCCTAAAAAATATATTGATGACAATTGTATGAAAAGCCAACAAAATGTAACACGGTCACAAGGGTGATGCTCTGTAAATTTAGAATTAATTTATAAGTATTTTATTGGTTAAAAAAACTAAATATTTCTTTTTTCTAAATATAAATATATATCAATTCTAAACGCAAGTAGATATGCAAACAAGAGCAGCTCTGAGAAAAAATTATTTTTTACATGTTTTAAACTTTTAATGGCTTTTACAGACGTTGATTTCAGTCGCCGTATCATTATAACTTGTATGTAACTTTTAAATAAATAACAGTCTTTTTAAAACTTTTAAACAACATGTTTCATCAATAACGATTGACATCATCAGGTATAAAAAAATTAGTTACAATTTCTGTATGTAAACAATTTTTTTGGCTACATTAAAATTTTATAAGTTTTTACAACAGCTACCATAATTACATTTTTGTAAAATAAGTAATTATCAAGAAAGTTTAAAACAAAGTAATTTAAATAAAAGAAAATTTAAAAAGTATATAATTGGAAATAAAATAAAAAGTAATAAAATTGAGAAACTATTTTGTTATAATTTTGTAAGGTTTGTGATTTTAATTGTGCATTAAGAGAAAATTTTCTATTTCAATATGGATACCCTTCTTAACTTTAATTTCATAATTAGAAAAAACTCTGTCACTAATAGAGAAGGAATCAGAATTTGTTGAGTTTTTGCATTTTGTTATGAAGCAACATGCTTGTAAATATGAAATCCTTGTTGTGTAGTGTTTGATGGTTTCACTAATATACCCAGCATTACAGCTGGGACATACAAATTTTTAAAAAACAAAGGATTTTAAAGTCTTGGGTAAGGGATCTTTTGAAGAAAGCATACTACTAATTTTAAAAGGTGTAAAAACTAGTCATTAATAGTCTTTAATTAATGTCGAAGTGTGTTTGAAATTTGTCCAATATAAGGTTCAAAGTAATATATATCAGACGGTTTTAAAGAAGACATGTGTTCTTAAGGAGAGATAAGGTTGTTAAGTAAATGTTTTAAAGTTTTGTCAATTAAGGTCAAGGGTAAAACATTTTTTTTGAAGAGTTTCTTTAAATTTTTTTTTGCTTTTATATATTCAAGTAAAAATAAAAAAAATAATTGTAATATATAGATCAAATATAAGAACACGGATACTCGTAGAGGGCCAAGTGGTCCTGTCGTCGAGAACTGTTTACAATATTTAAAAATTGTCAAGAACCGTTTACAGTATTTAAAAATCGAAATCGTTTACAAAATATATTAACAAAAAACAAAAAAAAAACCCTGAGAAAAATCAAAATTTTTCGAAACTATTTTGTTCCACAGAAAAGCGCCACAATATGAAATAAAGGATCTTCCGAAATTTGTATGTGAATAAGGTTGGTAAATCAAATTATTACTTCTTAAGTTATTTATAGTTTTCTTTTTGATCAAATATAAATTATGGAATGATATCGGAATCATACTTGCTTCACATTTAAATATAAAACAAAGAACATTAAATACATTTTGTTGGTATAAATTAAGAACATTCATTTCAGTTAAGAGAGGATTTGCATGAGTATAACGATCTTTAAAATTAATTACACGTGCAAGATGCTTCTGTTGCCGATAGAGGGGTTCTAACTTACTTTTTTAGCACTACCCCAAGTAATATTTAATAGTTAAAATAATAATGGATAAATGAGTAATAAAGTAGAATTAAATTATATTTTTTAACAAAGTTTCTTGCTTTGAATATTATTCCAATATTTTTTGAGATTTTGTTACATAGAGTTATAATGTGATTTCCCCATGTAAGATTTTCGTCAATTAGAATTCCTAGGAAAGGAATAACACTTGCTCTCTCTATCTGTACTTTATCAATAAATATTGAAGACAAATCCCTTGGTAGCAGATTCTTTTTTAATTTTAAATAAAAGAGAGTCCATTTTGGTTTTTCAATGTTAATTGAAAGTTTGTTAAATTTAAACCAGTTCGAGATTTTTACTAATTCAGTGTTCATATCTTGAAAAAGAGCACTGATGCTGTTATTCGACAAAAAAAAGATTAGTGTCATCACCATACATTACTGTCGTTAATTTAGTGGCTTTAAAGAAATCATTAATATAAATAAGAAAAAGAAGAGGTCCTAGTATAGATCCTTGTGGAACTCCACAGGTTATATTCAAAAAAAATGTAGACAAGGAACTATTGATTTGGATAAATTGCTTACGATTATTTAAGTAACTTTTTAGTAAATTTAAAAAATTTCCTGTGATTCCATAATGCTCTAGCTTTTTAATAAGAATTGAATGATCTATGGTATCAAAGGCTTTGGACAAGTCTATAAAAATTCGAAGAGTGAATTGAGATTTTTCAAACGAACCCGTGATATTTTGTGTATATTTTTCAAACGAACCTGTGATATTTTGTGTTAGATGAAGTATCACATGTTCTGTGGAGTTATTTTTTTTAAATCCGTTTTGATTATTGTGTAAAACTTTATTAATAGAAAGATGTTTGTATAACCTATTGTACAGGATTCCTTCTAAAATTTTTAAGAAGGCAGATAGATGTACAGGATTCCTTCTAATATTTTTGAGAAGGCAGAAATTGGACGATAATTTGTTATGTTAGAAATTTCTCCTCCTTTAAATATAGGTGTTACTTTAGCTATTTTAAGTTGATCGGGGAAAATTCCTTGCTTTGTTGCGCACCGAAAAATCTGAAAGAGTATAGTTTTTATTATCTCATATGAATCGAATAAAATGTTATTAACTTTTAACATTTTATAAGCAATATTAAATTCTTTTAATGAAATATCAATATTTAGTGTTGAGTTACATGGAAAAATAGGTTCAAATATTGTATTAGTTATGTTTAGAATATTTTTAGCTAAATTCGACCAACAGTTACAAAGAAGTTATTTATCTCATTTGCTATCTCTTTCGGATTATATAAAAAGTTACTGTTAACTTTGATAACTTTAGGCAAGTTGCATGTTTTTGTTTTATGATTTCTTATAATTTCATTTAAAATTTGCCATGTGCGCTTTGAATTATGTTTGAATTTTTCTAGCAAGTTTGCGTAGTGTTTTTTTTTTTTTAAGTTTTTTCTTTGACTCTCGAATTGCTTTACATAATTTTTATAAATTATCTTACTTTTTTCTGATTTTGATTTCTAATAGTTAATATAAAGTTTTTGTTTAATTTTAGAAGATTCCCTGAGAGCTTCTGTAATCCAAGGTGATTTGATACATCTATTTGTTAAAGTTATTTTTTTCCTCGGAAAGTTAGCTTTATATATTTCAAAGAAAGTTTTATAAAATTTGCGTTAAAGAAAGTGTTAATATGGTTCCAGTGAAGCAACGATAATTGTTCTTTGAATGACGTAACATTTGCTGCATTAAAACAGCGTTTAAAGAAAACTTGTTTTAGTTTGGGCGCTAATTCAGTATCAACATTTATTGAGAAAAAAATTGGAAAATGATCTGAGATGTCATTTTAATAAAAAAAATTTTAAGAGATGCATTAAATATATCTGTCGTTATTATGTTATCTAATAATGAAGCTGATGTTACAGTTATTCTAGTTGGTTTGTTTATCAATGGAATTGCACCATTTTCAAATACATCGTTGTAAAACTTTTTGATTCCGGAACTTGTGTAATATTCAAACGCATTAAAGTTAATGTCACCTATTATGTAACCTAATTTCTTTTCATTAGTACTTTTCTTAATTAAATTTGTATTGATAAATGAATTAAAATTGTTAATGTCCCCAGCTGGTGGTCGGTAGCAACAACTTAAAAGTATATTTTTGAATTTTTTGGCTAAAATTTCAATTGTTAGGACCTCTTTGTCGGCATCAGAAAAACTCATGTCGGGCCTATTAATAAACCTCATTCTTTCGTTTACGTAAAATAAAACTCCACCTCCGCACTTATTAGTATGACTTGCTAAGTGTATGATTTTAAAACCTGGAAGATGGAAATTTGAATAAGATTTAACATCGCCAGAGCTACATCAGGTTTCTGTAATGCAAATTACGCTAAAAATATTGAACATTTCCTCAATATTATTGCAAAAAGTTTCAAACTTATTTTTTAAACTTCTTATGTTATAATGTATCACATTAAAGTGATCTCGCTCAAGAAATTCTTTTATTTCGTTGTTATAAAAATAAGAACAGTTATTTAATAAAGAATCTGCTTCATTAAAATAGTTTAAATCAGGATCCGATCAAGGACAAATTCATTTGCTTGAAAAAAATTAAAAGTATTTAACTCAAAATTGTTTATTTAATTTGACTTCATTTTCGCATTTTAAAACTTTGATATAAAAGAATTTCTTTTTAAATTTTCCCTATTATAAAATAAATGTTTTATTTTTTTTAATTTAATTTAAAAAGGCATTTAAAAAATAATCAAAACAGTAAAACTAAAAAGTTTTGATACTTAGTTGCCTTCGTAGCTTTTCTTCGGTATCCATTCTTGAACAATAAAGCTTGTCATACGAAATTACAGCGTATTTTCCTAATGCTTTTTCGTTTAACATTTTTTCTTTCAGTTCCTTTCGTATTTTTATTGTTACGCCACAAAAATCTTTGTTTAGATAAATGTTCTTTCCTTTTAATTTTCCAGAATTTTTAATTATTTCTACTTTATCTTTGTAGTTTAATAGTTTGAGAACTATTGTTCTGTTTTTTTTAATGTCTCTTGGTCCAGTTCTGTGGGCTCTTTCTATTTTTATACCTTTAACTCCAAGAACATCTTCAAACAATTTAAGAACTTTTTTCTCGCTATCTTCCCAGCTTTCGTGTTCACTCTCTTTTCAATCCATTGATTCTTAAATTATTTCGCCGAGATCTGCTTTCTATTTCTCGTAGTTTATTATTTATTTTATAAATGCTGCTTTTGTCTTTTACTTCAGAGTAGTTTATTATTTATTTTATAAATGCTGCTTTTGTCTTTTTAGTTTGTTCTTTTACAATTTCTTCGTTTGTATGAATAAATTTTTTTTATTTCGTTAAATTCATTTCCAAAGTAATTTATTTTTTTATTTGCAACTTCTTATTCATTTAGAATGTTATTAACATTAGAAACATTGTTTGTAATGTCTAACTCAAGCTTATCAAGTCTTCCTGTTATAATTTTAACATAAGCATCTATAATAACAGTAAAACATTTTTCTTGTTCTTTTAACATTTTTTTAGTTTCATCAAGTATATTGTTCTTTTGTTTTTCCAGCAACATATTAACCATGTTTTCAATATTCGTCATTGTAAAATCCATTTCTGAGTAAGTTGAATATTCTTATTGAAACAAAATGTAAAAGTTTAAAATTTTTTGTTTAAATTAAATAAAACACGTTCGCTGCAAATCATGCGGCAAAATTCTCTATATATATTCATATATATATATATATATATATATATATATATATATATATATATATATATATATATATATATATATATATATATATATATATATATATATATATATATATATATATATATATATCAGGGTCGTGGTGGCACCTGAAGAGCAGGTACGAATTTCCAGAAAAGAAGCCCGGTGAAGTACTTTTAACGAGAGACTAATAAGCGATCAAGGAAAATTATATTTATACTAAAAAAAGTTTTTTATAGATACAAAATATTACGTAACTAATTTGTATCAGCATAGTTGTTTATTATGTCTGAATGCGTCAAATTCCACATTTTCTCATGTTCCACTGACAAGAGAACACGGTCCCAACATGCTCTTATGTCAACCAATTTGACGAGTTTTGACAAGTTTCAGTTTGCTGAAAACTCTCTCACACTCTGCTAAATTTGTTGGAATTGTTCTGAATATCTTGTATAGAACTGCAACTGAGAGGAATTCAGCATCTAACATAATCTTCAGCATAAAATGGTAAATGATGAGGAAAGAAGGCAAAGTTTTGTTATCCTTCTCAGCAGCCTTTCTGTAGATCTCCCCAAAATCAACCATTTTAGTAGCGAATTTATTTAAAATGATACCATTTTAAATTTTCAAGCACTGATTGAATTTTTTCATGTGAATTAGAGTTTTGAAAATTATGACTAATATCTTCGATCATATTTTTCAACAAAAAGATGTCAATGCTTTCTAAGATTTTTCACTGTGAAGAAAATATGTCAACAAGAATTGCAGTTGCAGAATCCACTACAGTATAAAACACTTCTGCTAGCCACTGATCTTTAGCCTGAGTAAGCCGCTCATCTTCTGTTTCATCGAAGTCCAATCGTTTCTTTTTGCGAGCCTTTTTTTCTCAACAAATGTTTGCTGTTCAACCTGAGCTTCAGTTGAAATTTTGACAGTAGAAAAAATAGCATTTTGGCCAGTACTGTCCCTTAGTACTTGAAGCTTTTCCAGTGATACATCAACAGACATTATAGCAATGAAAAAATCAAGTGTTTTTCCTTGAAGAATTTTGTTTAGGGGACCAAAGATAGTAAAAATTTCTTTGAAGAAATATAATTCACAATCGCTTCATGACTGAAATCGGGATAAAAGACGCGTGCTTCACTTTGAATATTCATTTTAAGTTCTATGTCATTTGAAATTTGTTCGAGGCAATTGATTACTGCAGGGTATAGTGTCAGCAGTCGGTCTGTATCATTTTTTAAGAAACTGAAACGAACGCTGTGGGTAGCAGTCAGTTCAAGAGACTGATTCGCATCCTCAAGAAGAGATTTGCACTTCTTAAATATATTATTTCGTTTGCTTGAGTTTCTGTATAGAAAAGTCTCTAATTTCTGTTCATCACCAGGCTTGTTTTTTGTTCCAAAAAGGTTAACAGAAACAACAGAAGATTTTGCGCAAGCTTTCGTAACCAAATTTGTTTCATGAGATCTACAATAAATATTTATTTCCATGGGAGAACACTGCTTCTAGTGTGTTGTAACTCATTTGTTTATTCCTTGCATATTGCTCGCACCATCAAAAGACATACCCACACACTTTTAAATATCTACGTTATTTGATTTGAGTTCATCTTTGATTTTTTCACTTACTCCTTCACCAGTAGTTGTTTCAGTTTCAATCTTTGAAATCAGATGTTCATTTACAACGGCCTCTTCTGCAGTAAGCGTAAAATAACGTAATACAATAGAAGTTTACTCACAGAGTGTAATATCAGTGGTGCCATCAGTTGATAGTGAAAAGAATACTGAATTATTTACCTCTTCTGAAATATCCTTTTTGACCATCTGTGTCACAGTATAAATTCGCTTGTTTTGTGTATAATTAGAAAGAAACGTAAAAAATTAGACATTTTTTGCATTGTTGGCATTGCTTTGCAAACAATGCAAAAAATTTTGTCTAGTGATAGAGAGTAGGTTAGCCATGACCTTTTTCTGCACAACTTTATTGTCATTAACTTTAACTGATTCAGTGTAATACTTAGATAACATTGAATGTTTTGTTGGCTGATTTGCCCTAATACAATAAATTCCTTTTTATCAATCGTCTTTGCATTTTTCAGCTCTAGAAATTTAGATGAATCATTTTCATTGACATTTACAACGATTTCTGGTTGCTTCTGATAATCTTTTCTGCAAGAGTTAGGTCCACCGCTGCAGTTATAGGCCCTTCATAGTGACCTATTTCTTCAGTCACTCACTCAGTTTCAGTAATATTTCAGTTTCTGAAAGTTTCTTATTATTGTAGTTCTGCTCCTTTATCTGCTGCAATTATGACATCTTGATTATTGTCTGTTTCTTGTACAGATGATTGGTCATTAATATTTGTGATTGGCTCGATTTCAATAATAGGCTTATTCACAATGTGATATTCACAATGGATGTTGATGTTAATTCTACATTCTCTGTTGCTGTAAAGGATGTTCCAGTTTTTCTCTGTATTTATGGCACTTGCACTGACGCAAGACCTGCCGTTAACCTTTATTGTTTTGAGTCATTACCAGCTGCTTTCAATTCACCAGATTTGTATTTCCATGTTGCCTCTTTCTTTTTCCTTCTTTTCACCTAAAACATAAATAAATATAAAGTTAAAAATATGTCCTATGATTGAAACCAACTATCATAACTACTATCGGTCCAATTTATAAATAGTAGTACTATTTACGCCTCAACCTATCTTGCCTCAACATATCGTTCTCTTCGTTTTTTAGCCGAGATGCTTGTTGTTCAGCTGATTTATTTGCTAAAGCTAAAAATTTCCGTTCTCCTTCTCGAGCAAGACAAGCTAATCGATTAATTTTAGTTTTCAGCTTTCTTTTTTATAATTAGCTATCATCTTTATATTTATACGTTAACAAGATTTTTTTTTTTTTTACTTATTTTCTTTAAAAACTTTATTATTTTCAATTACTATTTATAAGTAAAGTGTTAAAGTATTACTTACTTTTTTACAGAATAAAATCTATTAATTTCAGGTCAGCAACGTTTTTGTTATTATTATTCCACAGCGACTTTATTTATTTAAGCTAAGCAAAATTTTTTGTTTATAGTTTGTTTTAATTACTTTTCTTAACAAATTTTTTAACTACGCTAAACTAAAGTTTAGCGTGTTTCTTCTGTTATTACCGCTGACCTAGTGTTTTTTTTCCGCGGACACCAAACAAACTAACAAATCTCCGTGAAAGCAAGTTAAATAGAATGTTGTAAAAAACGCCCTGATAGAAACTTATAGAACTAAAATAAACTTTTTCTCTTTGAGAATTGGGGGCCCAATTTTTTTTTGTGGGCCCAGTTTCCTGAGTCAGTCTTTGTACCCTCGTACTGGGCCACTAGGACCCTGATATATATATATATATATATATATATATTTATATAAACAAACGCGTAAAGTAGTTGTACCCAGTGCTAGTAAATAAGAATCCTGAAGACGTAAATTCAGTGTTTAGCCAGTTAGTGCCTGAGTGAGTTAGTGCGAGAGCTTGTTTTAAGCAAGAGCTCAATTGCACATTATTTGTAAAATGAATATTTTTCGTGTTTGTACAAATAATAAAATATTATTATTGTTATTATTGATGTCTAACAAACAGAAAAAATAGTTCTATATATAGGATTTGTGTGTCAGATTACTGCAAACATATCTAAAAAACTCTTAATGTTGTAATCTAATCACTAAAAAGTTAAATGAAATACTGTTGGTCATACCATCTCAACAGTATTTCATCATAGTCATGTGTGCTTTTTATTGACAAACGAGTTAAAAAAACTTGGCGTTTTTTTAACTCGTTTAACACAACAAAAAGTTAACATAATTTTTCAAGTATTTAATGAAAAAAAAATCATTCGAAAAATCTCTAAAACCTGATGCGGTAGAGAACAAAAATCATCTCAGATGTAGGGTTGTCAAAATCAGGTTGTTTATGATAGAAAGCGCAGTGCAAAACTTATTGTTAATTAAGATTTTTTCTGCCTTAAACATTATATGTAACGACGGTCCAGGAATTTTTAGTGGGGAGGGGGATTTTGTATTTTGTATCACATTTGCGTCTTCTAATATAAAATAAAAAATCCTCCTTTTCTAAGATATTTTTGGACTTTCAGATTCTGGTGGGGGGGGGGGGGGTTGCTTTAAGCATTAAAATTAAATATTTACATTTTTATTTAAGAATTAAAATTAAATATTTACATTTTCATTTAAGAATTAAAATTATATATATACAATTATACAACAATTGATTATGTATGACGTCTGTATCTGCTGTAACAATGTACTACACTAATAATGATTAACTACAAAGAAAATGGTAAAGCTCTTTACGAGCTTTTATTTTGTTTTAATTTATAGTTAAGTATTTTATGACAATAGAATAAAATCTATAATCTATTAGTTGGTTATTATATTCATTTTTAATAATTATGTCAAAAATGATATTATTTTATTCACCAAGAAAAAAGAAATAAACTTAATCTGTTTAGTAACGGTAATTTTTGAGTTAATTGACGAATTGTTTTTAAAACAATAAAGACAAAGTGAAGCAAAAAAAACATTTCGTAGTAGCAATTACTCATAAAACATTTTTTTTAATATTATTTGCATTTTATGCGTCATTTGTTAAATTTTTATTTAAAAGTTGTTTCTATTTCCGAGCGGAAAGTTTTCAAAATGAAAATAGTAATGTTAGGTAAAGGAGGCGTTGGAAAAACTAGTTTGCTTCATCGATTTTTATTTGATAAATACAATTTTAATCATATACCTACGATTGAAGATAACTATCAACAAAGTATTAAAGTTGGCAAGCATACTATAAATTTTACAATATTAGATACATCAGGAAGTTATGAGTTTCCTGCAATGCGCAAGCATGCCATTCAACATGGTGACGGATTCATAATTGTTTTTGCTTTTGACGATGCAGCGTCATTAAAAGAAGCAAAAAAGTTGTACGAAGAAGTCACAACTCTGCAACCACTTACTCCTGTCGTTATTGTTGGAAATAAAGTTGATACAATACTAGGCGGAAAGGGAAGGTTGTCACAAGATGAAACTTTGATAACAATAAAAGAGTGGGGAGGAAAAATACATTATTTTGAATCATCAGCAAAAATTAATTATAATGTAATTTGTGTCTTTAATACGCTTTTACTGGATTTCAAAAGCATAAATTCAAAAGCAAAAAAGAACAAACAATTTTCACACATGTTATCCACCGCAATCATTTCTCCTCAGCTGTCGACAGAACCGTTAGTAGCACAAAAACATTTACTTCAGCCATCTTTATTAAACTCTGCAGATAATAAAGAATCCACCAAGATAGAAAAAACAAAGCGTAAGCGATTGTCAAAACTTTTTACATTAAAAAAAAGTAAAAAGTTAAAAAAAAAAGATTGTGAACGTTTGTAAAAATTTTAAATTTTAAAGTATTAAATGTCAATCCAAGTAAAAGCAGTCAAGTAAATCAGAGTGAATTATCAAAACCATTATATAAAGAACGATATAGCAACGATATTTTTAAATTTTTTTATTGATATAATATATATATATATATATTTTTTATACAACCTAAAATAAATATTTTTTAAGAAATATTTTGAATTAATTTTGAAAAATCCTTAACTTCAATTTTATTTTATTTTAAGATTTTCTTAAAATAAAATTGAAGCAAAAAATTTTGTAGCAAAAAAAAAAAAAAAAAACTAAGCAAAAGTTTTATTCAGATTCGAATGTGAAATAAACGTGAAATAAATTTATCATGTTATGGGAAAGCTATTATTATCTATATTTGTGAAAAATTTATTTTAGATATTGGCCAGAAGCTCAAGACGTTTTTTAGACATCTAAAAAACGTCTTTTGTTTTAAAATAAAAAGCTCAATATACTCTTTAAGTACAAATACTCTACAATACTATTTTTAAATGAAATATCGAAGTTCTTCAATTTTTAAAATAATGCGATTTAAGGTTTGAAACGTTTAAAATTCTCATTATAAAGCGAAAGCAATGATTTTCTAATAACTCAAAGTCAACAAGCAGTTCTTTAAAGATGCTTTCAGATCTGTTATACAGTTCAACAATCTTCTCTTATGTATCTTTTTAAATATTTTTTTACTTTGGATGATTATTATTTTGTTCATACCATATTACGAAACAGTCTTCCATCGAGAAGTTTGTTGTTATTAGCAAAAGGTACATACAAAGAGCAATATCAAAGTTAGGGAAGTTATTATGCACACATTTCCTGTGAATAAAAATACCTAACTGTTTAAAGCGCATAAAGACATTTTTATGGAGAAATGGAATTCAAGTTGTTTTTAAATAAACAACTTGGATTCATGTTTCTCTCCGCCAGGCTTGATAGTCCCAGATCCGAGTTTCACTAATTTAGAAACCGAAGAGAGATTGCAAGCACCCATTCTCCGATTAAGAGAGGATGCATTGAGATAAATCACTGCAATCAAGCTCTCAACACCAAACTTCTGGGAAAGTGACGATTGAGTGGAAAGTTCATGTCCACAGTCAAAGGGAGTTTTTTTAAATTCTCAATAAGCTTTTTAAATATTTCTGTGAGCTAACTTTATCTGTTCCTTTTTTTTTATGTAGTTGAAAACATTCACGCTTTGACTGGACAAACGTCTCCAGAGATTGGATGCTGGCTTCTGGAGATTGGATTTATATATATAGTCAACGAAATTCTGCACACAGGCAGAATTTCGTTGACTAGTGCGATTTTGCAGCGAACAAAACAAGTGCAACTTTTTTGGTTTGTTTAATTTTCTTAAGTCTGGCTGTGTCAACGTCACGGAAGTTTTTTAATAATTAAAGGAAGTATCCAGAAGTTTCCAGAAGTTTCCAGAAGCATGCAGAAGCTTCCACAAGTTTCCAGAAGAAGCATCTGGAAGCATCCAGTAGCATCCAGAAGTATCTAGAAACAATCAGAAGCATCCAGACGCATCCAGAAGCTTCCAGAAGCATCGAAAAGAAGCATCTAGAATCTTCCAGAACAGGTTCACACAGGTTCATTTTACTATATAAGAGACATGTAATTCAGTCAGTATATGTAAGTCAATCAGTCAGTATTATCAAGATAGTTTATCGAGTTTTTTCAAAGTGTTTTATCGAAGAACATCAATAAAAGAAGTGTTTCATTACATCAATACAGTCCACATCCAACCAAGACGTTGTGTTCCACAGAGCATTATTGTATCATCACAAAGTAAATGTAACACGGTAAGCCTTGAGAAGCGTGATTATTTATTTTTATTATTTTTATGACTTCAAGTGCAAAAATGGCTCCCGTCAGTCTTGGATTAGAAATAAGAAAGAAAATTATTGGCGATTACGTAAGTGGAATGTCACAAAAAAGTATTTGTGATAAATATTGCGTGAAAAAACGGACCGTATCAAGACTATGTTCCAAATATCGTTCTACGGGGAAGTTGACAGCAGATAACAAAGGTGGAAGACCGCGTTCCACCACTTCTAGAGAGGATTCTATGATCGTCAGATCCGTCAAGAAGGATCCCTGGATATCATCAGTCGACATACAAAAGCAATTAGAGCTGCCTTTATCGGACCGAACAATCAGACGACGTGCTGTTGAAGCCGGATTGTTTTTCGACGCCCTGCAAAGAAACCACTGATTTCACTAAAAAACCAGAAGAAAAGACTCCTGTTTGCTACATCTCATATTGAATTGAATGTGAGGAAATAGCGAACTGTCCTGTTCAGTGATGAATTGAAGTTCAACATCATTGGGAGCGATGGCGTTTGCCGTGTACGTCGACCGGCCGGAAAACGCCTCGATTTACGTTACTGCCATAAGGCCGTGAAGCATGGTGGAGGCAATTTAATGGTCTGGGGGTGTTTTTCTGCTAACGGTTTAGGTCCAATACATCGAAACGATGGAATAATAGACCGTTTCATGTAGAAAAATATCCTTAAAGATGTTTTGTTACCTCATGCTGAATGGAATATGCCAATATAATGGGTTTTTAACAAGACAACGATCCGAAACACACTGCAAAAGTAGTCAAGCAATTGTTTCAAGACAACCACCTATCGGTGATGGATTGGCCGCCTCAATCTCCGGATCTCGACCCCATTGAGAACCTGTGGGAGATTGTCAACCGCAGAATTAATCGTGAAAGTGTTCGTAATAAGGATCAACTGTTTGAAAAAATCCAAAAGGCCTGGGCAGTGATTCCACAAAGTTTCATTGATCACCTGATCGAATCTATGCCTCGAAGATGCAAGGCTGTGACCGACAACAAAGGATTCGCTACGAAATATTGATAGCGAAATACAGCTTGGTCAACATTTTGTTGAGTTGCACTTGTTTTGTCCGGAAAGAAATCAACTTTTTTTTAATACTTTTGATTAATTTATTAATTTTCGTGTACAAATAATGAGCTTTGTGATGAATAAAACTTGAAGAACTTTGTCTCTAAACAGTTACATAGTTATTTCTCTAAATTGAAAAAATGCAGCACTTTTATATAAAGAAACGAAATTAGAGTTATTTGGTTGCACTCGTTTTGTCCGATACTGTATATATATATGTAATGGTTGTTATTAATAAATAAAAAAACGTGGGGACTCGTAGAGGACAATAAGGTCTCTTTGTCGAAAACCGCTAAAAACTGTGTTAAAATTTACAAGATATTTACAAGATAAATAATAAGTTAACAAAATAAGAATCTTTCATCAAGAGTATTTATACTTGAAGATAAACGGAAAAAAAATAAATAAAATAAAATGGAATTCCGTTATAAATACAAGATCTAATATATATGTAGATAACAGTTGTTGATGATAAATATATGAATTTTATAAATTCAGGTTTAAATAGAGGGTAAAAAGGAGGATCACTAAAAAATATCAGAAGTATATTATTAAATCGTCAATTGTTAAAATAAGTTCTATAAACTTCCATTTAAAAAAAAAGTAATTACTTTGATAAATAAAATCCTCAGTAAAATTTTTTAAAGCTATTTTATTCCATAAAAATGGTTCGCAAAAGTAAATACAAAATTTAAAAAAGTTTATTCGAAAAATGGGTTTATACTATTATATATATAAAGCTTAATAAAATTGTCGTAAAATGTTCTTAGTATTATCTTTCGATGAATAGAAATTATGGAAACAAATTGGGGATGAAATGGTTTTACAATTAAACTAAACAAAGAGTATTAAATATATAAGGCTCATATATATGAAAAACTTTCATTTCAAATAATATAGACTTGGTATATGAAACGGTCTTTAAAATATATAAGATACATGCTTCTGCTGACATTAAGAGGTATAAGTTTACTTTTATTTGTACTACCCCAAGCAATGTTTGCATAGTTTATGTAGCAATGAATAAACTAGAGATATAATTGTACCAAAGTATGTTTATTTAAAACATTTCTTGCTTTGTACAATATTCCAATACTTTTTGAAATTTTACTTGATCAGTTTTTAATACGATTTTTCCAAGTAAGATTTTCATCTACACAAACACCTAAAAAGTTGGTTACTGATACTTTTTTAATTTGTCAACAAAAAGGCGTGTTTATACGCAGTTTATTTTTTTAAATAAAAAGATGGAAAAGAATCCATTAAGTTTTATCAATGTTAAAAGATAATATGTTAGTCTTAAACCAATCAGATATTTTGATTAATTCTTTGTTGACGTAGTATGAAAAAGAGTAGGAACGCGTTTGTGTGGCATAAATAAATTAGTATCATCAGCAAACATAATTGTTATTAAATCTGAGGCTTTATATAGATCATTAATATAAATAAGGAAAAGGAGAGGTCCTAATATATATCCTTGAGGAACTCCACATGTAGTATTTAACAAACTTGATATAAATGTTTCATCAGCGTAAACAAATTGTTTACGCTGATAATTGTTGGTTATTTCGAATTGTTCACTTAATTTATAATTTTTAAGAATTTCAGTATTGAAATTTTCAAAGTGAACGAAAAGGGTGGATATTATATTTATCTTAGTTTATCTTAGGTTCTTATCGGAAAAGAAGGTTAAAACATAGTCATTTTTTGTTGTTGTTAGTATAACTTATTGTTATGTTTTAAAATTTTGTATGTGGGGGATTGTTTTGATGCTTTACAATTAGCGTAGATTATTTACATGTAGCGAGGTTTATTTACATGCAGCATGGATTATTTGCAAGTAGCGCAGACTGTTTAAAGGTAGCGTGAACTATTTACAAATAACGTGGATTATTTACAAGTAGCGTTGATTATTTACAAGTAGCGTACATTATTTACAAGTAGGGTAAGTTTACAATTCACGTGAATTAATTACTATAATGACTTTTTTCATTGCTTAATTAGCATTTATTTGTTAACAAAATTCTGCCATATACAGCGCGTATGCTCTGCAAATTTCTGCTATGTTACTATTCAAACTTGCTAATACTTGTTACTAATAGGAAAAATAAATACAGATGCTTTCAAACGAAATTTTCAATACCATATTTAAAAAGTTTACCTTTTTTTAAAAGAACTTAAAAAAAAATTGTCAAAAAGTTAGTTTCAAAAACTTTATCTCTAATTGTCTTCCAATATCTGTTAATCCTTTGAAATATTTTTATCATCAAAGTAATTAATAATTAATTTACTTAAACCAATTTTGTAGAATATAAACTTTTGATGTTGTATAATAAATTTATCGAACATGCCTTTTATTGATTTATTTTATTGATTTATCAAACAATACCTTTCTTTATATCCTTTGCGCGTTAGGGGCGTAAGGCGTAAGGGGTGGCAATAATTTAGCAATTATTATAGTTGACATGCTTTTTTTCTTGCCCAATTTTAAATCTGCTTTCTGGTGCCAAGTTTTTACTATTAAAATGCACCAGCAATTTAAAGTAAAAACATTTTAATTAACCAAATAAAATACCACCTTATAATACTGGAATGTCACCCTTATAATACTGATATATGAAAGCTAAAACAACGAAAACACCAACAAATTCGCAACATATTTAATTATTATTTTTTTTTTGTTGTTTATTTTGTTGTTGTTGTTGTTGCATGGCTACCAAGTGGGTTGGGGGGAGAGGAGGCTAAATGGACGTGCCACGTTTGTTAAAACTTGTTAAAATTGAAGAAAAAAATTCAAAACTTAGAGGACCTTTCTTAGAAATTGGCAGTTGTGCACCCCCCCCCCCTTCCCCTTACGCACTCACCCTACAATCCGGTGTTGTCGGCCCTGTGTTTTATTTTGCTTTTATTTTTTATTTGGTTGTTATTTTTTATTTTGTTGTTATTTTTTGTTTAGTTATTATATTTTATTTCGTTAATATTTTTAATTTTTTTATTTTATGTTTTTTTTTTTATCTTGTTATTTTTTTTTTTTATTTTGTTTTACTTTTTACTTCATTATTACTTTTATATTTTGTTATTAATTTTTATTTTGTTATTATTTTTATTTTGTTGCTACTTTTGATTTTGTTGTCACTTTTCAAACAATAGTTGCTTTATTTTATCTATTTGCTATTATTTATATATATTTTTACATTTTTGTTTTCTTCATAATACTTTAATTATCATTCTCTGTTGTTTTAATCATTTATCTTTATTGTTTTTTTAAATATCTATCTAAATTATTTTTTTTTAGATAAATTTTTTTCCCCAATGAATTCGATCTTAACTTGAACTTCAAGCTTATACAAAATTGAAACGAATGCATTTTTTTCTTTTCATTTTTTTATACGTTCTAAATTTATCAATTTAAAAATTCACTTAGATACCAAATATAGCGCCAATATGGTTTGCTTCTCAAGACTTTTATCAACTTAAAAAACCTATTTTCATCTGATTATCGGGATAACAAAAAAAATTTAAACTTTATAATAAAAAAAAAATCTTTAGAGTTAAAACAAAAGAAAAAGTGGTTGAAACATCAAAATAAAAGTTCTGTCTAATTCATATTATATTGTTGTTATACCTTTGGTTGCAAACTTTGTTTTTAAAAAATATTAAAATTTTTCTTATATGATCAAAATTTTATTAAACTTTGATCGCTAGAATTTTACTGGCTGGATTTGTGTCAGGTTTTTTATTTGTCAGGTACTTTTAGTTTTTGATTTATTACAACCCCCTCCCCCGCCCCTTTTTTTAAAAAAAAAATCACCTTAGACCATTTTTAAGTTATTTTACACTGAGGATCTTACTCATAAACTTGATAATATTGATTTTTTCAATTTCTGTAACCTTTTTGTACCACTCAATCAGTAATTGTTTTGTAAAAAAACTTTCTTTTTATCAATGAAAAGCAGATGGCTGTATTATAAATGAATGTGTATATTTCAGCAATGAATCAGATATTTGTGGAAGATCAGTAACGTTAGCTTTATTTTCAAAACACAAAACAGAAACAATTGAAACGAAAATGTGTGGCATTTTTAAATTTTTACAGTAAAAGCTGTTTTTCATTCTAATATAGTCACGAAGGTATAGAATATTGAATGGATTGAGTGCATCAATAACAAACTGGAAATTTTTATAAAGAACAGTCAATCGTTATAAAACGTCAATTTTTTAGACTACCAAAAAAAAAAAAAAATTAAATGTATGCAAAATGATAACCAATGAAGTTGAACTTCGAAGAAGAAAAAAAAAGAAAGAACACAACTCTTTATTTATATTTGGCCCAAGAAACAAGTTTCGTTTGCTGGTCATTCAGATCACAGAATCAAAATATCTTTTCATTGTTATATTAAATATTTTAATGTTTTTTTTTGAATACTAATTTTTTTTTTTTTTTTTTGCAAAAATGAACTTAATGGACCAAATTTCTTTCTGTCCAAGGTAAATATAAATAAGTAAAAGTTTTTAGGTCTTTTGTTTTGTTTTGCTATTAAATTTGTGCTTTTTGAATTACAAGGCGTCTTTAGCAACAGCATACGTGACTGAGAAATTATGTTGAAATACTCAAATTAAAAAAATAAATAAAAAGAAATCAAGCCAAATCACAATATTAACTAGAAACTAAATCATGCATGTCTATGCTGAAAATTTATCTTTTTATTATGTTATTAAAATCAAACTTTGTATGCACAATTTAGGTACAGAATTGCTTCTCACCTTTTCACCCCTTTATTATGTGTAACTGTTGCCGTAGGCAACATGTTATGTAAGTATGTAATAGTAAAGTGATGGCTTTAGAAAAGATTTGTATTGATGTAGTTGTTTTTAACCAAAATTTTACCAAAATTTTTAAGTTTTACAGACAAACTATAAAATTAGATTAACAAGTAAAGTCACTTAAACAAATAACGCTAGTCAAAAAATAGTAGTAGTAAAAAAATCTTTTTTTATTTTGAGTAAAAACATAAAGTTGTTGCCGCAATAAAAACTGATTACGGAAACCAATTTTATAAAAAGTATTGAGTTGGGAAAGTTTCGGAAAAGTTCTTTATGACTGAGAAATAAATAGAGTAGTAGAAGTACATCAGAAAAAATATGGTTTATTCATTATCACTTTGCACGCATATTTATATTTTTATATTATTATTATTATTTTTTTATCATATTAAACTAAGTTTCTGCATCGTTTTTTAGACCTATAACAGAAATATTTTCTTTCTTTCATTTTTTATTTTTATATTTTTTTTCATTTTTTACGTCAGAGAATCACTTGATCTCGAAGAAAGCCTTTATTTATTTAAAAAAAATTCTTTATTGACTTCGGAATGATTTATGCAGTTTTCGGAGAACATCAGAAAAACTATTATTTGTACATATACTTCTCACTTTGCGGAACATTGTTTTAATTTTACCGAATAAACGAATGAATAATGCTAAAATATAATTTTTGCATCTTAGCAGTTGTTTTATTTATATTTTAATATTGGTATTTGTTGTTACAATGAAATAAGTTAGAGCCTAAACTTAAGAGACACATGGAACGTACCTATCTTTTCAAACAAGATATTTAAATAATGTAAAATAAGTTATTTAAAAAGCAAGCTTGCAAAACTTGCAAAAGTATAGACTACCAGGCCAATCATATTTTCGTCAATACGTTCTTTTGTAAAAACAAAAACATTCAATAGTTTAATATAAATTAAATAAAGCATTCAATAGGTAGAAATGTTAATTAAAAAAATAGTCGTGATAGTTTCGTACAGGTTATCTGTTTATAAGTACCACTAAACATCCAAAAGAACATAAAATTTTCATTAAGTTTCAATTAAATTAAAAACCATAATAAAAATGTTATTAGTATTTATGGTGGTTATAAGAAAATCAAATAAACGAACAAAAAAAAACTGAAAAAAGATTTATAAAAACTTCAGAGTACCTTTAGACACAAATGTTTCTCAAATCAATGAAATTTTGTATGTTTATCAAATTTTATTCAGTTTACACATGTTACATATAATAATTTGATAGTAATCATTTATGTTTATTTCAAATTTGTTATTAAAACTTTATGAAGAGAGATCAATATAAGTATCAATACATATAAGTTAAATTTATATCTTCCATTAAGGTTATAATGTGTTTACGTCTATCTTTAAATGATTATGCCAGCATATTTTTTTGAATTAAAAACATTTTAAAGTTTTGATGGCTGTATATTTAAGATGTTTGGGTAGCTGATGAAGGAGCGGATTAAACCAATGTATATTAGTTTAAGAATGTGTTTGACGCACATACTAACTTAATTTTTGATTAGATATATTTTATTTGGAGAAACCATAAATTTTCACAAAAAATGGCTTTCTTTTTAAATATTTTATCATTTAAGATCAGTAAAAGATTTTCATCTTGTGTTTTTTAAGAAACAGTGAAAAGTTTATTTACTGAGCGTAAAGTAAGAGTTTGCTATTCCTATAAATGACCAGTTTAACCAACTGTTTACTTAAATTTTATTCTTTTTTTTTTTTTTTTGCCGTGTTAATATATACAATTTTATGTTACTAAGAAGATATATAGCTGACAGGGGCGAAAAGAAGACTAGTATATCTTATCGCCAAGCCCCTTGATAAGTTCCGTAAATGCAAAGTTCAATTTAAAAATGAGCAGTTCCGTTAACTATATAAAATAAACTAACGTACATTGGTAGCGTAATAAATAAAACATCTATTTTTAAAAAATAAAAAGAAGCGCTATTAACTTAAACATATTCTTCTAAAAACACGGAAATATTTAATTTTTATTTATTGAAAAACCATAAATTAATTTTTTTTTTTTTTTTTTTTAAGTAATAAACTTCATAACACAAAACAAAAGTCTGAGCTTCAAAAAATAAAAAGAATAACAACACATATTAAACAATATTTAATAATCATATTTGCATAAAAGTTCTTGATATAATTGTCTGTCAGAAATAGATTTGTATTATCAACATAACTGGTTTTAGTTTTAATAACGCATTAGAAAGTTATTTATACAAATTAATAACAGAAGTGGACCAAGCATAGTTGTGGCTAGGCTACCTCACAACCCAGATGGGGAACCAGCGTGTTTAAGAGACCCATTTGCAAATTTAGTGACCCTTTTGGAAATATAGAGGCTTTTTTTTTTCGAATCTCATAGTGAAAAAATATTTTAAGAAATTGAGGCCCTGATGACAAGTTGTTTTTTTTGGAGGAGGGACTACGATCCACTAGCCACGGCACTGGAATCAAGAATCAAATTTTGAGAAACTCCTTATAAGACATTTAAATCTCCATTTTAATAATTAGTTTTATGCATTTTTTGTTTAGCTTTGAGAATTCAAATAAGTATTTTTTAGATTACTGATATTATTGATTTATTTATTTTAAAAGAGGTATTTTAAATCAAAGTCATTTTGTAATAAGAGACTCTTAGGTTCTTTCTTGAAATGTTCCAAAGAGATATTATTAACATTATTCTTTATTGTAATAAATTTAAAAAAAATTTTCTATATAAACGGTGCACGGTATTGGATTAGGTAAGAGCTTAGTTTTAAATTAGTTCTTGGAACAACATTAATTTATTAATCATAGTTTATATATACAAACTATTATTTTTTTGAGATTTATATTTAACATAATAAGCGTTGCCAACATTAATTCTTTTAGATAAAGAAGGCGAACTTATTATTTTTTTTTCTTCTCTTAATGCAATTAATGGCTGACCATGTTTTCTTACTACTAAGTTTGCATTTGATAATTTGATTACTTTGATATATTTTTTATGTTTTTAGTAATTTTTTTCATTATCAATTTTTATTTTTATTTTAGAAATTTTTTATAGAGATTTCCATATTTACAACACTTAAGTTGTAATTATATGTTTTGTTTGCGATGTTTACAAATTTACATTAATCATGGAATGTTTTGCTCACATATATTTAAATTTGTTCCTCAACAAATCCAAACAAATTAAAATATACGAATTAATATTAAATAATAAAACTTTTCATTTTAATTTTAATTATTGTTAACATTTAGAAATTATAAATTTGTACAATTATTGTGAAAGTAAATGACAATAAGAATATTCGAAGATATTCTCAATAAAAACATCTCCATATTAAGTTTGTACGGCGTTAATCTAGTTACTTCAAGCGTCAATGTTTAAAGAAAAGCTTTCTTTAAAAATATGGAATTTTTTTTTACCGTGCATTAATGACAAATGAAAAACTACATGAGATTTTACAACTTTTGTACAAGAACTTGAATTTCCTTCAAATTATCAATTCATTACAAACGTGTGTATGCTTGGAAGTTATGACAGCTTGAAGCTTTTCAACTTTACTAAGGCTAGTAAATCTGTTAAAATTTTTGTTTAGTTATAAGCATTTGTAACTTTAACT
>NC_088921.1:67802500-67922500 GCF_038396675.1 Hydra vulgaris | reverse complement strand
ACTTTTCCTAATGGTGACTACATCTTTCTTTAATATAACAATCCCAAACATATGGCATGGTTGAATAAAAGATATCTAGAATCTAAATTGATACCAGTTATTCTAAAGCAGCACAGTCTCCTGATTTAAATCCAATAGAAAATCCTTAGTCTATATTGGATAAAAAGTTGCAAGATCATAATGCAACAAATGAAAATGAATTGTTCCAAATTCTTCTTGCTGTTTGGAATGCTTTGCCAAATGACTTATTAAAAAAACTTGTACATAACATGCCTTCTAGATGCGCAGAAGTCATAAGACCAAATAAGGGCTAATTAAGTACTGTTATGGTCCATTCTAGAACTTTCTAGATACAACAGAACATTCGAGAATCTTCCATAGAACCCTCTAGATATATAATAACTTTCCAGAATATTCTGTATCTTTCTAGGAACTTTCTATTGTACTATAAATATTAAGTTTGTGATATTATTTGCATTGGTATTCTTGAATCGAAAATAAAAGCTTTACTTAAATCGAACTTTTCTTTGGATCTGTCAACAAATATAACAAGTGCTACTACAACTAAAACTTGAAGAATACTTTGCAAATCCTTAATTCTTTTTATTACATGTAATGTACAATAATATTATACATATCTCTATGTAAATTGTCCTGAACATGACGTATCCAGGAATTTTTGGTGGTGGTGGAGGCAGGAGGGATGCTGAAATATTTTTGTGTTTTTACCACATAAGCGTCTCCTAAAAAAAAGGACCCTCAATTTTAAGATATTTTAGGACTTTTAGATTCTTGTGGGGTGGGATGTATACATCCCATCCCCTCCTCTGGTTCCGTCACTGATATATATATATATATATATATATTATATATATATATATATTTAAATATATATATTTAAATATATATATATATATATATATATATATATATATATATATATACACACATATACACAGGGCCAGCTTTTAAACATTTCACGCCCCCAGTCGGCACTATATATATATAAATAAATATGTATATAATTATATATACATGTATATATATATACATATATGTATATACATATATATATATACATATATATATATATATACATATATATATATATATATACATATATATATATACATATATGTATGTATACATATATATATATATATATATATATATATATATATATATATATATATATATATATATATACATAAATATATATACATATATATATATATATATATATATATATATATATATATATATATATATATATATATATATATATATATATGTATATATATATATATATGTTATATCAGTGATATAGGGTTTTTTTTGTGTTTGCCCTACAGTGCATCAAATTTATACTTATAATTATGTTAATAATGTTAATTAATGTATATATATATATATTTTATATATATACATATATATATATATATATATATATATATATATATTATATATATATATATATATATATATATATATATATATAATATATATACATCAGTCGGCACTATATATATATAAATAAATATGTATATAATTATATATACATGTATATATATATACATATATGTATATACATATATATATACATATATATATATGTATATATATATATATATATATATATATATATATATATATATATATATATATATATATATACTTATGGACGTAGTGAAATATTTTTGGAATCAAAATAAATTTCTCAAGGTTAACTAAGGATATTAAATGTAATAAGCAAATCTGAAGAAGCTTTGTATATGAAATATTTATTAACAAATCACGATTAAAGCAAATGCAAACCTTTTATTTAAAATAATTTTGGTAATTTTATAAATTTTGTTTTATTTATGTGATATATATTGTGATTACTTATTTGAGCATAACTTATTATTTTAAAACAAAGCAGAAAATATTTTACTTTAAATAACCAGTAAATAATATCTAGATGCATTTATAATGTAAATAACAACTTTTTTTTTAGAAAATTTTTTTTAGAAATATGATAATGAAACTGAATTCTGGTAATTATATACAAAAGCTCATCAGAAAATGACATGCTCATTGAGTTTGTAAAAATTTATACTCTTAATACACAAACACACACACACACACACACATACACACACACACACACACACACACACACACACATACACACACACACATATATATCTTAGACACAGTGGAGTCTACATCCATTAACTGACATAGCCAGAGACACATTGGAGTATACATACATTGACTAAGGTTTTGATTTGAGCAGTCATCCTTTTAATTTAAAGAAAAAAAGTTTTTTATTTTGTTCCAGCTTTTTATTGTTCAATTTAGTTGCATTATATTATGAAAGACTATCTATCAACCTTTCAAAAGTGTTTATATAAATTTATATTTATAAATTTTTTGTCTGGTCATATAAATTTATATATATGTTTTTATTCAGGTCAGGTGTATGGTCATCATGATCACCCTGCTACTGGTAACATGTAACTCAGTGCAAACTGTTCCGTGTTCTGTTGCCTTTTGGGATTCACTTTCTAAGCGAAGGCTAGATGAATTGTACTTTCTGTCATCAATACTATCTAATATCTGCCTGTCTATAGATATTTTTGTCATGCATATAGTTTTTGTGTGCGTGTGTGTCTTTTATATAGTTGGAGGTGCCTTAGTTACTTACCTTTTGTTGTGTTAGCTCACCTTTAATTTACTTTTTATGTATGTTTGTGTTCTGTCTAATCCTCTGCCACAGTGTTTACTTGCCTGTAAGGTGATATGTGTATATTTGTGCTCTGTCTGAACCTCTGGCACAGTGTTCACTCACCCAGAAGTTACTTTATATATATTTGTGTTCTGTCTGAACCTCTGGCACAGTATTCACTCACCAGTAGTTTGCTTTATGTATGTTTTTATGTTTGTGTTCTGTTTAAATCTCTGATGCAATGTGAGCTCAGTAACTAACTAGTGACAAATACTATCGTGGTCGCTGGTTAAAAGAACTATCATCTCTAGTTCCATCAACTAAAACTCAATCTCACTAAACTTTTTATTCAGCAAAGTCTCATTCTTTTACTCTATCTCTCCTTGCATGCTCTAAAAACTTTTATTCCTCTAGTTTTTTTACCCACACTTCAATCCTTTGTAACTTTCTGACATCTTCATGTTTATCTGACATATATATAGCCTACAACTTTTCAAGTCTTCTGTCAACTATTTCCTTGCTGTTTAACTTTATTCTTTTTTCTTCCTAGTAACTCCCAACTTAATAATGGTTGCTTGCAGTCTTGTTGGGAGTGAATCAAAGTTATATATAACGTGTGTGTAATTGATTTGTAGAATTTTTTAAAGATCTTGTTATTCTTAAAAAATTTTGAAAAACTCGTAAAAGAAAGACTAAGTATTCATTCCAATAAAAGATTTATATTCATTATACAAGTTTACAAGTTACTTTTGAACGGTTAATAATTAATTGCGATAAGCTTTGTCAACAACTTGTCTTTTGATTTCAGCATGAAGGAGCTCGATAAGCCGACATTGTGGGACAGTTGTGGGGTTATTTTGTTTCAAAACAAATGGAATTTGTTTGCTGTTTAAATACTTGACTATTTTTGAAGAATAATGTGATAAAGCTTTTTCTGGCCAAAAGATGTAAGTTTTATCAGGGCAGTGCTTCTCATTGTAGGGGATTAGTCTTCGTTGAAGGCATTCAATTTGTACATTTGGGCATCAATGGCCATTCTCTGGTTCCAGATAAAGTAATCAGAAACACCATGATCACACAATGCATACTAAACACACACTTTTAAGGGAAACTTGGTGCGACCTGAGAAGCGACTCTCTTCTGGAGTTGTTGAGGTATCTTTGGCATAAAAAGTTTTACTTGAAAACTTGGCCCCATCATTCTGTGTTATATATGTTTCATCATCCATTATGATCACAAGATGCCATATCAAAACTGTGTTAGAAAACAATGTACTCAAATGATACTAAAACAGAAAAATGACAATTACAAACTTGAGTCACCTGTATATCATATAACACCGTTTCTATTTTTAGACATGATTTATTCTAAACATATATGCATGTTAACATTATTCTATGAATCAATTACACGCGTGTTATATATATATATATATATATATATATACACACACATATATATATATATATATATATATATATATATATATATATATATATATATATATATATATATATATATATATATTGTAGTAATTGTGTAAATATTTCTTGTTAAAGAGTGCTCAAAGTAGAGCAATATATAGTAAAAACTAAATAATTATAACACTTGATTTATTTAAAACATTACTCAAAGTTTCACGCAAATAGCGATCATCAGATGTTACAAATCTCAAAAAAACGACGGCAAAAAAATATATAATAATCAAGTGCACGAAATGTTATTTGGTTTACCCTCCATTTTCAATTGATGTCAAGACCTCCGTTTTCAATTAATGTCTAGGGTTAACTCTTACTTCCAATCTTTCTTGGAAAACATATATCAAATCAGTTGCAAAATTAGCATCTGCTAAGGTTGCATCTCTTTATCGAGCTAGTCACTTTCTTACTTTGGATTCTATTATCTATCTCTATAAATCTCAAATCCGGCCTTGTATGGAATACTGTTGCCATATCTGGGGCGGTACTTCTAATGATGCCCTTTCTCTTTTAGACAAGGTGCAAAAACGCATTGTAAACATAGTTGGACCTGCTCTAGCAGCCAACCTCCAACCATTATCACATCATCGTAATGTTGCTTCTCTTTCTCTTTTCTACAAATACAATAATGGGCACTGCTCTAAAGAGCTAGCATCTCTTGTGCCATCTACTAAAATTCATTCTCGTGTTACTCGTCATTCAATTAAGTGTCATCCTTTTTCTGTAACTGTTCCTAAGTGCTCCAAAAGCGCTTATTTGTCTAGTTTTTTTCCTCGAACATCAGCTCTTTGGAATTCGCTACCTTTATCTTGCTTTCCTGATTCATATAATTTGCAATCCTTCAAGTCGTCTGTCAATCGTTTCCTTTCAGTAACTTCCAACTTTAATTAGTGGCTGCTTGCAGCCTTGTTGGAAGCGAAGATGTTTAAAAAAAAAAAAAATGTATGTATATATATATGTTACTCTAAATTATATAATATGACTTTAAAAATAATGACTTAATTATGTATTATTATTAATAATAATGATTTTTGTTGTTTTTACCTAGAATGTTTTTTCAAATGAGTTTATTAAATAATATTAACAGCTTGAAAACAAAAATTAACTCAGTATAGATTTTCTGCAAAAAATATTTTTGCAAGCTTTGTTGAAAATTTTTTTTTATACTTATAAAATCAACCTCATTAAGTTAGTTTGGAAAACCAATGTCAAATAGTGGTTCGGAAATTTAAAACTAAAATGGAACATCTAGGGTGAGTTTGAAACCCAAAAAAAAAACGTCTTCAAACTTTTACTATGTACAAGCAACAAAGTGCAAGACCCAAAGTTTGAGATCAAAAAAAGTTTTATAAAGTAAAGGAACATTGAGGTTGAGAAGATCAAACTAGCATGATAAAAAAGATAATGTAGTTCTATAAATTAGTTATTGTTGTTATAAATTAATTAATCATAATTATTAGTAACAGCGTTAAATACTACTTAACAATGCATTTTAAGATTTTTTTAATTTAAAGTTTTTGTATGACATAGTTGTCCTAATCGCAGGTCAAGTAAGCATGAAATAGAAGTGCCATCTTTTCTTATTGTTTTTTGAACCTTTTTGTTTATAGGACCTGAAAAGCCTTAACCTAAAAAAAAAAAAAATTTTATTGGAGGTACATTTTTATTAGCTGTCCCGTGACTTTATTTAATAAAAAGTTTTTACATAATAGTTATTATACTAAATACAATATATGTGAAACAGTGTTTACAACTTATTAGACTTTGTCCTGATTACTCCTCCAACTTCTATGGTTTTATTTTGTGCAGCTTGATTTCTTCTCAGCTGCTGCTGCAGTTTTTAATAGGAATAATTTTTGTATTTTTTTCAACGAAACAAATCTTTTGAGAAAAACTTATTATTGCCTCGAACCCAAGATGAGTATTTTGATCAAGGCACCAACTCTAATCTAAGTCAGAATTTATTTCTTTAAGACTTTGCCTTAAAAAGCAAATTCTACAAGGCTGTAGGACATTAGGCAGGTAGTACTGGGTTATATGTAACCAGTAGCAGGGTGATTGTGATGATCCTGATCATGGCCTGTCAAAAGTTGCACTTAAATATGATTTTTTTTCTTGGGGTTTGCAGTGGCTAGTCATTTTTCATTCATTAATATTTTAATTTTTTTTGCTCTCTTATTATAAATCTTTTATTCATCAAATTTTTTGAAACTTTGATCTTCATGTTTTGAAACTTTGATCTTCATGTTTTGAAACTTTGATCTTCATGTTTTGAAACTTTCATCTTCATGTTTTGAAACTTTCATCTTCATGTTTTGAAACTTTCATCTTCATGTTTTGAAACTTTCATCTTCATGTTTTGAAACTTTCATCTTCATGTTTTGGAATCAAACTATTTTAGGTTTTCTGTAAACCGTTTTCTCTCTTTTTAAATTTTTTTTTTCTTTTCCCAACTTAAATAGAGCTTACTTTTTGCATGTAATATATGTAAAAATATATTTATTTTGCATAGCATTAAAATTTTTTTTAATATTATCATACTTTTTTTAATATAAAAGTATTTTTTTTAATTTTTTTTTTGTTTTCCAAAATGTTGTTATGTTTTATGCAAAACTTATTTATATAATTCAATCTTTTAGTATTCTATCTTTACCTGGTATTCTACCTGGAGTTAGTGAAGTAAATGTTAAAGGTTTGCGTGTAATTCGTGTTCTTCATCCACTTAAATTTGTTAGTGGCTTTCAAAGTAAGTAATATAAATAATATAACATATGTTAAGTAATATAATTGACATTTATATACATCATTTCAATAATATCTTTTTAAATGTGTTTGTTAATAACATTTTAATATTTGTAATATAAATAAAAATTTTCTATGTATTAGTCTCTGTGGACTTACTAATATCTTTCTTAGTATTGAAACAAAGTACATAATTTATTTTAAAAAAGATTTTGATAAGTAAATTAAAAAGTTAAATTAGTTATTAAATAAATTGTAGGGTTTTTTTTGTAACTTTGTTCTTTGTTAGGTACTCTTGAGTCCTTAATAATAGGGCAAGGGGGGGGGGGGCCGGTCATTTATTAATTTTCGGAAATTTTTCCACCCACCCCAAGCTTATTAAGACCCCCCTCCCCCCTCCTTTATTAATTTTTACTTGTTATCAACAAAAACTTTAATCTCAAAGCTAAAAGAAAAAAAATCAGTGAAAATCTGCCTTAAAAATTAGAAAAAAATCTTTCAGTCACTTAAGGAAAAAAGAAAGTTTTTACAAAAACTTTCAGTGTAAACAGGCTTTAAAAATTGCCAACTTAGTAAATCTCGATTTATCGAAAATGAGCTTTAGGTTTATTTCTCACCAAAGTATAAAATATACGTCAGCATATTAAATCCTATTGAAATTATGATAAAAAAGCTGTTAGAAAATGCACATTTGACCGCAAGCCATGCTAGAATTAAATAGTTTTATGCGTGTTTTCGTAAAAGATTAGTTTGGATTTTATAAACTGAAATTTTTAGTAAAAAATACTTATATTTTAACATTCCCAAAAAATCCTAAGATTTAAAAAATTCCCACCCCCCTTTATTAAAACCCCCCTGTTTATTAGATCTAGACTAAAATTCCCACCGCCTCTCATTTTATTCCCGCCCCCCTCCCTTGTATTAAGGACTCGAGAGTATATAGTTTAATAGTGTTGAACGTTTTAAGTTTTTATTTTTATTTTTGTTTGTTAAACCATGTTTAGTTTTAGTTCAACTAAATTAACCAACTTTTCAATGATTAATTCAAATTAACTGACGTTATTTTTCAATGTTCAACTAAAGTTAACTATTTTCAATATTATTTCATATATTAGTTGACATTTAAGTTTTCTAAATCTAGTCAACTAACTGTTTAGTTTAAATGAAATTATTACATTAATTAAGATAGATAGAGGAAAAGTTTTGATAAAAGTTAAATTAATTGTAAAAATTTTTTTTTTGTATCTCTAAAAACTTGTAAAAAATTGTTTGGTAATTTTTTTAATTTAAAGTTAGTTGCTTGATATTTTTTTCAGGTCTGCATGTTGTCATGACAGCAATCGCAAGAGCAATTGTTCCTCTTTTACAAGTTTTGTTTCTAATAGTGTTTGTTATAAGTATATATGCTATTATTGGCTTGGAATTCATGGCTGATAGATTTCACTTTAGCTGCAAAAACAAAATTAATGGATCATGTAAGTTTTTATTTTTTATTTTTTTTTACATATTTTATTTTCTGCTTTTTCGTTTTTAATCTTTTCTTTTTTTAGTCTTTTCCTTTTATCACCTTTTTTCACCCTTTCTCTTATCCACTTCTATAATTTTTTATCTCTACAGCCACTCCTCTTTTCCTTAAAAAAAAAGGAAACCTCTTGTTTGCCATTTTATCTCATCCACCATTCTAATTTTGATTTAATATATTTACAATAATTGTTTACAGTAATTATTAATATTGTAATAATATTAATTATTATAATATTTAATTGTTATACATATATTTAATTGTTACATATTATTATATAAATTAATGTTATTACAATAATAAATTAGTATGAGTTGATGTTTTATTAGTTATAATAATTATTATTTTATAATTATTATAATGATTATTTTGAATAATTATTTTATTAGTTAATTAAATTGTAAATTGTTTTATTAACTATTTAAACAAGTTATTCATTAATTAAATAAATTAGTCACTCAAGTCATGTTTTAGTCATATTTAAGGTAAGTAATATTTTGCACAGTGTGGGTAACATTCACACTAAATTTCATAGAACCTTTTTGAAAAGCTTTTCACTTAATTCTATTTGTTATGTCACTGCGTTAGCAAGAATCCAAGGTAACTGTCAAGTCGGTTCCCAAGGAAACAGCTAAATATTCTTTGAAAACTTATGACTATGAGGTTCTAAAAATGTAAAAATTTAAATCATCTGTCTACATTCGAGAAAAAAAGGCAGCTTTAAAAGTTTCCTTTATTGCACATATGTGAAATAACAGCATCTCTAAAATTTTGCATTTTTACAGCATTCACAATCAAATAATATAAGGAACATATAAAAGTGCATTATTTTTGCTTGACTTGACTTGCCAACACTTTTTTTTTGCTGGTAAAATCAACAAGTGATGTACAAGCCTTTTTCATATTCTGGATGACTTAATGGGTGTTTGTATCTTTTCCAGTATGAATTAAAGTAATGGTGCATTGCTTCTGTTGTTAGTTCGCTATAAATTCCAAGCTGCTTTTTTTATTGTCGGACTAAATCTTTGACATGAAACTTACTGCATAAACTTGTGGCACTTTCAATGGGCAAGGATTAAAAGGAATTCTATAAAGCAATCAAAAAAAGGGCCTTCAAGCCTCATAAAATGGTAGCAAATTTCAATAGATCACAAATTTAGGTTAAAACGGTTGTTAAAAGGAGAAAGAATGAGCTTTATATTTGCAAGCCTTAACAGCAAACATGTGTGGTTGCAGGCCTTGTTTGTCCACGCTCTAAGTAATTTAGACACATTTTTGCATTTTTTAACTTTTAAAGCGTTTCAATAATGCGCGACAAAATTCGCGTTTCAATAATTAGCTATATTATCTACTGAGAAAAAAGAAACCAATACATACTATAAAAAGAAAACAAAATTGTAACGAAATATTAATTTCGATTAAAGAAAATAGAAAAATTTAATAATTAAAAAGAATTTTTTAATAAAATTTTTATACAACTTTTCTATTCTTTTTTTTAAAGATAGTTCGTTATTTTTAGCTTCAGATTTTGGCACAAGTTGAGGAAAAAAACATAATTTATAGCAACAAATTTATAATTTTATAACAACAATTGTATATTTTTTGTCAGGTCAGCTTTTTCTGCTACTGGTAACATGTAACCCAGTACAATCTGCTTCATGTCCTGCTGCCTTGTAGGATACGCTTTTTTAGGCAAAGGCTAGGAGAAGCCAACTCTGACTTAAAATACCCCCTGCATTAGGACTCTTGCTTGAGTAAAAGCTAGAGATGTGTCTCGATAAAAATACTCATCTTGGGCAGATGTTAAATGCATCTGGCTACTGTCTTGTAGAAGGCCTCCTAGGCGAAGACATAAGGGATAAACAGATTTTATCTGTTGACCAGCCTCACACCCTTTCTTTATCTATTAGGCTGGCGCAGATGTATTTTTAATACATTATTTCCAGTTTAGGATGTTGAATGCTGGATCTTCTTGACTCAATGCATGGGTTTTGCTTGTGTCTCTATTTTTATGACTAGGTAACTCATTCTATTATCTCCTAATGAGGGTACAGCTCTAAAACTCAGTTTTATGGTTCTACCCGAACTCTGTGGTAGCTCTCAGAGAGGCTGATTCCATCAACAGCTGAAAAATTTTAAGGTATTAACAGTGCCAGGTTGCGCATGGATCCTGTCCCTGTTTGTACTTTTGGTGTGCATTGTCAAGGCCACAATTGGAGCCCTTTATTTTGGCTTAGGGTTTATTAATAGTAATGAGGCAATTACTTAGACTATAAAACAGTGTACTGAGTACTGTCTATGCTATGAGTCAAGTTCTTTAACAATTTTAAAAATGAATAAAGTACCAAAAACTATCAAACACAAAACCATCATTTACTAATATTCGTGGTCTTCGAATTAACTTTTCTTCTGTTGAGTCTTATCTATTGCAAAGTTCACCAGACCTACTTGCTCTTTGTGAGACTAATTTGAGTTCAGCTGTCTCATCTTGTGATCTTAGTGTTGATGGTTATCTTCCTTTAATTTGTAAAGACTCTAATAGTTATGCTTTTGTTTAGCTCTACTTCACTCTATCGCCTTTATCTTTGTTCTATATATAGGTGCTTCAGTAGTATAATGCCGATTCTGGAGCAAAATTTATTTTAACCATAATTTCATATCATATTTAAGCTATAACTTCAACCATATTTTGTTAACTAATGGGTTCTGGGCCAAAATTTATTTCAACCATAATTTCATCCATAATTTTATATCATATTTCAGCTATGATCATAACCATAATTTCTGAGCTAAAAAAATTTTTATAATTTTTTATAAAAATTATTTTATAAAAATTTTTATAATTTTAAATCAATTTTTTAGGTTAAGCTATAGCTCATTGATTTCACAAATGAAATCTACGCGTAAATGTAATATGGTCTAAGCATAAATGTAATATAGCTATGCGTAATAACTAATTTTACAGACTTATCAATTCTTTATTATTAACCCATGAGTTGTACGACTCAGGATATTCATACCACTTTACTAATGATTTGTTTTTGAGTTTAGGAATAACGTTTTCAATTCTAAATATTTTTTGATCAGTTTTTTGCATTTCTTGTTCATAAAAAGTATCTTGTATTTCTTTACGATTATCGTCAGTTATTTTATACGTTCATGGATCTGTGAACTGAATCTGTGACACAGTAAAAGCCTCTTCAGTCCTTCTCGGTGTGTACCCTTTTTCAAACGTTTTTTTCTTTTTAACTATCCTAACTCTATCACCAATTGAAAACTTTGGTTTTACAGACTCTGATTGTGTATTTCCGTTTAGATTTAACCAAACAATATTTTCATTCTTTTTATTGCTAGCTGCAACTGGTGTCATTTTAATTGAAGAATGCTTTATGTTGTTGTATTTATTTACCATTTTATTGAAAACATCAATATATTTTCTAGTAGAATTAGCTTGAAAGTACTTAAACATTTTCTCTTTCATTGTTCTATTCCAACGTTTAACTACACAACTTTTTTCTTCATTTTCAGTTGAATATAACTCAATACCTAACGCTTTAAAGTGCTTATTATAAAATTCTAAGCCTTTGTCCACCCACATTTTTTGACACCTTCTTTCTTTAAAGATTTTATTTAAAGCATTAGCAACATCAACTCCAGTTTTACTTTTCAATGGAACAATCCATCCATACTTTGAAAAAACATCTATCACCATTAATATGTATTTTATACCGTCTTTGAATTTAGATAAGGATTGCATGTCAACTAAATCAGCCCAGATTTCACCAATTCTATTTACAAGAACTTTCCATTTATAACTTCTTTTTCTGAAATATTTTACAACTGGTCTATGAAATTCGTTTGCAAGTTTGTCAGTCCATTTTAATTCTTTATCCTTGTCTTTTTTACTGATTGTTGGTAGTTTTTTTCAACACCTAGCCCAAACTTTGCTTTAGATGATATAATAGATTTTATAATACTTTGTTTAATTCTTTCACATATTATTGATTTTTTATAGCATCCATTTCTTCGAGCATAATTTTATCAGCTAAATTTCTTTTTGCTGTGTCCTCGAAGTATTTATAAACAAGATCGTGATAGTAAGCTGCATTATCAACTCTATCTACAGGTTTACTCCATTCTTTATATGCGTCTGTAGAAGTTAATCGTTCATCCAAAATTAGAACAGGACCTGCAAAGTTCATACCAGGTAAATGCATTTCACCTGGAAACTTTGACCATGGTAGTTTTATTTTACTTGTTGCTGAATTAATTGAACTAACTAAATCACCTCCTTCTTTGCTGATACAAATTTATTTTTTATTTTTCCACAAATAGGGCAAGTTCCACATTGCTTATTTCTTTTGTTTTTACTCACAGCATATTGCAAGTTTAGTGTATTTGTTTTGTTTTTGCATTTAACACAGTAGATTTTTTTATATATAGTAAATAAAAAAATGGATATTACAGATTTATCATGGAATGTAAATAACAATAAGAGAAACAATAATAAGTTGTTACCTAAGAGTATAAGAGGAATTATTTTTGGAAAGTCTGGTTGTGGAAAAACTACTTTATTATTAAATTTACTTTTAAGACCTGGTTGGTTAGACTATAATAATTTACAAGTTTTTGGAAAATCTCTTTTTCAACCAGAATACAAAATATTAAAACGATCTATTGAAAAAAATTATGAAAATTATTCTTGAACTATTTAAGTTACAAGACAAAATAGAAGAATTAAATGCAAAACCTGAGCTTATAATTGAAGACATTTCAAAAAATTTAAATGAGAAAACAGACATGGAGTGCAGGTTTTTTGAAACAGCAGAAGATGTACCTGATCTTGAAGATCTGGATATTCATAAGAATAATTTGATGATATCTGATGATTTATAATTAACTAAACAAAATAAGTGTAAAAAATAATATATAAGAGGAAGACATAGTAATGTAGATTGTTTCTATCTTGCACAAAATTATTTTATGTTACCTAGACAAACTATACAAGAAAATAAAAATTTTATTTGCTTATTTCCACAAGATTCAAAGAATTTAAATCATATTTATAAAGATCATGTTTCGAGTGATATGGCAAAAGACGAGTTTGTAAAATTTTGTAAGGATGCTTGGTCAGAGCCTCATGGATTTGTTATTATAGATCTATCTATATGTTATTATAGATCTTCTAAAAGAGATTATGGAAAATATAGAAGTGGATTAGATAATTTTTATATACCAACTTGTGATTTATAAAAATCTTTATATATAAAAAAGTTATAAAAAAATTATAAAAAAATATTTTCTTGTATACATAAAAAACAAAAATGAGTAAGAGTCAATATGTATCAGTTAGTGGAATTAGCAATGTCATAAAATATCATAAAAACTAAGTTTGCTCCTATTATTCCCCTTAGAGAAGACAGAGAATATAAAATGGCTCTAGTTAGTTTAGAGATATATTCCAGTTTTCCTAATATTAATTCTTCAAACAACAATTTTAGATGTAGCGCAGAAAATGGAGCAACTTGGAAGGATATAAACATTCCAGATGGATGTTATGAAAATAATGATATAAATAAATATATTCATTATGACAGGAAATGGCGATGCAAGTGGAGGAGTTGCAAATATTACAATTGAAGGAAATAATAATACATTAAGATCAGCTTTAAATATTGCAACTGGTTATAAAGTTGATTTTACAACTTCAAATTCAATTAGAACTGTTTTTGGTTTTGACAGTGGAATATATTCAGCAGGCTACAATATATCAACTAACAAAGTAGACATATTCAAGGTTAATAGCATACGTATTACAAGTGATATAATAGAATCATATATAAATGGAGGAACAGAAAACATTATCAATCATTTTTCCCAACTGTAGGTCCTGGATATAAAATTGCTCTAGAGCGGTATAACTTGATTTATTTACCAGTAACACTAAAAACAATATCAAAATGGAAAATAAATTGTTTGATCAAGATGGAAATCTTGTGGATTTTTCGAGGAGAAAAAGTATCATATTTCATATATGAGAAGTAAAATAATTTTTTATATTGTATATAAAAAATTAGTACTTACTTATTTTTTACTAATATTAAAATAAATGTTTTGCAAGGGCAATTAGAAAAACTTAAAAAGCTGGAAGATTTTTATTACAAAGCGTTGCTCCAGCACTTGCAACAGGTTCATTAACAGGAGTAGGTTGATAAAATTGCTGGAAGGGGTGTTGTGTACTTAAAAAAGAATGGAAAAGGAGTTAAAATGACAGCTGCAGGATCTGGTTTATATTTGAGACCATGGAGTAAGGGAGGCTCTGTAGGTGATGGATTGTACTTACATAGTGGAAATGGATATACATCAACAGGATCATGTTTATTATTAGTACCAAATTCACCATTTGCTAATATTCCATTTTTGAATATGATTCTCTGATTTCTTGAAATTTTTTTATATGTATAATAAAATGCCAAGAAATAATCCGCCATTACATAAATTTATAAAGAAATATATATATAATATAATAAATATATATATATACATATAAAAAAACTTCTTAAAGTACATTCTAAGGTACACAAAGATTTAAAGCACCCTTCAGTATTAATAAGTAAGAATAAATATGAAATATTTGCACAAAATGATATTACAATAAAATCTATATCAAATCAATATATTCTTTTAAAGTTTGGTGTATTAGTTAATGAAGGTGTTGCGTTAGTTTCACTAAAACAAGAACTTAAATTAAAAATGTTAAGTTTACAAGATTCTGTAGTATCAGAGTCTGTTGATGATATTGTAGTAAATGTTGTTAATAATTCTAATTCTGATGTATTGATTAAAAAAGGAGATAGTTTATGCTTTGTTAATTTATTGTGAATGTTTTTTAAAAAATATTTTTTTTACTTATTAAAAATGGAATATAAAATATACCCAAATCTTCCAAGTGCACCTAATGAAGAAAGTCAGGTGATTAGTGGACATATGTAACGTCTAAACACAATTAATAAAATTCAAAAAGAATTAGAGAGTGAGAGAGAAAATAGAATTATATTAAGTAAAAAGTATCATATAGCTGTAAAAATAATTTGAACAATTGGTAATGCACTACTAGCAAGCACTATGACATTTGGAACTATTGGAATTAGTTTTTTAGCAACAATAGTTGCAGCACAAGTAGTTATTGCATGTGAGGGTGCAGTATTAGGAGCAGGTGTTTTATCATTAATAGGAGGGCAAGTTAGTAAAAAATTAAATTTAAAAGCAGAAAAGCATGAAAAGATTAAGGTACAAGCTGATTCAAAACTAAATACAATAAGTGACTATATTTCTAAAGCTTTAGTAGATGGATATATAAATGAAAATGAATTTAAATTGATACTTAGTGAAGTTGAAAAATTTAAAGTCATGCTTAAACAAATTAGAACAAAAACAAATGAATTAATAAATAAACAAACTAAGGAATCATTAATTAAACAAGGAAGAGATAAGGCAATTAATATACTCCAAACTAGATTTAGTAAAAATGTAAACATCAAAACACAAAATAATTTATTAAAATAAATTGTCAAAATACAACACATAGTTGTGTTGTGTCTTTTTATATTCCTTATAAAAAAACAAAATGTCATTTCTAAAAATTGAAGATCCTGAAAAAAGAGATCAAATTGTTAAAGAATTCTTAGGTATTAAAAAAAGAATACAGAGGAAAAATTTATGACAAGATGGTTGAAACTAATTTACAGTTAGACTTAGAAAAATTGTACAAGCCATTAATTGATAGTCAAGATGGAATAAAAGAAAACATATCTAAATTGCAAGATCAAGCTAATAAATTTGCACTCTCTTTTTCAAATTCTTTCCTGAATTAATGGCTAAGCAAGCAAATAAAGAACTAATGGCTTCTTATGAAGAAAATAAAGCTATGAAGCTTGGAAAAATTGCAACAGATTATCTAAGAATGTATACTAATAGTAAAAAGTCTACAGATACTACATTTGGAATACATTCTAAAGATGATATGTTATATATTGGAAAAAAGCCAATATATATTAATGATGATGATATAATTATTGATGGTGAAACATATTATGGTACTCCTGGTCTTTGGGAGTTGAGAACAAAGTTTAGTCCTAATAAGGCAATATATAATGAAAATGATCTTAAAAATTATTGGTATATATTTATACAAACAGATGCAATCACTACTGAAAACCCATACAAACCAAAGTCATCTCGAAGTGGAAAATGCAGAGAAATAATACCTCGCAATTGGAGAGATATAAAAGAAAAAAATAAGAAGCGTGAATCAAAAGGAACAGGAGTACAAACTATAATTTTTCCTAGCGACCCTAATGCGTTAATTGAAATACTTAAATTATGTATAGCTGCATGGAAAGCAGGTAATACTAGATCAAGAAATGAAGCTGTTGCAATTTGTGATGAATTGTTACGGTAAGGTGTAATAAATAGTTCACAGTATAAAGCAATACAAAATAATTATATAGTACATAAAAAATGCTAATTGTTCATAATAAGAGATATAGAAAAAAATATTTTATTGGAGGAAGTGGTATATTCGAAAGTATAAGAGATTTATTTAAACGAATAAAAGCGTCAAATGTAACAAGAATATCATCAGCTATGTTGAAGCAGTTGGCTGCTAGTGATTTAGGAAAAACTGCAATAGCTGCTACTAAATCAGCAGGAAAAGAACTTTCAACATCAGCAATAGAAGCTGCTAGAAATGCTGCAGTTGAAAAGGAAAACAAATAATTGATAAAGCATCTTCAAAAATAGTTTCTCAACCAAATACTGCTGCTAATAAAAAAATTGGAGAATTAATTTCAAATTTAATGAATAATTCTGGATCTAATGATCTAATGAAATCTGGATCTACAGATCTAAAAAAAAATAATGGTGATGATGAAAGAACAAATATAAATAAAATGATGATGGGGTCTGCAATAAGAGCAGTAAAAAAAGTATTAAATGAAAATGCTATAAGAATAGAAGATCTAGTTAAAAAAAGGACGCAGTCTTCAACTTGCGTAATTTTTTATACAGTTATTAGTTTTTAAGAATTGTCAATCAAAAAAACTTTTTTAATTTTGTATATAAAAAAACAAAATGACAACTTCCGATGTATTAAATTTTAAAGAAGAACCAAAAGTAGATAATGGAATTGAAAGATTTGAATTCCATGAATATGAGCCGGTGGCTCATACAAATCTAAATGCCGGAGAAATAAGAATCAACGTTGAGCAACAAGATTTGTTCACACTTTTATCTGAGGCTTTTCTCTTATTTGAAGGACAACTTGTTAAACTTGCTGATGGAACAGCTTATGCTAATGCAGATGCAGTAACGCTTACAAATAATGGTATTATGCATTTATTTAGTTAAATATCATACCAATTATCAAACCAAGATATAGAAACAGTTTATCATCCAGGTCAAGCAGCTGCAATGCTTAAATACCCAAATGACTTTCAATTAGCACAATGATTAAATCAATTGTGGTATAAAGATACTGCAACAACAACAGTACTTGCTGATAACTCAGGGTTTGCATTAAGACAAACATACATAATTCAGAAACCAACTACAAAAGGAACATTTTCATTTTGCTACCTCTAAGACACATTTTTGGATTCTGTGATGATTACGACAAAGTTATTTATGGATTTAAACATACACTAACTCTTGTAAGAAAAAGTGATGATGACGCAATTTTTAAGCTTGCTGCTGTAGCTGCAGGAAAAGTTAATCTTAATCAAAATTGAATCAAAAGCGACACTTTCAGTAAGTTTTCGTGCACGCCAGTGTGATGCTATATCTGCTCCACAATCTACTGCATTTTCTTGGAGATTGAGCGTAAAGACATCTCTTGAAAAACCAAGATACATTATTGTTGGATTTCAAACAAGTAAGGATGGAGACCAAAATGCTAATTCTTCAATATTTAATCATTGTGACTTGAAAAATATGTACATTATGCTTAATCAGGAAAGATATCCTGCTGTTGATTATAATTTATCATTCCCAAACCAGCAATTTTCAAGAGCTTATAGAGATGCAGCTGTGTTTAATGAAAAATTTTATGGAATGAATGAATTGATTACACACAGCAAAATAACTCCTTCTGAGTATAAAGATTTATACCCACTTTTTGTTTTTGATGTTAGTAGGCAATCAGAAAGATTAAAATCATCAACAATAGATGTACAAATTAAAGCAAAATTTAATACAGCTGTTCCAGCAAATACTGAAGCAATTGCAGTTGTAATATCTGATAGAATGTTAGAATTTCAATCAGACGGAAATAAAATGAATGCTGTTTATTAAATTTTTTTGAAAATTAATTAATTTTTTTTCTTTATATATTAAAAGAATGAAATATACAAAGAAATGTTTAAAAAATCTATTAGAAGAAAATAACATTCCAAAAACATCTGACAATCTCGCTACATTGCTAATGATTGCTATAGATAATGGGTTATTAAATAAAAAATCTATTATGACTGAAGTGAAAGAAGTAAATGAGAAAAGACCAGTTGGCAGACATAGAATACATCCAGTAATAGAAAATAATGAAAAGAATCCAATTGGTAGACCTAGAAAAAATGTGAAAAAAGCGAAAAAGAAAAAAAAAAAAAATAGATCCAAAATATGAAAGATTAAGAACAATTAAGAAAAAACCAGTCACTGTTAAATAAAGAAACATGGAAACTGGAGAAATAAAAATATATAAATCATTATATAGTCCTATGTGTGAAACTAAGCATGAATGGAGATATCTTGAATTACGTGATGGAAATGTTGATAATGGATTTAAGGTTGAAATATTAAGTTCTGAAAAAATAAATTCTGAAAAATTTAAAAAATAAAAGATGCTTAAAAAATACTTACATGTGCTTTGTAAATATTTTTAATAATAAAAATATAATAAGATTTTTTTTATTTTGAAAAATTATTTAAAGAAAATATAAATATAGAAAAAAATCTTGCTATATAAAAAATGGAAAATCAAAATATACTCAATGAACTTATTCCAGATATAACATCTTCAGAAATTTTAACCCCTACACCTTTTGTATATAAAACATTGACAATTACAAAAGAACAGGAGATTGCAAAATATCGAAGAATTGAATATTATTATAGAATGCAAGGATGGGGATGTATTTAAAAATTAAAATCAGAATAAAGATATAATAATAAAAACGACAAGATTTTTTATTTTGAAAAATTTAAAGAAAAATGGAAAACAAAAATGTCAGAGAATTAAAACAAATCGCAAAAGAGCAAAAAATTAAATATTATTATAGAATGAGAAAAAGTGATCTCATAAGAGTGTTACAATCTACATCAGTCGAACAGAAAAATATATTAGACAAACATATTCCGGATATATCATCTTCAACAGTTTTAACTCCTACACCTTTTATTGCAACTAATACAGCAATATCTCAAAAAGAATCAAGTAATATATACAATTCTATTGCAGATTGGATTATGTCTTATGTTCCTGATAAAATTAAAAAAACAGCTAATGAAAAGATGAAAGCATTAAAATCTAAAGTTGTAGAGTTGTACAATAAATTTGGAAAACAAATAGAATTTAAATTAAAGAAATCATCTATTAAAAATGTGACAAAATAATTTACAGCTAAAGGAATAGAAGGTTACGATGCTTCATCCTTCAAAAATGCTGCTAAAAATAGCACTATTAAAGTACTAAAAGAAAATAAAAATTCATAACTTTATATAGTTCTCTATTGTGAAATGGAGCGTACTTCTATTCTGATAGGAAAAACTATAATCACAACTGGTGTATTTAGAACCAATAATCAAGTTGTATTAGAATCAACAGATTTAGATGAGTTTTATGAAATATCAAAGCAGAAAATTTTAGAATCATTATCATTATATCAACAGTCTGGGTCATGTTGGATGTTTGTTTCTGTTGAAAATATGGATATAAATATTATAGAGTATAATATTTGGATATGAAAATTCATCAGTTTATCCTTTACGTATATCTGATACTGACAACCGTCTATATTTAATAGATTTATTATTAATTTTAAATGAAACTACTAATCATTATTGTTTAATAAAAAATTTTAACAGATTACTTTCTTCACAAACATCAAAGACACAACATAAAATATACTATTGTAGGAATTGCTTATTAGGATTTAATACTGAAGAATCTTTATCAAAGCACAAATCGCATTGTAACACTCATGATTCAGTACGTATTCCAGCATCAAATTCAACAATGCAATTCATTAATCATAATAGACCAATCAACACTTGTGAATCAAATCCGAATGATTCATATACTAAGCAATATCAAAAACATATTCCAAGTTCATTCTGTTGTCATATTAAATGTTTTGGCAAAAGTATTTATCAAAGCAGCCCAGTTACATTTACTTCAACTAATAAAACAGATGATGTTGCACAAATTTTTGTTGATAGTTTACAAGAAGATATCACAAAAATTTATAACATGATTAAATTTCCAAAAAAGATAATATTTACTCCTGAAAACAAGCTTGATTTTAATGCTGCAGTATCATGTCACATTTGTGGAGAAGATCTTGGAAAAGATAAAGTACGTGACCATTGTCATATTACTGGAAAATATAGAGGTGCTGCTCATCAAAATTGCAATTTAAATTATAAAATTCCAAAATTTTAAACTTTCACAACTTATCTGGTTATGATTCTCACTTGTTTATAAAGAAATTATCAGGAGGAAAGTTGAGTTGTATACCAAACAATAAAGAAAAATATTTAAGCTTTTCTTGAGAAAATAAAGATGATGAGTTTATTAAAGATGGAAAGAAAGTTGAAGTTAAATGTGAACTTCGTTTCTTAGATAGTTATAGATTTATGCCTTCTAATTTAGATGCTTTATCAAAGAATTTAGCAAAAGACCAGTGCAAAAATATCAGAAAATTATATTCAGGTAAAAAATTAGATCTGTTACTAAGAAAAGGTGTATACCCATATGATTGGATTGATTGTATTAATAGATTTAATGAGACACAGTTACCGCCAAAAGAATCATTCTTTTCAAAATTAAACGATGAAGATATAAGTGATGATGATTACTCACATGCACAAATTGTATGGAATGAGTTTAATTGCAAAACATTTAGAGATTCTAATGATTTGTACAACGTTTCAGATGTGCTTTTACTTGCTGACATCTTTGAAAATTTTAGAGATGTTTACATTAATTGCTATAAATTAGATCCTGCTTGGTATTATACATCACCAGGATTAGCTTGGGATGCAGCATTGAAGAAAACAAAGATAAAATTAGAATTGCTAAGTGATTACGATATGATACTGATGATAAAGAAAGGAATACGAGGTAGAATTAGTATGATATATAATAGATTAGGAACTTCTAATAATAAGTACATGGGCGATAAATATGACCAAAGCAAACAATCAACTTATATACAGTATCTAGCTGCTAATAATTTATATGGATGGGCAATGAGTAAACCACTTCCAACACATGGTTTTAAATGAATGGATGAAAATGAGTTGATGAACTGGAAATCAATTCCATGTATACTGGAAGTTGATTTAGATTACCCTGAATATCTACATGATGAACATAATGATTATCCACTTGCACCTGAAAGAATAACTATTGATAAAGTTGAAAAGTAAGTACCTAACTCAAATAATAAGAAAAATTATATAGTACATTATGAAAATCTTAAATTGTATGAAAGATTAGGATTAAAGATTACAAAATTCATAGAAGAATAAAATTTGAAGAAAGAGCATGGCTAAATGAATACATTGAACTAAATACAAACCTTAGAACTAAAGCAACTAATGAGTTTGAAAAAGACTTTTTTAAACTCATGAATAATTCAGTATTTGGAAAAACAATGGAGAATATTGAAAACAGAGTTGATATTAGATTAGTAACTTTGAAAGTTGAACAATATTTGATGAAAACTTAATTGCAATACATATGAAAAGAACAAAATTAAAATATGCTAAACCAATTTACTTAGGAATGTGTATGTTAGATTTGAGCAAAACACTAATGTACAAATTTTATTATGGTTACATAAAGAAAAAATATGTTGATCGAGCAAAACTATTATTCACAGATACAGATTCATTTGCATATGAAATTAAAACAGAAGACTTTTACGCAGATATTTCTAAAGATATTGAAAGCAAATTTGATACAATTGAATTTGACTCAAAGCACCTAGCAATTAATAATGCCGATTTTAAAGTTGGTGTTAATAAGAAAGTAATAAGAATGTTTAAAGATGAGACTGGAGGAGTACAAATTGAAGAATTTGTAGGACTCAGATCAAAGTTGTATTCTTACAAAGTACATGGAAAAGATAACAGAAAATGTAAGGGAGTAAAGAAAAATGTAGTTAAAAAGTATATAGTACATGAAGATTATAAAGATTGTTTATTAAATAAAAAGATTCATATTAGGAAAATGAATGTGATAAGGCCCCGTTTACATGAAATTTACACAGAAGAGGTCAATAAAATAGCATTAAGCGCAGAAGACGATAAAAGATTTATTTTAGAAGATAGAATACACACATTAGCATATGAACACTACAAACTAAAAGAAGTAAATAATTTATAGGTCAAATAGGTCAAAGAGCCCAAATTGTTTTTTTTTAAAAAAAAAACAATTTATAAGTAAAAATGGAAAAAATTAATAACAATTATCAATGTAGAAGGAATAATTTTACCAAATGAATTACTAACAAATTTCCAATTGATCAAAACAGCAAAAAGACTAAAACTAAAACATTTTGAAGGTGTATTTGTAAGAGATGAATTACCTAAAAATACACAAAAAAAAGAATTTGGAATATTAAATACAGGAGATTCAAGTACGTAGGGATTTCATTGGATTTGCTGGTACAAAGACAGAGATAAAAAACTAAGTTTTGACTCTTATGGACAACCACCACCAGTTGAAATTGCTAATTATTTAAAAAGTCCTATTTATTATAATAGTGATAGAATTCAATTTGGAAATACCTCATTCTGTGGACACTTGTGTTTATATGTTTTAAAAAAACTAGATGAAGGATGCAATTTTCAAAATATTATTAATAATCTATGGTAATTTAAAAAATCTATTTTAAAAAATATATTGTAAAAAAAATTTCTTTTTATATTGTATATAAAAACAAAATGACTGTTGATAAATTCGAACGCGACACTAATTCAGTTGTAGCTGTAAATGGTTTAACAATATCTCAAGCTAACTTGATCATTAGGAGAGATGGACAAAATAATGCAACTAGTAATATTAATATGAATTTTAATAAATTAATAAATGTAGCAGAACCTACTTACTCACATGATGCTACTACAAAAAATTATGTTGATGATAAAACACTTAATCTTAATGAATTAGGAATAACACCAAATTCAAGTTTATCATGCCTTGGAGTAAACAGACTGTTCTACCAAATACAGGTGCTGATGCAACAACAGTTTTTGTACAACCTTCTGGTCTTGATACTCTAAGAAAACTATGGCTAGCATTTCAAGGATTCGGTTCTAATCATAATGTGCCAGGTAATGTATATACGCAGGTAACGTATAACGCAATATACGCAGATCATGCACTTTGCGTAGGAGATTATTCTACTTCTACAGTGTTGGAGTAAGTGATATTCCTTTAGCCTGTGGTTTATTATTTTCTCCACTTGACCCACTTAATAAGTCATTTTATGCAAACTCTTTACAAGGCTTTAATGTGCATATGGCTAATGTATTAGGAGGATACTTTACACTAGATTTACCATTTAATACTAGTCTAGTAATTCAATTATACAATAAAACTCCACTAACATATTGCATACAACCTTTTATTACAATGCTGAATACATCAATACCTTAATCATTATCATCTATTAAATTATACTCAGAAACAATTAGATATACAAGCACAACTTATGGTAGATAATATATATCATTAGACACAACAGACAGTGCTGATCATGGTGTTTATCTTAAATATATTATAATGCATAATATTGATAAATCTGGAGAGCGATGGGAAACTGGAGTACGCATATATGAAGCATACAATTCTCCAGTAAATACAAGCTCTGTTATACAACTTTGGACACAATATAACAAAAATAAATACAAATTACTTTCTGGATTTGATGCGAATAGTGTTTGTATATACTGCTCATCTGGTTTTGAAGACTTTTATCTTTCTTCGTGGAACGCTGGTAATATTAAATCATTTAATAATGAATCATCTGGACTATTGTATCAATCAAAAGATTTGATTGACTCTACAACTACTATCGCATTTTACAGAAATTTTACTGATTCCATGCCTAGTGCTCCTACTGGAAGAAAATTAGTAGTTACATTAAACTCTGGGGATGCACAAACTGGACAATCGCAATTTTGCTGCAATAGGGCATGTTTTCTTTTACGCATGAGCTATATTACATTTACGCTTAGGCTATATTACATTTACGCGTATATTTCATTTGTGAAATCAATGAGCTATAGCTTAACTTAAAAAATTGATTTAAAATTATGAAAAATTTTTGACTTAAAAAATTATGTATATATTATAGTAGTTATACTACCATTATTTTATTTTTATATTATTTTATTTTAGCTCAGATATTATGGTTATGATGTAACCATAGTTTATATATATATATATATATATATATATATATATATATATATATATATATATATATATATATATATATATATTATGGTTATGATGAAGCTTATTTTTATTTTATCTTAGCTCAGAAATTATGGTTATGATCATAGCTGAAATATGATATGAAATTATGGTTGAAATTATGGTTGAAATAAATTTTGACCCAGAATCCGTTAGTTAACAAAATATGGTTGAAGTTATAGCTTAAATATGATATGAAATTATGCATGAAATTATGGTTGAAATAAATTTTGTTCCAGAATCGGCATATTATACTACTTGCTTCTGATCACGCTTTGATCTCTCTAAAACCATTATCTCATTCTTCTTCATCATCTGAGTCCCCTATTATTGTACCTCTTACTACTACCTTAAAGCTGACGGGACTCAGCTTTAAGGTAGTAGTAAGAGGTACAATAATAGGGTTAATTTTCTTTCTGATGGCCCTTGGGTAGAAATCTTTCATCTTCCTGCTGACAAATGTGCTTCTTACATAACTTTGTGGATTCAGGCAGGCAAGGAATCTTTTATTCCCTCTCGATGCTTCCAAGTTAAGCCTCACTCTTTTCTATGATTTTCCTTACATTGTGCTGCTTCAATGAATAAGTCCTGAAAATTTCACTAAAAAAGTTAAGTAAATTAAGAATGCACTAGTCCACAAGCTTTTGGAGCGTCGATAACAAAAGTTTATCAGACAATAAACTATTAGCTTTAAATGCAAAATAAATATTTACAAATAAACAGTAATTAGTTTCCTTGCTTTCCTGTGCATTGATAAAAACAGTTTAGTAAAAACGTTTAAAATACAAATTTTAAAGTTGTCCTTATTTTTAGCGCAAATAATAAAGTATTTCCCTTATGACAGACAAAAGTTGCTATTAAAGTAGTACTTATGACTTTTTGATAAAATTTATTAAATTTTATCAAAAAATGCTTTTATTTTCTTTATAATATTTGATTTTTTAATCAACTAACTTGTATCAATTTTGGTAGTGGAAAATAACAAATGCCCTAAAAAAAAGAAAAAAAAAGAGTAAAATATTAAGGTATATTATATTTTTTACCAAAAGTTTTTTTTTTCAATTTTCCTTTTTTTTTGTTTATTTTATTTAGATATTCTATTTCATATAGTATTCGAATTTCTTTCTTCAAATCTTGCTTTTTTATCGAATATTCTCTGTAGCTTCTTAGAGCTTTATTTTGCCGCAAATTCTTAAAATGCCTACTATCTAAAAATGTGGTTAAAAAAAGGTGCTTTTCTATCAATTTTAAATGATCAATTCAGCAAATCAAGTATTCACAAGGATTTCATCTTGTGGGTGTTTTAACATTAGTCCTTTTGAACTGATAAAGTTCAGCTTGATGAACTTCATAATATTCTACTCAAAGCGTTCTACATGTTTCACAAATGCTTTAGGGAACTCATGTGTCATCAAATTTGATTTGTTGAGCATAGGCAATTTAAATTTTTTTCTCCTAAAACCTTAAAAATGCTTACTTCACAGATTTTGCTTCTGGACTAAATTTTCCCAAAATTTGTTTTGGGAAAAGGCATTTTTTGTTTTTATATATTACCTAAAAATTATACTTATATATTATTTTTATAAAGTTGTACTTTAAAATCGTTTCATTTTCAAAATCTAAATTTAGTAAAACAAATATGTAGAAAATATTATCTATATTTTCTACAACATTTTATTGAAAGTTTTTTTATCTTTATAATTTTTTTAAACTTTTTTGTTTCATAGTTAGTTTATCTAAAGATGGTACTTACAGAGCATGTGACAGTATGATTAATGAATACTTTTTTGTTCATGGTAATGAATGCTCTAGTAATGAAACTTGTTCCAGATTTACTCCTGGTGTTAACCAAGGGATTTCATCTTTTGATAACATTTTTTATTCAATGCTTACTGTATTCCAATGTGTTACATTAGAAGGATGGACTGATATTATGTATTATGTATGCTTGATTTTAATTTTTCCGTTAATATATTTAATCTTTAAAATCTTTAAAAAGAAGTTTAATATTTTGATTATATTAACATATTTAATCTTTTAGATTTTAAATTTAAAATTATTATTAAATTTTTAGACACAAGATGTAATGGACTTAGTTGGCATTATTTGGAATACATATTATGTAACTTTAATTTTGGTTGGTTCATTTTTTATGTTACACCTGGTACTTGGTGTACTTAGCAGGTCATTTAATACTGTATTAAAAAATTTTTTTTTTGCATTATTCGCATAAATTTTTTTGCATACAGAGAATTTTTCATGTAGCATTCATTAGCATGTATTATTCGCATAAACTTTTTTGCATACAGAGAATTTTTCATGTTTTCATGTTTTTCATGTAGCATTCAACAAAATAAAATAAAGTTTTTTATTTTTTAAAAAAGTGTTTTTTTGAGTTTAGATTCTTGATTAGTTTTTTGAAGAGTTTTTTTTTAAGGTTCAGTTTTTAATTTTTGTTTTTTCTTTTTTTCTATATGCTTCACGTTTTTTGAAATAAATTTCAAATTTTAAAAATTAAAAAAGAAAAATCTATGAAATTATTTAAATAAGCAAAAAAAGATAATGTGAATTGCTAAGCAACAGTTTTGTTTTGATAACTCCAAAGATTATTCGGGTTTAAAATTTCTTAACTTATTACAAACTAACATTTAGTGAATTTGCTAAAGAACGAGAAAAGGTCGAAAATAGGCAATCATTTTTCAAGTTGCGGGAAGACCAACAATGTCAAAAAATTTCTGATTTTTATTTAGAATGGATTTCTAAAGGAGGTAAAAAGTTTTCTAGGATTTTTTTGTTATTTTGTACTAGTTTAATAACTTTTTTTTCAGTTTTTTTTTTTTTTTACAAAAAATATAAATATATAAAATTAAAATTATAGAAGTTAAAAATATTGTGCGTATTTTGTACATCTAAAATAAACTGAAGAGAATTTTTAAACTGAAGAGAATAGAAAATAGAAAATAAACTAAGAAGAGAATTGAAAGAAGAGAATGAACTAAGAGAAGTAAAGAGAAAGAAAAAAAGCTGCATACCATAAAAAATTGTAGCATACTCCTATAGTCAAATATTTAAAATAATTTTTTTTTTAAATGCAATATATAATAAATAAGTTTTTACGCCTTTTGCAATCAACCTTGGTTTGACACTAGCTTTTTTAAAATAAAATAAAAATTTAATACAAGTGATTCATCTTGTCAATGATCAAGAAAATGGTTTCTTGGTGGTTTTGATCACCAATAATGATTAAATAAAGCTTTGATTGTTTTTTATTTTCGATGACTTTATCTTTGATACTTAGTTTTTTAATTTTTTATGATGGTTGTTAAAATAAATGATGCATTGCTTTCTACCATTATTTTGTCTTTTTTTATTTTTATTTAATAATTCATTTTCTTTGAAATAATCTCTAGCTAATCAGTGTTCCTAAAGCATGTATAACAATTTCATCGGCATTCCTTATAACATTACTTTTTGCTAAACACTTGCAAAAGTCAAAAACAAATATTAAAAAACAATGGACCAAATGTAAAAATCTTGAGAAGACTAAGCCAGGTTTAAAGTTGAGTTCTTTTCATTTTTAAATTTTCAGTTATAAAGTTTTAAAATGGGATTTACATTTTACTTCAACTTTCTGAAAACTTAAAAAATTTTTTTTTTAATTTCACTGTCTAAAAAATTACATTTTTAATTAAATTTAAAAATATGCTTATTTGCTAATTATAAACATTGAAAAAAAGAAAACTTTAATTTAATTATAGTTTTTTTTCTCAATGTTTATAAAATGATTATTTTTTAAATTTTGCTTCTTTTGAGACCCAACTTGATATACTTTTGAAGAAATTTATTTTTGATAATATTAGAGACCTGTCTAATGTTTGGACTTAAGCTAACCCTAAAGATATTTTTTTTTATGAAAATTTTTTAAATCCAGTATTATTTTATTACATAGAACACATTTAAAGGGTGGTAGCAGACAATTTAAAATAAAAGTTATTTTTTGAGACACCCTAATACATACATACATACATACATACATACATACATACATACATACATACATACATACATACATACATACATACATACATACATACATACATGCATACATATTATGTATATATATTTATGAATATATGTAAGTATGCTACATACATATATTTAAAAATATATATTTATATCTAAAAATTGTTTCAATTTAGAAGATTTGACCATTATAAGTGAAAATACAAAAGAGTCTCAAAAAGAAACTTCATTAAGTAGCATTATTTCTAATCCAGCTGTTGTTCTTTCCTCTTTGAATTTACAACTGCATATAAAAAGTTATCATTCCAAATCGGTTATTTCATTCCATATAAAGCACTTGCGACTTAAACTACGCAATTTTATCAAGCGTAACATTTTTTTTTGGTTTGTTGTGGCTATGGTTTCAATAAACACTTTTATCTTAGCAACATATCATTATAAACAACCAATTTGGCTTACAGACGTTCAAAGTAAGTTTAATTTTATTATTTATTATCTTGTTTAATTTTTTTAAATTTTTAGTTTAAGCTAAGTTTTTAATTTAAATTTTAGTTTATTTGTTGTTATACTATTATTTTTATTAATTAGAAGATAAATTTTATTTGTTTTTAGAATTAGCTGAAAAAACTTTTACAGTATTTTTCATTCTTGAAATGCTGTTAAAGGTGTTTGCATTGTCATTTCATGGATATTGCAAATCAAGATTTAATGTATTTGAATTAATTGTGAGTAACTAAATATTTTTCTCCTATTTTAAAAATTTTAAGTTCATACTTTTTCATATACATTTTATTTATTTTGGTAAACAGGTAGTGATACTAAGTATATTTGATATAACAACAAAACTTGGTGCTGGTGTTAGTGTTCTACAATGTCTGAGGTTGCTAAGGGTTTTTAAAGTTACAAAGTAAGTTATCAAATGTTTTTTTTTCTAATTCTTATATCTTATAAGATTTCAAAATGAACTTTTAATTAAATTTTTAACTTCTCTAATCTTATCTTTTTAAAGGTTTTTAGTTTTATAAAATGTTTGAAAAATTAAGTTAGTAATTATAAAAAATAGGTAGAATTTCTAAAGAATATTTAATGTTATAAAATATTTAATGGTTCAAATTCTGTCCAAGAGCTGATTATAAAAATTTATAAAGCCTTCCTGAAGGTCTAAAATAAACATTTTAGAACTTTTTGCAATATTTTATATCATTGTTTCAGAGTAAAAAGTTTTCATGTCTATCATAATTTATGATTACATGAAATGAACACATTGGGCTTTAGTAAAAAAAATGTTTTATTTTTTCTGAAAAATGTTGAATTAATATGTAATCATAAGATTTTATGATAAATATGTCTCTACTGCTTTAAGAAGCTTGATAATATTTATAAAGACTTTCAAAAATTTTAATAAAAAAAAGTAACTAATCTGATAAATATATTGTTGAAATAGTATTGAAAACTAAGTAACGCTTAATATACAAATTGTTGATTACTATTTCTTTTTTGTTTATCAATAATGACAGAATTTATTTCATTTTTAAATAATGATAGAAAAATGAAAAATAAATCACTATAGGTATAACTTATTTAAAAAAAAAAAGTTTTTATTTATCAAAAATACTTCATGTATGTTTAAAATAAGGAATTAAAATTCATTGAATAAAATATTGAACAAGAAAATGGTGGGTGGATTTTCCGAATCCAAACAGTTTTTCAAACAAAGAAGAAAGAGAAGGAAAATATTTAAAAGTCTTTAGATGGAGTCTCCATAAAAATGCTAATCTTGGGCCAATGCTAACTGCATTAGCCCAAAAAACCCAAGGAAATCACTAAAGAAATAATAAACTTATAGCAAAAAAAAAAAATTACATTTATCTAGTTTAACAATTCAAAAATACTTCTTGTATATGTAAAATGAAGAACAGTAATTACATAAAATTTCTGACAAAGAGGATGGTGGATGGGTTAGTATCCTTCTTTTTCTCCATGTTTTTCAGGCAATGAAGAAAAAAAAAGAGAGGTGATAAAAAAAAAAGAACTTTTTTTGCTATAATTAGTGTTTTTTTATCCGACATGAAACTTTAAAAAACCAAATAAAAGTTTTAATCTTAACTATTGTTTTATTTTGTAACATTGTTATTTTGTAATTTTGTAACAAAATTTGTTATTTTGTAGTTTTGTAACAAAATTTGTTATTTTGTAATTTTGTAACAAAATTTGTTATTTTGTAATTTTGTTACAAAATTTGTTATTTTGTAAAAAAATTTTGTAACAAGAGTTTGTTATTTATTACCATAACTTAAAAGCAACAATATTTTTGCTCCACATGTGTGTACTCAAGTTAAATATATGGTGGAGAAAATTTTTGTAGTCTTTGAAGTAAGTTTTCATCCATAGAATTGAACCTCTTGCAAAATTTACCAGGTCTACACGCTTATTGTGAGAATAATTTAAATATATTGGTTCTATTGTGACATATCAACAGACTTTGATAAAGATGCTTGTCATCTCCATAAGCTCTCCTCAAAGGTATATCTGGGAAAGTTTCTAAAGTTATTAGTTTTTTTTATCTAAATGTATTTTTAAAGTTGCACTTGATAGACAACACTCTCAGTTCTGTCTTCAGTTTGATAACCTGTACTACAACTATGATAACCTGTACTACAACTACATTAACTTGTATTACAAGGTTTCATCCTTAGATTTGTATGGTTTCTCATCTACATAAATGTTCTTTCTGATAATTGTACTTTTAAAGTGGAGCTATTTGTTAATGACACAACTATATCTCCAGTCTTAACAAAACATCATCGTTTTTTGGTTTCATAAAGCAAGCTTGTCTATAAATGTTAGGTTGTTTGAGTGTTGGTCCTTGAAGAAATATTTAACAAATGGCATTGTGCATCAAGTGACTGTCACCTTTTAAAACTCTAATACCACTTCTAATAAAAAATCTTCCTTTCACATATATGAAACAATATGACAGACAGAAGCAATATAGACACGCACATACATAAAAATCATTTCATTTTTTACAAAAATAGATAGTATTTTGATTCCCTCCCTTTTTAGATATTGGTCAAGACTGCGTAATCTAGTTGCATCGTTTATGAATGCTGTAAATTCAATTCTCAGCCTTTTGTTTCTCCTTCTTTTGTATATACTAATCAATGCTCTTCTTGGAATGCAACTTTTTGGTGGAAAGTAGGTTATTTTGTATTATTAAAAAAAACAGAAATTAGTATATATATAAATATATATATATATATATATATATATATATATATATATATATATATATATATATATATATATTTATATATATATATGTGTGTGTGTGTATATATATATATATCCACATGCACCTAATTCTGCATTTATATATGTATGTATGTATATATATATCCGCATCTAATTCTGCATTTATATGTGTATGTATGTATGTATGTATGTATGTATAAATATATATATATCTGCATGCATCTAATTCTGCATTTATATGTGTATGTATGTATATATATATATATATATATATATATATATATATATATATATATATATATATATATATATATATATATATATATATATATACAGTGCTGGCCAAAAAGATCCAACCACACATTATTTATCTATGTATACAGTATGTACATTGTAGTGTAGGTGCTTTCCTTGGAATTTCACCATCACGCTTTGCATGCGTGATTGGCTAGTTATCAGCCAATCAAAACAGTTGTACCATTGTTATATATACCATCGCATGCGTGGATGTGAATTACTATTTGCATTTGACTATGGCGACAACATCACCTGGAAGACGTGCTAAAATACAACTTTTGATGGAAGACGAGAAGTCTGAATGTATGATCTGCATGTTTACAAATGCCTAAGACAACTGTTCACAACCTGATTCAGTACATCAAGTCAACCGGCACCAGCGCTGCAGGAAGATCCAGTGGCAGACCGAAATGTACCACATCAAAAACTGACGCTATGATCTGCCGTGCAGCCACGAAGGACCCACTGGCATCATCTTCACAAATTCCTAATGAACTGCCTCCTGATGTGAATGTGAGCTCTCGCACCATTCAGCGGCGTCTTGTGGACAATTTTGATCTTCGATCCTATCGCACTGCATTAAAACCACAACTATCTCAGAAAAATATTTGTGACCGCCTCAAATTTTGTAAAGCACATAAAATTTGGACTGTGGCAATATGGCGACGTGTCATGTTCTCAGACGAATCGCAGCTGAAACAATTTGCTACGCATAAAGTGAATGTTCGACGGCCACCAAACACACACTAAAATGCCCTTTATGTTGCTCTAGTGGTAAAACATTGCCCTGCAATTATGGTTTGGGGAGCAATTACTGCCAGAGGTCGAGCGGGAATCCATCTCATGCCGCCAGGTGAAACTATCAAAGCTGTTAATTATTTGCAAATAATAAAGAAAAATGTTCCTATTTGGCTCAGAACTCGCAACTGTGACATCTTTATGCATGACGGTGCGCCATATCATCAGGCAAAGATCATCAAGACATGGTTTCAATTGAATTCCATCAATGTTCTTGCTCCATGGCCTGGCTCGTCACCGGATTTAAACTCCATTGAAAATTGCTGGGTAAAATTGAAAGCAGAAGTGGCAAAAGCAAACTCGGCGTCGGCGACAACTTTGAAGGAGACTATACTGGAGGCGTGGTCCCAAAAAATAACGCCTAATTACTGTTACTCTCTTGTTGTCTCTATGCCTCAAAGAATAGAAGCTGTCCTCAAAGCTGGAGGAAGACAATCGCGTGGTCCCAAAAAATAACGCCTGATTACTGTTACTCTCTTGTTGCCTCTATGCCTCGAAGAATAGAAGCTGTCCTCAAAGCTGGAGGAAGACATTCGAGGTACTAGAAACACTTTTTTGATGTGAACTACTTGTTGGTTTCTTCGAAACTTTTAAAGATCGCTTTTACAAGCGCAATAATTCCTTTCATTATGAATGTGGGTCAAACTCTACCAAACTTTCTAAATTTGTGTGGAGTGTAAAAAAGAAAGGTGTAAATCCTGTCCTTTCGTGGAAAATATTAGACCAGGCTGAACCGTTTAAACCTGGTGGTAAGTCATGCAATTTATGCTTGATGGAAAAATATCATATAATTTCATCCCCATTGCCTTTACTAAATAAGAAACGAACTTGCGTCCAAGTGTCACCATGAAAACAAATATATGATGAATAACTTTAATGTTATCAAAGAAGACACTCCACTGTATTTTTAATATATTTTTTTCGTCGTTGTTTTTTTGAGATTTGTAACATCTGATGATCGCTATTTGCGTGAAACTCTGAGTAATGTTTTAAATAAATCGAGTGAAATTATATATATATATATATTATATATATATATATTATATATATATATTATATATATATATATATTATATATATATATATATATATATATATATATATATATATATATATATATATATATATATATATATATATATATATATATATAAATAAACACATTCAAAAGTAATGAAATTTTTTTCTTTTTAGGTTTAATACATTTGTAAGGGATAAATCAAGGGCAAATTTTGACAGTTTTCCTGATTCATTGCTGGCTGTGTTCCAGGTTCTCACAAGCGGTTTATTTTTACTTTTAGAAAATGCAAAATGTAAAAAAAGTTTTATTAAAATTTGTAAAATTTAATTATAGGTGATTACTGGAGAAGACTGGAATTCAGTTATGTATTCTGGAATGTTGGCATATGGTGCTCCAAACACAGTTCTTGGCATTTTAGTTTCACTTTATTTTTTACTGCTTGTTGTTTTTGGAAACTGTATCTCTTCAAACTCTATTCTAAAAATCAATTAAGTAAATTTTTGATTTAAAAAATTTTCATTTTGAGCATTTAATCAAGTACATTTTTGATTTAAGAAGTTTTCATTTTGTTTCGACCAAATTTAAAAATGTATCTCTATGAAATTTTTTACTATGAATATGAATTTATTTATTCAAATGTTTACAATTTCCTTTTAAATGATAAATTAGTTAAATGTTTTTTTTTTAATGAAATGTTTTTTTTTTAAGCTATGTTTTTATAAAATATGTAGCTAATATCTTGCCTTTTATAACATATATTTTTTTATAGCATATGTTTTTTCTTATATAGTAAAACATACTACACTGGTCTGGTATGAACCAGTGATAGAGTAATATTATTATAAATCAATCATGAACCAATATAGAGTAATATTATTATTTGTCTAGTTTTTTTCCTCAAACAATAGTAATAAACGATGCGTTTCTCTCCATCAACAATAATAATATTCTTATTGTTGCATGTATGATAAAAATATTGTAGATAGAAGTTCTGTAAAATTTTATTTTTATCTTGACAAACTTGTTAGATACCTTACTTAATGTGTTCTTGGCAATTGCTGTTGATAATCTAGCCAATGCTGACATTTTAACTCAAGATGAAAGCGAGTTGGAAAATAGAGGTATGAGTACAAGCACATTAAGTTATGGCGCACCCACAGTTGAAGAAGAAACATTATCAGTTAATAATGTTCAGTCAAAAAAAATTGAAGAAACACAAGCTGGAGTTAACGAATCACCATTTTTAACATCTTTGTCAGATGTGAAACCAATTGATTTAAAGATTAAAGTTGGCGGTGTAAATAATGGAAATAATACACTAACTTTAAATTCAAATGGACGTCAATCTTCATTTGGAAATATTGGAGACAATACTTTATCTATAGATCTTAATAGAAGACAATCATCATTTGGAGATAGTAACTTATTACCTTTGTATTTCAATAGACGCAAATCATCCCTTAGTTCTGTAGGGAAATTCCAGCTTACTTTGGCTGATGCTATTGAATCAGATGGAAAATTTAACTTAAAATCTGTGTGAGTTTTTATTAATTTTTATATGTCAAAGAAATTTAGTGAACATATGCTTAGAGTAATATAGAGTTAGGGTTAAAACATCTGTGTTGTGATATTCAATGGCAAATTTAGTTTCTATTGATTTCTCATTCAAATTTTTTATTTTGATTGCCAATTTCTTTTTAATTCTAAGTATTAGCAAAATTTATAAAAAAAATTAATTTCACAAACAGTACATTTTTTTATCCAGTTATTTATACTGTACATTGTATAGTACATTTTCTTATCTCGTTACTTATACTGTACACCCCTTCTAAAGATGCCTCAACACCCTTCCTTAAGATGTCTTAACACCCTCCTTAGATGCCTTAATACCCTTCCTAAAGATACTCTCCTACTATAGAAGGTATTTCCTAAAATGCTTCTTATTTAACAGAAAATTTTATAATAAAAGTACTTGATGTTTAAAAATTATAAATTTATACCACTTAGTTTTATTTAATCTGCATTTAACTAAACTCTAAATGGTTTTTCACCCCCTCTTTATTACCACCTATACTTCACTCCTCTGTCTTTCTTCTTCAATAAAAAAGTTTTAAACTTTATGTTATTACTTCACCTCCCTATAATGAGAAGAAAATATAACTATAACTATAATATAATAAATATAATAAACTTTATTATGTAATTCTTTTAATCTTAATACATGAAAATCTGCTGTTTTTTTTTTTTAATTTAAATTTTCTTTTTTAGGAAAAAGTATAAGAAAAATGTTCAAAAACAGGTAATCGTTGAAAAAGTTTATATATAAGTAATAAATTTTCAAAACTTTTTAACCTCATACTTTTTTTTTTTTGCAATCCTTTTACAACCCTCTTTTTATGAACTCGAGCATTTTTTTTTCTTATTTTAAGGTTTTAAAAAATTAGTTAAGATTTAAATATATTTATAAAATTTGATGTGTTTTTAAAATATTTTGTTTCATTTAACAGTGGCTGCAAATAGTTGATCAAAATACTTCATCAAAATTAAATTTAAACGTTGATGTTATTTTTAATAAAATCAATCTGAAAAAAAACACAGACTTTTATGATTTAAATGCCAATGACAAATCTCTAGACATTAATCAAAATGGTGTTGGATGTAATGGATTAGCAGAAAGTGCAGAAGGTATTATTTATAGTTCAATAAAATTTTCAAAATCATTCTAATGGGAGAAATATGAAAAAACATTTATAACCTTATTTTAGTTTTCTGAAAAAACTGTTTACCTAGTTTCATTCTTAATCATGCCTTTGTTTTATATGGTTCTTTAATTTCATTTGCTTTGCCTTTTAAGCTTTGTTTTTTTTTGTATATTTTTTTAAAAAGTTATTGCTGTAACTATGGCAATATTTAAGATAATATGAATTTTTTTAAACAATAAGATAAATCATATACAATATATAATTTATAAAACAATAAGAGTTAACTATAACATAATCATATACAGTATATAAGAGTTAGTTTTTATTTAGTATTAATAACCATGTTTTAAATCATCAATTTAAATGGGATTTATAAAATAGTTTTCTATATAAACTGTAGGATGTAGCAAACCTTTTTTAAATAGATTTCTTTTTTAATTCTTTTTTTTTTTTTCTAGTTGTCTTTTTAAATGTCTTTCCATGATAAAAATAATATCCGTCCTTAATCAAAATAATCAGCAGTCAATATGGCTAGACTTTTTTTATTATGTTAATAAATGTAATTAAAAATAATTAGGTAATAATATATAATTAATAAAAAGAGATAAATACAAATAACTTAAAAATAATTATAACAACAATAAGAATAATAAAAGAAAATAATAAAAATTAAGTAAAAAGCTTTTTTCATGACTATATTACTTTTAGAAATTAGAAAATTTAGTTTAAAAACTATTGTGCAAAATTTAGTTTTTTATTTAGGTTTTTTTTTTATGTTCATATGAAAGAGATTTGAATGCATTAACTTTTTTGTTTATAAAGTTTGTGCTTTTATTTTACTGTGAGTTATGTTTTTTTATTCCATATGTACACTGCGACCATTTTCTATAGACGCACGTAGAATTTGGCAAATTTACAGTGTTACAGTGGTAATAAAATTGTTCTAACGGTACTTTTGAATAAGTGTATGTAAGAAAACAATGATCCATTATGCATCTGATTATTAATTGTTTTGATTGTATTAAAATAATTAAATTTTTAATATTCACGTGGCAATTTTCTATAGACGCACTAAAGTTTTTACGAGTTTTGTCGCAAATTTCTTATATTCTGTAGTATTTTTTATCTTGTGAGTCGAAATTAAGTTGAACTTAAACAAATGCCGAAAGGAAAGGTCCTTACCGATATTGAAAAAGGTCAAATATTGGCTTATCATCGAGAAAAAGTTCCAAATCGAGAAATTGCTAGAAGATTGAAGAGATCAGATCATGTTATCTGTAATTTCTTGAAAAATCCAACAGATTATGCAACAATCAAGAGGAAACCAAGGAATCTAGGGTTTCAGACCGTGAAAAACGCAGAATTGTTCGACTCGCATCAAATTCATCAAGAAGTTTGAAAACAATTAAGTCAGATTTGGGTTTAAATGTTTGCAAGGAGACAATTAGAAAAGTTCTTAAAGACATCCCACACATAGAACAATCAAAAATGAATGAAGCACCAAATTTAAAGCTCGTTCACAAACAGAAACGGATGGAATTCGCCCGTGAAAACATTTGTGAAAGCGTTTGGGAACAAGTAAGAAATTTTAGATTAAATTCTCATGAATACTTAAAATGTCTAAATAGCTGAATATTTTTGTTTTCAATACCAGGTGATTTTTTCGGACGAGAAAAAGTTTAATCTTGATGGGCCTGATGGTTTTAGTGGCTACTGGCGTGATTTGAGGAAAGAACCCAAATACTTTTCGACAAGGAATTTCGGTGGTGGATCTTTGATGGTTTGGCTTGGGTTTTGTGCAACAGGAAAGTTAAATTTAGCATTTACATCTTGCAAAATGAAAAGTTCTGAATACATTGATGTGCTAAAATTATGTTTGATTCCATTTAAAAACAAATATCGACGCAAAAAGTTTCTTTTTCAACAAGACAACGCCAGCATTCACACTAGTAACGAGACTAAAGTTTGGTTTGAACCTAAAAAAATTGAGCGAATGTGGTGGCCTGCTCGTGGTCCAGATTTGAATCCTGTTGAAAACATCTGAGGAATCATTGTAAGACGTATCTATGCTGACCAGAAGCAATATAACTCCGTGGCAGAGCTAAAAGTAGCGGTGTCAGAATGCTGGGAGGATATGGAGCCAAGAGTGCTAGAAAACTTGGTGGAAAGTATGCCAAAACAAATTTATCAAGTAATTGAGCGAAAAGGAGGTCCAATCGAGTACTAAAAATGTGATAAAAACAATTTTTTGGATAGTTTTGTTAAAAAATGTCAACTGCGTCTATAGAAAATAGTCAGCTATCTTTTGAACTTAATTCATTTATGATTGACCTCTTTTCAAATTTGATATTATTTTTTGATAATTTTCGTTATTTTTTGATACTTTATTTATAATTTAATGAAATACACTATAAAAATAAAGTTAAGTACGTTTTTAAGACATAATCCACATGCGTCTATAGAAAATGGTCGCAGTGTATTTATACTAACATAAAACACTCATGGGAGAACAATTATTGCAAGCTGGGTCAGATGGAACTTTTTTTTTAGGTGTTACTTTTTTCTAGTGCTTAGGTGTTTATTTTAGTTTTAAAACTTTAATGTCATAAATGCTAATTTGTCTAAAACCAGGTTTCTTAAAAACTCTGTCCCATGTCCATGTCCCATCAGTCGCTGGTTAAAAAACAACCATAGCTGTATTCAGTGAATATAATATATAATTGAAATTTTTTAATTATATATTCATCACTTTTTTAATTATATTCTTTAGTCTCTTTTTTATAGTAAAAATAACAAAAATGAGAAAATGGAGGCCAGAGTCTGGAATCCCCTAGATAAAATTGTATTTGCAAACATTGAAGTAGCTAGTAAAAAATATGAACTTATGTAATAAATCCAAGAAACTATGTGTTGAATGACGCTAGATACTTTGAACCATGTGTAGAATTTATCATTTACAACTATCTATTACATGTTTAAAAGATATAATATTCCCAGAATACATATTTAGATTTATACACAGAATTAATTAAGAAACGTTAAATTGTAAAAGAACCCTAATTATTATTAATATTTATACAGGCTTATCATTGTATAACACTGTTTTTCATAAACATCCATATAAAAAAGTTTTACAGAGCCCTTGTGGAATTTATAATTAATGGTGTTTTTACATTTTTGTTTTTTTATTGTTTTATGGTTTTATTGTTTTATTGTTTTATACAGTTTATATATATAATATATATATATATATATATATATATATATATATATATATATATATATATATATATATATATATATATATATATATAATTTTATTGACAGGTTAGTCTAATAACCCTATGCCAACTGTAGCCCTAATTTATTAATAACCACACTGAATGGTACATACATCGAATGACTTAAATAGGGAGAATATGCAGAGAGTTTGTATACATCAACTGACTTAAATAGGGAGATTATGTAAGGAGTGTACATTAATTGACTAATAGTTTTAATTCAGGCAGGCAATATTAATTAGTAAAAAAAGTATTTTTTTGTATTTATAAACTTTTTCTGGTCTGGTTTATTAGTATTTAACTTAAAACGAATGTTTATGGAAAAAACTTATCAACAACCTTGCAAGAGTATACAAACATATATTTAAGAGACTTAAAGAGAAAAAAGTCTTTATAATTATTTTGCTACTGCAATTTTTTAATTTTTTAAATGGCATTTTATTAATTAAAAGAAAAAAATAAAATAAATAAAATACAAAGCGATGCATTTTTTAACAATGTGACAAAAGGCATCGACCCAGAGACTATCATGAAAAAAATCACAGAGGAGTCATCTATAAATTACATCACAATTTTTGACAGTTTTATACATCTTTTTCCCCTCTACCCCAGTAAGAATTTTGTTATCTAGTAAGTCTTTACTAACCGCCCACCTAAAATTACACACCAATTTTGTAACCTCTCACCCCCTAATTTTTTTGTGGTTTTAAATGCAATAATATTTTTTTAGTTTTTTTTACTAATGTTTGAATAAAAGTTTTTATAATTTTTTTCACTCTATTTTTTACAGTTAAACTAAGCAGAAAAATTGCTTCTGAGGATATTTTTTCTCCAATAAATAAGTTTAATATTTATTTATTATCAATTATCAATATCTTATTATTAACAAGTTAATGTAGTACCATGGTATTAAAATGTTTCACAAAAACAGAGGTGCAGGTTCAAATTGTGAGAAAGATGTTTTTTTATTCTTGTAACATTTTATGCTTTATTTCGAAGCATATGTTTTATGTGTATTACCTATTATTGGTGTTTTTTAAAGAGGAGTATTCAAACTGCCAAGTGAAAATAGTATACATTTTAATATATAATAGTTTATTTAGCTAAAGATTTTTATTTATAAAATCAATAATTTAATTAATATAACCAAAACAATAACTTAACTGAGAGCTTAAGAAAAAAAATTTGTTCAATTTGATTAGAAACAACATTTATGGCCAGAGACCCAATCATCTTGTATTTATAGCAAAAAACCGTTTTTGTACTATATACAGATGCACTTATTACTAGAAAACCTTTTAATTCAAAAAGAACATGCATGAATGTAAAAAAAAAAAGTAACAGTATAAAACATATTTTAGTGCTTTGTTGGGGCTCCTTGAACAGCCTCTAATTTTTGAGATATTGAGGCAACAAGTGACCCAGATGGTACCACACTTTCATAATAGCTTTTCTCAGACCTACTAATGAGGTTGGATTCTGTTCAGATACTTCTGTATTCAAAGTTACCCAACTTTTTTCAATGGAGTTGAAATTTTACCAAACGGTTTTCAATAGAGTGGATAATAAGTAGAATAATAATAGAATTTCAATAGAGTGGATAATAAGTAGAAGTCCTCCTGACATATTAAAAGCTTTCAATAAAGTCTGACATGCTGATCTACTTTATAAACTAGCTTCATATAGTGTAGCTGGGATAATTTTTGAGTTATTGTATTATTCCATTCTAACCATAGAATTAAAGTTGTCTTCCAAGCTTCCATCAGGCCAACACTCCTCTTCTTTTCCAATATCTTTCGTGGTACCACAAGGCTCTCTCCTTTGTCCTGTATTGTTTCTCACTATCTAATCTTCTCTTTTCTCTGCATCTTGAGTCTAATAACTTTTTCTGAGTTTTCAATCTTCTTGTTCTATGACTGACTTGCTAACTGTGGTGACTGAAAGATTCTATTGTGTATTAGATAGAGGCAGCTAATATTAAATTCTATTCTGTGGTGCTCTGTGTTAAAACTGTAAAGGGCTCCTGTTATAAGAATTTTGCTCTAATCTAAAAAAAAAATAAGCATTAAAAAAACATTTAAATTTTTATCTGTTACTTTATATCTTTTACCTCTTTTAAAATTTCTACAATATTTTCCAAAAAAGTCTTTATTCTATAGATTTCAAATCATGTGTTGTTTATAAATTGGTATGTAATTCCAGTTATACCTATGAAACCTTTTTCCACCTTAAAGCACAAATAACTGATCATTATATAGGAGGCAAAAAAATATCTATAAACATCCCCATGCCAATGGTAGCTGTTTTGTCATTTATAGTTCCTTACTATTGCAATTTTTGACTATTTAAAAAAAAGTTATTATTTCTTACTTTCTATATGTCTTTTGCGCTGTAAAAGGAATTTTGGTTGTGTGTTTATATATATATATATATACATATACATATACATATACATATACATATATATATATATATATGTATATGTATATGTATATGTATATGTATATGTATATATATATATATACATACATACATACATACATACATACATACATACATACATACATACATACATACATACATACATACATACATACATACATACATACATACATACATACATACATACATACATACATACATACATACATACATACATACATACATACATACATACATACATACATACATACATACATACATATATATATATATATAAATATATATATATATATATATATATATATATATATATATATTTTAGTAAAAAACACTAGAAATAGAAATAGAATAGAAATGTTTCTTTACTAATTTATTGCTGCTTTTTTTTTAAGAATTCTTTTCTAGATCAAAAGCACTGTTTTTTGTAGAAGCACTAACACTCTTTATATATATCCAAAATATATTGTGTATATTTTTAAAATTTTTTTAAATTTTTAGAAGACAGTATTGAAAAGAAGATTCAAAGTAAAGGTTTTTTAAACATGCTAAAAGTCAATGTTGCACAGCGTAAACGAATAAATATGCAACCTCCTGTACAAAATGCTAGATCACTTTTTATCTTTTCTCCTACAAACAGGTTAATTTTTTAAAATTTAATTAAAATAACAAAGAATACATGTTTACAATAATAATCATAGTATTTTATATTAAATAGTTTAGAGTAAATCCCAACCTCCTTTAATGACACATTGTCACAAAAATCCTCAAATGAAAAAATTTCTATTTAAGAGTTGCTTTTTTAATTTTAATTAAAAGTAAAATTACATCCATTGAAATACCATCAAAGTTTACATTTAAATGTCTATTGATCTATATAAACTTACCATTCACTTTTATAACAATTTATTTTACTTTTTTTATATAAACTATTTAATCAAAACAGTTTCTCTTTTCATATTACTTGTACACTCATTCCATCTTATTTAACTATTTTTTTTTTAGGTTTAGTTTAGTTTAATATTTTTGTTAGTTGTGTTTTAAAAACATTGCTTTTAAAGGTTTCGTGTGTTATGTCACAAGATAGTTTATTCTCGATATTTTGATCCTTTTATGGTTATAATGATAGTATTAAGTTCTCTGGTACTTTGTATTCAAGATCCATTAAATGATAATAACCCTATTAATTTAGTAAGTAAAATGTTTTAATATTATTTATAAACAAATACATTTATTACAAATATATTTCATCAGCCATATGTTTTTAAAAATATCAATTAAGCAATGCAATGGGGTCTGACTTCAAAAAATCGATTACATGATGCCTCAGTCTATTTTTACCCTGTGTTGAATTGCAAAGAAGGAGTTTGTTTTTATTTTGAAATCAAAAATGAGGAATTTACAAAGGTGTTTATCTTTTATATTTTTTAACCAATTGATTAAAACCCTATTTAAACTTGATTGACAAACATTTTCCAATTAACCACAAATTACATAAAATTTTAACAAGAACGCTGTAAAAATCAGCTACAGTTGCTTGTCAAGCATGAAATCAGTAGTTAATTTACACAACAACCACATTCTAAACAAAAATCAAAGCATGAATAAAAATATCTGCAACTGCTATAATAAAAACAATTACCCTTTACTCAATAACTACTTGACAACAATATTGTATACTAAACAACTATCACTTTGGATAACCCTTCAATAAAAAAAATCATACATTGGTATAAGGGAAACACCCTTTAAACTGAGATATGCCAATCATTTAAAATCATTCAACATTGGAAATTAAAAGATAATAATAAAAAGCTAATGGTTTGTTGGAAAATTATTAGACAATGTGAAGCAAATGTGACAACAACATCATGCAAGTTATGCTTTAATGAAAAATATGAAATTATTTCAAACAATGACAATAGTTTATTAAATAAAGAAACTGAAACTATATCAAAATGTCAACATAAAAATAAATTCCTTCTTTGCCAATTCAACACAGGGTAAAATTAGACTGAGGCATCATGCAATCGATTTTTTGAAGTCAGATCCCATTGCATTGCTTAACTTGTATTTTAAACAGTTTTTAAATTTCTTGATTTAAAAAAATATATGGCTGAGGATTGCCGCCAGGCATGAAACTCTGAAGAACAACAAAAGTCCTATTATTTTCATTTTAATATTTTTTAAATACATCTGTTATATAAATCATTTGTTTTCATAATACTGATTACTGTTGAACAAACAAGAGAATTTTTTGTACATTATTATACAAAAAACATTATACAATATATATATATATATATATATATATATATATATATATATATATATATATATATATATATATATATATATATATATATATATATATATATATATATATATTCACATATATATATATATATGTATATACATATATGTATATGTATGTATGTATGTATTTATGTCTGTATGTATGTATGTATGTATGTATGTATGTATGTATGTATGTATGTATGTATGTATGTATGTATGTATGTATGTATGTATGTATGTCTGTATGTATGTATGTATGTATGTATGTATGTATGTATGTATGTATGTATGTATGTATGTATGAATGTATGAATGTATGTAAAAGGGTATTATAAGCTTGATTAAGTTCATTAATTAAATATATAAAATTTAATATATATATATACATATTTTAGTTTCAGCTGGAATTTTATTTTAGATAACAAAATACTGTGATTATGGTTTTACATTTATATTTGGAATTGAAGTAATCTTAAAGGTATCTCTTAGTTTTATAGTAGTTTTCAAAATATTTTTTATTTGCTAAGTGTAAGTTCACATTACTTAAATTTTAAATACAGTTACCATCTAGCATGATCAATTCTAGAAACAGATTCCATAAATCATTTTTTAAAACCATTTTGTTTTCATTTTTAGCTTATTGGCTGTTTAATGCAAACATTATTGACTGATTGATAGTAATTGAAAACCTCATTACTAGTATTTAAAAAGAAAAAGCATTAATGCTTACCAAAGTTAATTTTCAAAACCAAGTTTCAAAACAAGTCTTAAATAACATTATTGTACTATCTCTACGTCATTGTAGAGATAAAATTAGATATAAAATTTATTTAAACATTATCGTAAAGATAAATCTCTACATTAGTCTAGACAAGAGTGGTGCACCATGACCACACTTTTGGTTTTTGCTTTGTAACAATTTTTTTAATACATCTTTTTTTTAATTTGTTGAATAAATTTATAATTAAAAAATTAAGTTTTTAAATTACCAAAATATAACAGGTTAAACTTGTGAGACTATTTAAAGTAAAACAAGAAATTTTTTTCAAGGTACCCCACCCATAGGGTACCTAGATACACACTATGAGCATCATTAAAAAAGTAAATGAAAAGTATAAAAATTGGATCTCCTAGTAATATATTTACATAAATCTCTTAAGAATTGACTATTAAAAGAAAGGAATATTAAAAATTAAATTGTATATTAAAAGAAATGATTTTTAGAATTTTTAATGATACAATGGAGTACTATTCTACAGTTTTAGGCCCTCCCACAAATGCTGTTTCAAGTTACCCCATTCTTGCTAATTGAAAACAATCGCCTTTTTTTTAGTATCAATTTTTTTTTTCATAGATTTTGTTTAATGAAGTAAAGAGCCTATTGAATGTAGTTTACAAAATAATGTTACCAATAGACGCATTGAATAAGATACCTTGAAACTTATCAACTTTAAAAACTAATGAATTACTTTGTCGTCAAAAAATACAATTTTCAACTCCTTGCAGGTCTAATGATGTCAAATTTTTTAAAGACATAGCTCTAGTAGTAACTACTTCACTATATATTGTGGTTGTCACAATTTTAAAGATGCCTCCACAATTACAATGTTTTATGGTGCCCCATATATTATGGTGCCCACCTTTCTCCTACATTAATGATTAATAGCAATAAAACTAATTGAAATTTGTCTCATGTTTAACCGTGAAGATTACAAAACAGATGAAGCCATTTCTAACTTGACAGCAAAATTTAAAGATCTTAGAAAGTTGTTTTATACTTTAGCAATAAAAGCAAGTGTTGAAATTAGAACCCATTCAATCATTTAGTTTTAAAGACTTTCTTTTCATCAATCTTAACAATTAGTTTAAAATGCTTTATCCAATCAAATTTATAGTTTATTCATTAAAATTTGTTTTTAGGTTTATTTGTAGAAACTATTATCATATATGTTTTAAATTTCAAAGAAGTGATAGTCAAAAAACTCAGAATTTTTTTTTTCTGTTTTCTCAATAAAGATTCCAATCCCTAAATAGGAATAGGGACTAGTATTGATACTACTAAAAGCAAAAAAATTGCAAAAAAATGATTTTTATTATAAACCCATAAATTTACTAGTTTTAATTTACTCAATTTTATCTATTTTTACTTCCCGTAAGGAGAACCTTTTGTAGCAGGACTAGAATTTTTACTCCTTGTGACCCAGTTGAAATAGGTTTTTCAAGTTAATTGGTCAAGATATAGCACATCTAAAGCACTGTAAATTGCGAGAAGAAATTAAAGTCATCGACTAGATGAACTTTATTGTTATTAAAAAAATGCCCTTATAGAAAATCAAAAGCTACTGTCACTACCCCTATTAAGTTTCTGCATAAAAATTAGTTTCAATTAGCAGATTTAAATCTAGTTTATTAGGGCCATGTTAGAAATAGAATCACAAAGCAGAGACCTTTTTTCAAACTGGTTGCAAAATAATTAGAGTCAATATCACAAAACTTTTTGAAATTTTAAATCTATGTAAATTAACAATGCATGTTTTCAAAGTATCTTTTGCTCTTTGAAAGCCATCAATGCATAGAGTAGGGTATAATGAAAACAATTTGAATGTTTTAAAATTTATTTTTTATTGATAGAACTATTAATAATATTCTGTGAATCAAATAATTTTTAGACTATGGCAGTCCAGTTGTTTTTATTGATATCACTTTTTGATAAATGTTTATCAAGTATATTTTTAAATTTAAAAACATTATCTGCCACAACAGTTTCATTAGGAAGTTGATTCCAATAGGTAACAATTCTATTAGTGAAGAAGATTTCTCTTTAGCTGTTTATTATGGTTTGCTTGATGATACAGTGTTGGTTATTTATAATTGCTCCTGCAGGTTTGCACGATTGATTTATTGGGACTTGCCAATTAAATTTTATAAAGCTATTAGAAATTTTAAAATAATCTGTTAACATTACTAACTCTTATTCTTCTATTATTAAGTTAAACCAAGAGTTTTAAATCTTGATTCATAATTAAGTTTACATGCGGTAGTGGTGTAGTGGTAAGCGAGAGGTTCGGAGTTCGACTCCCACCACGTCCCTGGAAGTACCGCGCTCAACTTAGTTTCTCTGCGCAGCGGCCTTGCTCGGCAAGGTTCGTGTTTCGAAGTTAAAAGAGTTGAGAGAGGGTTGCACCACAAATAACAACTAAAAAAATAAAAAAACACAAAAAAATGAGTAGCCTCCTCGACTGTAGTGGCCCCCCTTGGGCCTTGGGGAGATGAATAATCTAAAAAAAAAAAAAAAAAAACATAAACCTATAAGGCACTAATTTTTACATAATCATCACAATGAGCACTAGGCACTAGTTTAGTAGCTCATTGCTCTTTAACAATTTTCTTTTTTTTCTCTAAAGAGATCCTAAGACAAGACAAGTTTATTTTAAAGAGAATGATAATGATAAGTAAAACAAAATAATAAATGTATAACAACAAAAACAAACTTTGTTGTTTTACTCGAAGCTCGGTGCCTCCACAGTAGCAATTCTCTCAAAGTCTTTAAATTATACGCTGAAATCTACAGACTTCATAATTTATTCAAGCAAGTTTAATTCCAAAGAGTTGTAATAAATGATGTCATTGTAGAATTTCGATAAGAAATCTTTAAAAAATTTTTTGTTAGCAAATTTAGTTTTTTTTTTCCATTATAGATTATTAAAGAATTTGTTTAGTTACTTATCATTATGTAAAAGTTTGTTTTTTTTAATCATAAGTTACTACAGAATTTTTTTAGTCATTTTAAATTATTATTATTTTGTTATTTTTATGAAGTTCGCATTAAAAATATCAATAAAATATTTCGGACATTTTAAGCTTGTTTATTGTTATAAATTAATTTTGTGTTATATTTATTATTATTAAATTATTATTATCCCTGTTAAGGTTCTGTTAAAAAAATTATTTTGTATTTTTTAACCTTATAAAATTTTAATTAACAGCATTTAGGGATGGTTCATAAAGTATGTGCGGTTGGGTGGGGAAGAGGGGGTCTGCAAAGAACGTATATGAGATAGAGGGCAGGGGTCAATTATAAAAGACAGAGACACTAATGTAGAAAACATATCGTAAAATGTTGGTTAGGTAAGTTAACAGCGTAGATAGTTTTAGGGAGATGGAGGGTACTCAAAGAAACTATAGCAAAATGTGGAATGGGGGGGGTAGAAGGATCAAAATTCAGGCGTGCGTACATTATGGACGACCCTTATTTGCTAAACTTTTCATTGGGTTACATATATTCTTGAAAAACTTATTTAATTAAGCAAGATAAGTTTAATAAAATTTATTCTATAAAACATGTATTGCTCATTTTATTTTATTTTTAAAGTTAAATAATTACTGTTAAAGATTGCAAAATAAATGTAGTATTATCGAGTCAATTTTGAAATTGAAATCGCTTAATGAAAAACCTTTCATTGTCAATTTTGCTAGTTTTTTGATAAGAGAAATGTAAAATACTTGCCTAATACTACATATTAATTAGGAAATATTAAATATAATATGTTTTTTAACTCACGCTTCAACACAGTAACAATTTTAATTGCCATCTGTCTTGAATTATTGCCATAAAATATTATTTATTGCTTTAATTAATAAAAAGCTGTCTTTAAGTTGGTAAAGTGTAAACTCTATAAAAAGGTACAAAAAATATTCTTCACAGTTTTAATTTGGTGGTTATAAAATGTTAAATAGTAAACTTATAGCCAAAACTTTTAATGAAGTATTACGGAGTTATTGGTTGTTCTAGTAATGAAAAATCGGGTTCTCATATATCCTTCTTTAAACTACCTTTGGATCCAATTACCGCAGATTTATGGAAAAAGGCCATTGGATTAAATAACATCTCTAAGAATACTAGAATATGTTCCTTACATTTTGATGCTTCTTGTTTCGACAAGTTTAAAGAAGAAATGGTTAAATCAACTTCTAGAAGAAGATTTATTTTTCCAAAATCAGTTCCTTCCATATTTCTTGGTGGAAATAATTTGGCTAAAGTTAGCTGCTTTTTTAGTTCTATTGACTCAAATCGTATTTTTTAGCTACATTAGTTTAAATAGTAATATTTCATAAGGTCTTTTTATATATATACACGCATAAATCATTATTTTGTTGCGTTAAAATTATGAACATATAAAGTTTAAAGCCCCCTCACTTTTAGGGGTTACAAATTTTATATGCTCATAATTATTGAACGCTGAGAAATTGTACTATGATTTTTAAAATTTCTTGATGAATATAAGTCTAGTTGAAAATAGTACAAAAAATATTTCATCAACTTGTTGCTCTCACGTTTGGGGCAAGGGGATTAAGATTTTAGTATTTCTTGTTCCCATTCTCCTATCGCAGTAATTTTTTTTTTGTGAAGAATCTTTTCGTCATACATATGAACATAAAAAAATTTGGAATACTCTTTTTGTTTAAAAATTGGTTATTTCAAACATTTAAAAACCTTCCTACGCCACTGCATATATATATGTGTATATATATATATATATATATATATATATATATATATATATATATATATATATATATATATATAGATATATATACACATATATATATATATATATATATATATATGTATATATATATATATATATATATATGTAAATTATGTTAGTGCATTTTACAAATAGAGTGCTCAATGCTCTTAAAGAACAGAGCAATAATTAATTAGTAAAAAACATTTTCTAACTTTTATCTTCGACTTGAAGTTTCACCATTGCTGGATCATCAGGAAGAGTCCTTCCTGATGATCCAGCAATGGTGAAACTTCAAGTCGAAGATAAAAGTTAGATAAGTGTTTTTTACTAATTATATATATATATATATATGTGTGTATATATATATATATATATATATATATATATATATATATATATATATATATATATATATATATATATATATATATACAGTGGTGACACAAAGTCATGATCACACTTGAAAAACAAGAGAATTTTATTCATTTTCGGCACAATATAAAATAAAACATCACCACATTGAAATAAAAATGACTCTGCATTGTTAGTAATAAGCGCCACTAATAAAACATAAGAAATTCTGGCTAAAAGACTAGTATTTTGTATGTCCTCCATGCGCATCGAGCATGGCCTGTACATGTCTTGGCATAGACTGTACCAGCTTTTGGATGGTGTCAGCAAGGATTGCTAGCCATGCAGCTTGCAAATGTTGCCACAAATCATCCAGATTGCTGGGTTTGATTTTCTGTACCTTTCTGAAGAGCTCCTCCCAAAATTTTCAATGGGGTTCAGGTCAGGACTTTGTGGAGGTCATTCAATAGCATTGGTACGAGCACGTTTGAGATATTCCATTACTTTCTTAGCTTTGTGGCAAGGAGCATTGTCCTATTGAAAGAAAAATGGTTTGTTTTTACCAAATAGTTTGTTTGCTGATGGTTTCATTTGTGTTTTTAATATTTCCAAATATTTATCCTGGTTTACCGTGCCCTTACAACAATATAAATGACCTACACCTGATCCTGACATGCAACCCCATACCATAAGAGAACCTTCTCCATTCTTTACTGTGGGAGCTACACACAGAAGACTAAATCGTTCACCAACTCTTCTCCTCACATAAGCTCTTTTAGCTTCACAGAAAACAGTAAAGGTACTTTCATCACTCCATAAAATTTTATTCCATTGTGCGACAGTCCAGGTTTTGTGCATCTTCGCAAATGCTCTTCTTTTTGCAATGTTATCAGGTCGCAATAAAGGTTTCTTTGCAGCAATTCTCCCATTCAAACCAGCTTGCTGCAGGCGTTTTCTAACTGCCTTTGCTGCCAGATGAACTTCATTGTTTTTCCTCATGTAGCTTGCAAGATCTGAAGTCGTGGCGAAACGATTGAACAAACTCGCCCGAACGAAAAGCCGATCTTGCTATGCGGTAGTTTTATGAGGTTGTCCAACACGCTCTAAGTCTGCCACTGTACCGGTATCTTTCTCTTTTCTGGCTGTTCTGGTAACAGTTGACAGTCCAATTTTCATTTGCTCAGCAATATCTCTGTAAGAAATGCCTTGTTTAATCATAACAATAATCTTCAGTTGTTGCTCAGTTGATAGCTTCTGATACATGGCATACACAATGTTCTGCCAAATTATAATACAAAAATAATAAAATTTTGGTTTAATGAAAGAGAACATGATTTCAATCATTATTTAACAATAAAAAATGTTTAGAAACACAATAAAACTTAAAAAGTTCCAAAAAATTGTTAATTATAGCTAATTAAGATTAATTAATCCTAATTAACACTGCTAATTATAATTAAATCTAATTAATTTATTCTCAATATTAGCTCCACGTTTCGATATGATTTGTAGTCGAATGATTATACATTAATTTCAAGTAAATATCTACTAAAACAATGCTTGAAAAATCTTAACCTTACCAAACTGATATCAACAATTTCTGATCAAATCAACACAGAACACTAATTAACAAAAATTACAGTAATTATAATAACAAAAATAATGATATTTGGTTGCTAATAACGCGCTACATCGGTAACTAGATATTTAGTAAGGTTTCCAAATAAAAATCGCTACAAAAATTAGTTATTATTGCCTTAGTACACTATTAGAGAGATCAAAATATGCGTGTGGTCATGACTTTGTGCCACCACTGTATATATATATATATATATATATATATATATATATATATATATATATATTCATATATATTAATGTACACAAAGTATCTGCAGAATATTTTTATCTTCTCCACAAAGCTCTCAAAATGAAAATATACAGCATTTTCACTATGTCAGCAGTTGTGTATAAACAGATATAAAAATCTATTCGGATGTTGCGACCCAAACAGAGCTACCTCCAATCAATAAAGACATAAATTACAATTCCATTGCATCTTCATATAGTTGTTCTGATATCTAAGTGTTTGTGGTTGACACGGAGGATGAAATAAATAATATGGGAATTGAGATGATTACTGGTGATGAAACATTCATAAACAACGCAAATGAATCTAAAGAAATTATTTCTGACTTGCTAACGTCTTCTTTAGAAAATGATGAGGAAGACAACGATTGTGTACTATCAACATCAGACGATGAGAGTTGTACAAGTGAAGACACTGGCGAAAACCAAGAAGTATGTAGTGATATAAAGTATAATGATCAGACACTTTGTTTTTGAGAAAAACTTGTACGAACTTTTACATTGCTGTCCAGCATGTGGTGCTCCTGTTGACAGATCAGACATTGAGGAAGTTTAAAGAAATGGATTGCAGCTACAATTAAAAATAAATTCTTTTTGTAATACATCCGATATAATACATCCGATCTTGTTACAGATTCTTTGCATTCTTGGTATTATTAACTAATTGCTTACTATTTGTTATTTGGTAATTTATTATTTGGTATTTGGTATTTTTTTGATACGCGGTTTAACTTTTAATTTTGTATAAAAAATTTATCTTATTTTTTAACAAGTATTGTAATCAAGAACAAAACAAAACAAAAACATGTTATTTAGTTATGAAGACAAAGAAAGCAATCCGTTTTCAAGTAAAGGAAGGTTGCAGTAAAGAAAAAAAAGGTCCTTGAGTTTGAATCAGGGCAGCACCCAAATACGGTTGGCGCTGTCAAAAATGGTCTAAAATAGCCCCTGGCTGTAAATATACATATTTCTTATATATGTATGTATATATATTTATTTATATTATTAAACAAAGATGTTTGTGCAAATAATATTTCTTAAAGTTTGAAAATAGCCATTGTTTTTAATTTTAAAATTTAAACTCTTCAATGTATTTCCATGCCTTTTCAACTTCAGGTATGCCTAAAACACCTTGGTCTTCACCATCGAAATTTGTGTAAATTCCATTATCATCTAGAAACTTGACTCTAATTACTGAAACAACACATGCCGGTAGAACTTTTCGATTATTCTTTCCGAGTTAGCAGTAGGTTACCATGTAAATTGACTATAAGCAGCATATCTAAATGTTCTGCACAAGAAATGGAGAAATTTACTCAAATAGAAGTAAAAATAAAATTTGATAAATTAAAGCAAGTTTATTTAGGAAACTAAAATAAAATTTTTAACAACAAACTTATATATATAAATACTTATTAGAGGTTTTAAATAAATCTGGCATCCAAGCTTCTTTCCTGTCATTCAGACTGACCATTGATGTCCATAATGGATATGGTTCAATGCAACCAGTCAAAAAAATTTTATGCTCTGTTATGCATCTTTAAGAAAAAAACTTTTTTTACTTTACATAGCCTTTATGTAAAAAAAAGTTTGTTATTAATGCTGCACACATCAGTTTATATTTTAAAGAATATTGCTTAATTTGTAATACCTGAGGCAATATTTATTTCCTTTATTTTAACACAACAAAGACATTCTTTTTCAAGTGGCATAGTTTATCCACATTTTTATTATCCACATTATTATCATATATTTGTTATCCACATTTAGCATAGTAGTATCCACATTTACACCATTGTTCAGCACCATCACTTAAATGGCTTTAAGTGGCATAGTAGTATCCACATTTACACCAATGTTCAGCGCCAACACTTAAATGGCTTAACTTTGACGTTTTAGCAATACCAAAATTCACATTTTCAAGCTGATATGATTGTCCACTATTTCATTTCTTTTATCAATACAGTTTTTTTTGTCTTTTTTTGTCTAAGAGGTTCAAATCGATATGTTGTTGCGGACATTTTAATTGTTTAATTATCAAAATCCAAATGCCAAAATAAAAATTAGTATTAGTAATCTTAGTATTTATATGCAAACCATCAAAATTGATCAATTTCCATTAAATTGACATACCTATTAATATTTTCTAACTATAAATTAAAGAATTCGGCTATTATCTCTAATAAATGATGTCGTTTACCAAAATTATTTATTAATTAAAAATCTAAAAATTTGTAAAATATCATTTCGATAGGAGAACAAAAATATCATAGCAATAAACGACTTAGATAAGCTAAAAAAAAGTTCACACTATTTACATAAAAAGAAAAAAAGATTCAGAATATATAATAAGGTGATCAATGACTTTTTTATATATTTATTTTATTTAAGAGTGTAATATAAAAATCTTAATTTTATTTGGTTCTCGCACTCTATAAAAAAACATTCTTATGTTTAGCTTTCTATAAAATTTATAAGAAAGTCTTACAATTGATAATAAACGCTATTTTAAAAAACAAATAAAACAATAACAAATAATATTGATTCAAAAATAAAATTCTACAATGATGTCATTTACTAAAACACTTTGGAATTAAACGCGCTTGAATAGATTATTAAGTCTGTAGATTGCGGTGTATATTTTAAAGACTTTGAGAGAATTGCTACTGTGGAGACAATGAGCTTCAAGTAAAACAACAAAGCTTTTTTTTGTTTGTATACATTTATTATTTTATTACTTAAAAAAATTCTTCCTAAATATTTTTTTTTTATCATTCTCTTAAAATAAGCACAACTTTTCTCAACACTTTGGGATCCCTTTAAGGATTTTATGCTTATGAAAAGTTTTCAAGATAAGTTCTTTCAAATAATGTGTACAAAATCGTGAATAGTTTAACAATCTAATAAATGAAAGCTTTTTTAAGCATTCCAAGAATAGCAATAGAAGAATACTGTGTCAACTGAGGTTTAGTGATTTGGTTATGATGTCTCATGACTCTAATAACTTTTTCAGGAAAGATTTATTTCTGACAAACCTTTACAGTTGGTCAAAGACTATTAAAGTTATTATTATCAATAAGATATTTTTACTTTCTTTTATTATTCTTTCCATATTTTTACATAATGCGACATGATTGCAATGTGTCTATAATTTAATGGGTTTGTTCTGCTGCCTTTTTTGAATACTGGTGTCAGATTTGCTTCTTTCAATTTTGATGAAATGGGATCATGAAAATTTTACATGAAAATTTTTAATAATATTTTTAAGTAGCTATCTGAGCAGTTTTTTTATTAAATATGGGTAGATCCTTCAGCTTGTTTGTATTTATTTTAGAATATAAGTTCTTTTTTGATAATTGAGCTCTACATGGATAATGAGTGGTGAATCTTCCTGACCCTACTCATGGTGAATTTTCTTGACTCTACTCATGGATTTTCTTTTTGTGCCTTTTTGGTATTGCCTATTCAGCTCTTTCTGATTTGAAACTCTAATGACCACACTTCTCCTATCATCCCAAAAAAACAGGTTTTTGTTACATCCTAATTCTTCCAGCTTCCGTTGCTAAATTTTTTTTTCACTTTACTACAGCTTATGGTCTTCACAACATTCCTGTCATAGTCTTACAAAAATGTTCTCCAGAACTATATTTGATCCTCCTTAATCTAATAAAGATGTACTGAACTGAATCTTGTTTTCGTGTATGCTGGAAAATTACTTTTTTATTTCCAATTTTTAAAATACTTTGAAAATGGCTTTGATCATTTTAACCATTTCCTATTAAGTTTTTGTACTTTTTGATTGTCGATTAAGTCTTTAAGTCTTTAATCAACAAGCTTTTAAAACCTTATTATGAGCCCAACAATGGTATTGTTTCTGACAATCAATGCAGATATCTATTCTCTCATTCCACAGCTGATTTATAACAGTATTAATAGGTTTTATTTTGTATTAGATGAAAGTGAAGGTTTATTAATTCCAACTTATTAAGGGCTTTTGATAATGTTTGACACGCTGGTTTTTTTCATAACCTTATTTTATATAGTGTATCTCTGTTAGTTTTTATAATCATTAAATCATTTCTTCAAATTGCAGCATTAAAGTTGTCTTTGATGGATAATACTCTTTCTTCATTTTTAGTATTTCTTGGATAACATAAGGTTCCATTCTTGGTCTTTCTCATCTGTTACGATGATCTTCCTAATAATTTAATTCATTTAATAACAATTTTGTTAATTAATTTCCTGAAAATCATTCTATTGATGCTTCTATATTTGTTGACAACAAAACTATATATTCGTCTTTTTTTGTTCAAATTTTAATAGCTTTTTTTACTCTTTACATTTTTTTTTTGAGGGAGGAAGGGGGGTATTAAGGTGCTACAAGAAGTCCTTAGTCTTATCACATTGCTCCGCTGAAGAGCATTTGACTTGGAAGTTCACTAATCCTTCCTTAACAATGTTGCTTATCTGGCTAGAGCCTGCATCAAACCTAGAACCTCTTGGTTCTAGGTTTGAACTTCTGGCCACTGCTGCTTATTTAATAAGCTTATTTAATAAATTTTGATAAAACAATAGCATTTAGAAAAAATCTATTTATAAATTCCAGAGAACACTATTTTTATTGTTGAACATTGCATAATAATTAGCCTTCATATGATGCATACTGAAGTCTTGCTTGTTTTTTATTCTTTACAAAATTATCTGTAATGCTTTATCTGTTTCTTATTCATTATGTATGTTGATTTTAAAGGATTTTAGACATAATGATGATTGAAGGATTTAAGACAATTTATTTAGATGTTGCATAAATTTTTTGACTATTTAGATGTTTCATAAATATTTCAATAATTTATTTTACTGTTTAAAAATAGCAATACTATTGTAAATCATTATAAATATTTTTAGGTAATAGACGATGGATTTATTTTACACAAAGGAGCGTATATACGCAATCCATGGAACAAACTCGATGCTTTGATTTTTGTGTGTAACTTGTTATCAGTAATTTTATAGTATGTTTTTTTTTTTAATTTTATTGTCTGCATTAATAATATTTATTGTAGTATTTATTAGAGTATTAAAGAGATAAGAAGATTATTATTTTGGAGAATATGATAAAAATGTTGTCAGACTACAAGCTGTAAAAGATTGAAATTTTTTTTTTCACAAAAACAGAGCGTTGTTTTTGTGAAAAAAATTGAAAAAGTATTTATGAAATAGCAGCTGCATAAGAAGGAGAAAAAAATAATGAGATTGAGGCTTGAAACCATTAGATTGAGGTTTGAAACCAGCAACAATTAATAAAGACTTCTATGTCTACATAAATCCAGTTTATGTCCTAGGCGCAATTTTCAGTCAAAATTTAAAAGACATCGGCAAGGACACAAAAAAAAATTGTGAGAATCTCAATATAGTAGTAAGGATTAAAATAATAGAATTAATTTTTAGTGTCAATCAATGGTCAATCAATCATAATCATATAATGGTCTAAACAACTTAAAAGATAACAAGGGAAAGCTGAGGCTAAGCTAGGGTTGGGACAAGTCATAAATCAAAGAATGAAGGTATAAGATTAGGGCTGCTAAGAAAATGAGTCACAAAGTTAACTATTTAAGAATAAAATTAATGGTTTGTGTATTCAAGTTTGATGTTACAACATATGTAAATTGATTGGCTTCTAACTATTGACCCAAACTAATCATGTGACAAATATGTTAATTTCTTCAACAATCTGAAGATAAAATATTCAAATTTAAACTAATCAGAGTAACCAGAATTATTAAACTGAGTTTTAGGGTTACTTTTAGGGTTAATTTTATGGTTTTAGGGTTTTTAGGTTAGAAAACCTAAAACTTAGTTTTTGTGTGAACTCGAATAATATGACTTTATTAAATTTTTTACTGTTATGATTGAAGTTGCTTAACTATAGACAGCTAAAAGCTATATAAAAAATAGCAAAAAAAAAAAGGTTCAAAAAGTTTATTGTAATTTATCAAAAGGTACAATTTTTCAATTAATGATATTAAACGTTTTCATTTTTAAAAAAAAGGGTTTTTCGAAAATTCGAGAAAATATCTGATTTATATAAAACATTGCAATACAGTGCAATAGAGTGACATGCAATAGAGAAACATGCAATAGAGTGCTGGAATGCGAAAGAGCAAAGAGGAATTTTTAAACAAATTCTGGAAGAAAAAATTCTTAAGTGAAAATCACGAGAAATAACTTTCTTATTTTTCTTTTTTACCTTGTAAATTACATTGGGTGTTAAATAAATGAAATAATAATAATTAATAAATATGTTTTTTTTTTATTAATTTATATGTTGTTTGTTACACATAAATAAATATATTAGTGTTTACATTCAACAAGTAGCAAAAATTGTTGAGAGCACGTAATGTGATGCTGAGAAATTTTTTAAAATTGTTTTGAATATATAATTTTTTTTTTGATAATTAATTTTTAAAAAAACAATTTAAATTTATTGTGTTAATTTTTTGGTCAATAAAATATAAAAAATTTTATCAACACTTTTTTAAATTTATATCGTCCTCTATGCTATTGTTTAATAGCAATCATAATAATAATAATTTTAATAGTGTAAATTATTAGTTTTAATTATAAACAGTAGTAATAATAATAACAAAAATAGTTATTTTTGTTATTATTATGATTTATTTATTTATAATACTTATATAATATTTTATTGCTATCAACAAATTAAAAAAAAAGTTTTTTTCATTTCTAGCTCAATCACATCACATGACAAATCAACCTCAGCATATCTACGGTATTTTACATTGCTTCGACCAATCAAAGCTATCCAAAAAGTAAAGAAACTAAAAGTTGGTTTTTTTTTTACTTTTTTTCTTTTTTTACTACAGATGTTTTTGTATTTTATTGTATTGTGCGTTTGTTCCTTTTTTTTTGTGTATATTTTATTGTATTGTGCGTTTGTTTCTTTTTTTGCGTGTATATTTTGTGATTTTGATTATACAAAACTTTTTTTACATAAATCACAATGAGAACAAAGCAAGAATTGCAATTTTTTGGTGTTTAAGCTAAATTCCAGAAATGATGCCACCTAATTATTTTATGTTTATACTGGTAAAAATAAGAGTATTTTATAAAAAATGGTGGTAATTAAGCTCACAAAAAAATTAAAATAGTGAACAGTTATGTTTTATTGACTTATTAGTTATTGTTAGTTCTATTGACTTGTTTTTTTAAAATTTGGAAGCTGTGTACCAGAATATTTTGAAAGCTGAGTACTAGAATTATTTTAAGTACTTACATAATTAAGAGTGACTGAATAAAGTTTTTTCTTTTTTTACATCATATTTTTAAGTCAACTTCCTCATACACTAAAACGTTTTGAATCCTCCTCAAGGAAAACTTTATATATAATGAAAGTTACATCTATATTTTAGATAGTATTTAAAGTATAAACATAACAGATGCTTAAAAAAGTATTCAAGTTTTTTCAATTAACAAATATTTATTTTAGATTATTTGTCTATATGTTGTTATTTTTGATTGTAGATTGTTTTTCAATGCATGGTTTACTCATTAAAAAATGTTGCATTTGTTTTGATTATTACACTTCTAATGTTGTTTATCTTTGCTTGTATTGGAGTGCAGCTTTTTCAGGTAAATTTGTGTATAAGGGTGTGTTTGAGTGTGTGTGTGTTTGTGAGAGAGAGAGAGAGAGAGAGAGAGAGAGAAATGTGTGAGAGAGTGAGAGAATGTGTGTGTATAGAGTGCTTGATAGGTAGTAGAGCAAAATATTTAATAATAACAATTGGTTATACAGAAATTAAGAGAATGACTCAAAGTTTCATGCCATAAACAATTATCAGATGTTACAAAACAACCTTAACAACAAAAAAATCATTTACAAAAATATTATGCGATGTCCATTTTGATGACATTATATTTATAATGGTACAAAATCTCAAAAATTTAATTCAATTTGAGATTAAATCTACAAAGTTTTCCAAACTTATATGGGATATATTCAAGTCCTATAATAACATGGAAAAAAAGACTCAACTGTCATGCAAACTTTGCTTAACCACATTTATTAACGTCAAAATAATATTGAACCAAAGAACTGAGCTGGTCTCAAAATGTAAAAAAATACCATAAAAAAAAGTTTCTAATTTTTATATATTTATATATGTATATTTATATATATATATATATATATATATATATATATATATATATATATATATATATATATATATATCTTTATTTGTATATATTTATATATATTTATATCTTTAATTGTATTGTTAAATTATTTTTACATGAATTTAAATTTCAGGGAAAACTTTACCATTGTACCGACTCAAGTAAAAGTAATGAAGCAGATTGCCGGTAAATAATTTATCCACGTTTTTTGCTGTTGTTTTATTCGAAAAAAAATTTTATTTTTTATTACTTTACTTTTAATTTAGAGGCAGTTATTATGAATTTTTTAATTCGGAAACTGACAACATAATAAAAACTATAAAAAAGGTAGATTTTTTTTTGAATTTAAAGTGTTTTTTTCAGTTTATTTATCGACAATCTAATATCAATTTAAATAATTTATTTTTATTTGGATAATTTTACTTTAAAGCAATATTTCATGCAACTGCAAAAGGCGCAGGAAAAAATAGATAATAAAGCTTAATAATTTGATTATTCCAAAAGCTATTGTTCCAAAAACTTTCTTAATATTTTCTCCTACACAGTGAAATAAAACTCAAGATTTCAATCAAGATCAATCATTAGATGATTAAGTAAAACTTAAGATAGAATCTCTAGATGATTAAGCAAAAAAAATAAAAATTAATAAAATCTCTGAATCATGCTATCATTTGTTTTTTTGTGCAGGTAAATGAAAGGGTTTGGACTAATGATAATTCAAATTTTGACAACATTTTTGATGCAGCTATAACACTATATATATGCTCAACAGAAGATAATTGGCCAAGGTAAACCCTTATTTATTTAAATGATATTTAAATATGTACACACATATATATATTTATATAAAATATGTCATGTATATACTGAAGCCCTCACAACTACCTATTTCAGTACAACTTCATTTTGCTTAGCTAGATAAAAATATATATATATATAATTGTAATATAAAAGCATTTTTCAACAACATACTTTGATTATACAATAATCATTTTCAAGTACAAAACTGTTAAGTGCAAAAACTATTTAATATATAGTGAAAACATGAGAGGTCTAATAGAGCTGGAGTTATAGCATGTAATTAAAAACCTATTTATTAAGATCAGATTTTTCCCACATAATGTGTAGCGCTTCTTTATTTTTTAAGTGGTGCAAAGTTTTGGTATAGTCTAATACTGTAAAAGAGTCTTTATTTATTAGTATTTTATTTATTGCCTACATTTAAGCAACTAGTTTTTGAATAAACATGTTTATATGAGAAGTTTTGTGTAATTTTAAATGTTCCTAAATTCTTTTACTCAAATGTCAAGTGGTTTGACCCACATAGCAAGCATTACAGCTTTAACACACAAATTTATATACGACATTTGAGCAGAGATGTTGAGGAGTTTTATCTTTTGTTGAAAAATGTGTATAAAGGATGAGAATGCCAATTTAATATTAGGAGTTTTACAATGTTTTTTGCATAAGTCATTTATTTTGTTTTGAAATTGTTTTGATATTTTACCAATATACGGCATTTTAAAGTAATTTATTTTTTAGGAATCGATAATTTCTTTATTTTCTTTTTTATATAGTCTGTTTAGGTAGTTTTTTAAAATGCATCCAATTAGTTTAGTTGAGTGAAGGTTTTTTTGGAGAATATGTTTAAGTTTAACTAAATCAGAGTGTAAATTAGACCATTTGTTGTTAGTTTTATAAATCCTATCTGATAATCTAAATAATTTTAATCATAATTTTATATAAAATATTGGTAAAGCTTAAGTAACTTGTTAAAAGACCTGAGAAAGTCTTTTTTCTAAACATGCTGCTAGTTAAGTTGTGAATAATCTAAAAAAGCTAATTGTTGATTTACTTCTTTTTCCATGTTAAATTTAATATTTTTTGTTGATGATTCATATAATTAAAAAATTTAAAAGAATCAGTCTTGTTTTCAAATGAAAAAATATCATCAACATGCCTGATATAAAACAAGGGTTTGTTACCTCTTAAAGGATTTGTAAGGGTTTGTAGTATAACAAACTTAATTTTTCCATATGATTCATAAATAAATTAGCTAATATAGGAGCTAGAGGGGACTCTTTAGCTATACCATTACATTGTTCATAGTATTTGTTATGAAAAAAAAAATGGTTGTTTAAGGTGGCAAATAAGAATAATTCATAGAGTTCTTTTTTATTAATTTCGAAATTAGGATTGTTATCAATGATAGTATATATATATATATATATATATATATATATATATATATATATATATATATATATATATATATATATATATATATATATATATATATATATATATATATATATATATATATACATATACATATATATACATATATAAATTTATATGTATATATATATACACATATAAAAATTTCTTCCTTTGACAGAGTGTATTAATTTTCATTGTCCAGTCAAATGGTATCAAGTGTGCTAATATTACAATACCTTCAAATAAAAAATGTTTTTGCTCTACATACAACCTAAAGACAAAAAAAGATAAAAAGCTTTTGTGTAACATTACTAAACAAAGTTTAACTCCTTTTTAAATTGGAAAAAATATTTTATGATTCGTTGACAAAACTTATTTCATAAAACATTTTATAAACGATATAAATATTCAAACTTTTTAAAATATTTTAGATTATTTTTTCTGATCCATTAATATAATATATAAAGTCAGTCACAAAAGTTTTCGTACACCTTACTATTTAGAGAAAACACTTAACAAAAACCATTTAAAATGCAAAAAAAAAAATTTTATATCAAAGTAATAAGAATATATCGTACAAGAAATAAAAAATAATTAACTAAATAAAAATATTTATTTGTAAAACTTTTAATTTTTGAATTTATAATGTCACAAAAGTTTTCATGCATTAAAAAAAACTTGTAAAAAAAACAAGAATATGAAAAATTAAAAAATCTTTATTATTTTGTTGAGCATCCTTTGGCATTTACACAAACATTTAATCTTCTGTTCATCATTGACACTAATTTTTTGGTATAAGAAGACGGAATTTTATTCTTTTAGTAAGATTTTTTTAGCATATTAACATTTGTTATTCTATGTTTTCTGACTTATCTGTCTAAATAATCCCACACATTCTCTATTGGGTTAAAGACTGGTAATTGGGGAGGAGAATGCAGTTGTTTTGGAACATTGAAGAGCAACCATGATTTTACAACATAAGCAGTGTGTTTTGGATCTCGATCCTGTTGAAATATCCCATTATTTCCTAACTTTACTTTAGCTGCATCTGATTTTAAATTATTTTTTATAATGTCCAAATATACCCAGCAATCCATTTTAGGCTGAATAAATACCAAACTCCCCACTCCAGCTGCAGCCATCGATCCCCAAACCATCACACTTCCACCTCCATGTTTCACTGTCGGAATTAATTTTTTTTTTTCTAGTTCTGTATTCTTTTTTCTCCATATTTTTCCACGGCTATCAGGTCCGAAAATGTTAAATTTACTCTCGTCAGTAAATAAAACTTTGTTCTAAAATTGTTTATCTTCCTTTTCATACTTATTGGTGAACTTTTTCGTCTATTTTCTACACTTTCTTTCTTGGTACTCTGCCATTTAATCCGGGTTTTCTAAGTATTCATCACATATTTTCTGGATGAACTATCTTTCCAATTTCAAGTTCAACATCTACTGCTAATTTTGGTGCACTAATACTGGATTTGAATTGACTTTTTTAATTATACTCCTTCTGTCTCGTGAATTTAAAATTTTTGGTCGGCCACTTCTTGGTATTAATAAAACTAGTCATTTCAAATTTTTTAACGATACTTTGAACAGTAAAATGTATTTTACCAACAATTTTGGCAATTTGACGAAGAGATTTTTTTTTCTTTATGGAATTATATTAATTCACGCATGTCATTAGACATGTGATGTTTCGTATTTAAACTCATGTTTATAACTAAATTTTTGTTGAAAAAATTATTATTATCTTAATAAAAATTTATGAAAGGACAAATTTGAACAAAGTTTGACCATCTACTAAGGAATTGCATATTATTAGGTATTAGTTTTATTAGTGTACAAAAACTTTTGTGACATAAATTCAAAATTAAACTTTTTCAGTTTTACAAATAAATATTTTTATTTAGTTAATTATTTTTTATTTCTTGTACGATATATTCTTGTTACTTTGATATAAAACTATTTTTTTGCATTTAAAATGGTTTTTTATTAGGCGCTTTCTCTAAATTGTAAGGTGTACGAAAACTTTTGTGACTGACTATATATATATATATATATATATATATATATATATATATATATATATATATATATATATATATATATATATATATATATATATATATATATATATATATATATATATATATATATATATATATATATATATATATATATATTGTGAAATTTATTATCAGACAGGATTTGAAAAAGGGAACTTATATTTAGAGAAAGTAACTGCACTGTTTTGGAAATATTCAGGAATTGCGCGTACACTAAAAAATGTGAACAAAGCAACCCGTCTATATAATTTACAAATGCATAACATCTTCCCTAAAATTTTTCTGTTTGATTAAGGGTAACATTATGTAGTTTTTTTTATGGTAAGAACACTATTTCTTCAATTAGTTCATATCATAAGTTGACATAACCTAATTGAAGAAAATAGTGTTCAACTTGTTTCTCCGCGCAGTGGCCTTGTTCATCAAGGTTCGTTGACATAACCTAATTGAAGAAAATAGTGTTCAACTTGTTTCTCCGCGCAGTGGCCTTGTTCATCAAGGTTCAGAGTTATAGAGTTGAGAGAGGGTTATAACCACAATTAAGTAGCCTCCTTGTCTATAGTGGCCTTCTGGGCCTTGGGGAGGTGAATTAACAAAAAAAATAAAAATATCAGAATATTGATCATAATGATCAGCTTCCTACTGGTAACATGTAATTTAATATAATCAGTCTTATGACCTGTTGTCTTTAAGGATTTCTTGGATTTGCTTTTCTAATTAAATACTAGAAGAAGTTAACTCTGTCTTAAAATACTTTTTATCATGGAGCTATTTGTTGAATAATCCAGCTACTGTCTTGTAGAAAAGCATCGGAAAATATTTGTTGACCTCTTCTTTATTTAATAGGTTGGCACAGATGTAGACTTCTGTTACAATGAGTACAGCTTTAAACCTCAGTTTTTTGGTTCTGAGACCAGCTGGTAGTAAGCTTTCCTAAACTTGTAGTAAATCTCAAAGTGGTTGATTCCTTCAACAGCTGCAAAAGATCAGAGTATTAACAGTGCCATGTTGCTTATAGAAGGTGTCCCTGTTAGTGCTTTTTGTGTGCGTTGTCAAGACTACATAAGATCTTTGTTAAGATTTTGGGTTGGTTAGCAGGAATAAAGCAACGCCATTTATTCCTGCTAACTTATTGGTTTGGATGTCGTTAATTATCTATGATTGATCAAAAAATCATTGCCACCAAATTGCTTCAATCTATTTGTTACAATTTGTGGTCTTCACAGTAACTTTTCGTTTATTGAACCGAAACTCTTGTAAAGTCAACAAGCCTACTTGCTCTTTGTAAATTCATTTGTGAATTTAAATTTGATCATTTAATTTTGGATTTCACTGTTAAGAATAGGTTAATTAAGTCTTTACAAAGACTTAACTCACCTATTTTGATAGAAATCAGATTTAAATGATTATTTTGATTATTTTTTATAAACTTTTGTTTAGCATCTCTTTGCTTAATAATCTTTCTTTACTTTTCATCTTTTATTTTTATCACCTTTGACTCTTAACCTTTAACTTTTATTACCTTTTTTTATTATACTTTGTTGTTTTTTCTTCTTCTAAAAACTGCACTCTTTTTAATTTTATTTCTTATGTCTCATTATCTCATTACTGTCTGATTATCTTTCAACAAATAATGTTGTTTATTGGTGACTTTGACACTTATCACACTAAGTGTTAGCTCTAGTAGTTGTTATGTAATTTTTAGTAGAAGAGTTATTATGTAGTTTTTAAGCATTTAACAGTTTATTGTTACATCATAACACTCTAAATTACAAATAAATATAAAATTACTAACTTAAATAACAATTCTACAAGTGTGGATAGCTACTATATATATCAAAAAATGTGATGTTGTGTTCAGCTTAATTAAAGCATAGTATATGATTACTATGCTTTGTTGAACAAAATAAATCTTAGCTGAAGGTTTTCTTTCTTTTCACAGATGTCAAAAAAATCATGAAGACATTACGTTCTGCACACTGATTTGTTCTAGAAATTTTCAGTTTGATGATTCCTGACAAAACTTTTTCAAGGAGTTTAACACTTTTTCATGAGCGTTGCTACATAGCTTCCAATAATCATCTACATTGTACATTTGGTCAGTACACTAATGGTGTGCCCATCTGTAAGATAAATCTACTAATGTCAAGTAGTGAGTCTCTTCTCTCTGATAAAGAATAAATGCCAAAAGAGCTAGAATTGCTTGGGAATTCCATCTTGCATTATTTGATCAAGGGTTTTTCTTAAACTTCACTTTAGAAAATACTCCAAATTCTTCAAAAAAGTAGAATACCCAAGTTAAATGAAATAGGAATTTCATACCATCACACCACCCTGTTGTTTGAGTAATCAGTTATTTACCATTCTTGAAAATCTTCCTAAGCTGTTGGTACTTCTTTACTAGTTCCAGTATAAACAAATATTCAATATTGGGTGACATGTTGTTTCCTCCAAGTTCTTCATCCATTGCTACACAAAGAACTTGGTCAAGAACATGATGTTGATAACCAATGAATTGTGGTTTTTCTAATTTCTTTTTAATAAAATATCTTTATAACTGACAGCCAATCCCATTCATTCTTCCAGTGTTTACATTCATAGTGTCCACTACAATTGTCTTTATACTCTTCCATAAATTATTTTTATCAAGAATAGCTGTTATACCTTTAACTACAATATTAGCTGTCTGGTAGATCTAATGCTTGTAAATTTTCTTTGTTTATGTTATATGTTTACATTGTTGCTGTTGCTGTTACTGTTGTTGAAGAAGGCTTGAGGAATATTTTTCTTCTTTTGAATGGATGGATTGTTTTTAAACTAGCAGCCTTTCCAGAAGTATATTGGACCGTTCCTTTGCTTTCAATCTGAAGATGATAACATCTATTATCCTCACTGCAGAGCCATTCGCCATCTTTTTTTAGGCATTATGATTGAAAATAATTCTTGAATATATTTAAGCAATAATAATAAATATAAGTGCTATTGTACTTCTATATTATTTGACTGCCATCTGGTGAATATTTGACTGCATCTGGTGAATATTTGACTGCCATCTGGAGAATATTTGACTGCCATCTAGTGATTATTTGACTGCCATCTGGTGAATATTTGACTGCCATCTGGTGATTATTTGACTGCCATCTGGTGAGTACAGTATCATATATAATTATTAGCATTGCTTAATCAGGCAGCAAATATAGTCTAAGTTTTGCTTTATTTCCATAAACTTCTTGGCGACTCCAGAAAATTCTAGAAAGTTTTAAAGGTTCCTAAAAACATCCAGAACAGTCCAGAAAATTCTAGAAAGTTCCATAAGGTTCAAGAAATTTTAGACTTTAGAAAGTCATAATGCAACTTCCTGCAAATACTACTTATACACCATCTATATATATAGTAATATAAAAGTAAATTTTTGGTAGATACAAAAGTAGAGCGATTATATGTAAGAAGAGTAGTTAAATAATTACTATTGAATTTGAAACATGACATGAGTTTCACGGTTTATGCCATCATCAGACATTACAAACAACAACAACAACAAAAATTATATACAAAAATACAATACAGTGTTAGCTTAGATAATGTTAAAATTGCAAATAACAAATTTGTTTTGTGGTAACATTTTGATACTAGCTCATTTATCTCATTCAATAGTTTCAAAGATGACATATTGATATGGTATTTTTCAGTTAAGCAAAGGTTACACTTCTTTCTAACAGGTTTAAATGGCTCTGCCCTATCAATTATTTTTCACGTAAGAATAGGGTTTGAAATCCCTTTTTTTTGATTTCCTAGATATATTTAGAAAGATTATAAAAGCTCTGTAGATAGCTATTTCGGTATGACTTCATGCAATGCAAGATAGAGCATATAAATGTATTTGTGCGTATATATTAGCAATATATACTCACAAATATATGTTAGCAATTATATATTAGAATTATTTTATACATATACTATTTGTATATATAACTTGGGGACTAGGGTATATGAGTTTTGGAATATGTATTGGTTTATTGAAAATAACTTAGTATGTTAAGTTTTATGACTAGGTGAATAATACTTTTCTGTCTTTGAATGACTACAAATATTGTTTTTTTTACTTAATGTTTTTTTGTAAATTTAATGTATGTTTACACCAAAGACATATAGGTGCAATAGATGTATAACTATTAACATAATTTTATTTATAAAGTTTATTATTATTATTGTTATTAACTAATTTTATTTATAAAGTTATTTTAACAATTGCTATATCAGCTTTTGATAAAAATAAAAAAGTTTTTTGACAGTAAATTTTTTATTTAGCACAATGTATCGTGCAATTGATACTGCTGTTGATATGAACAGAAAAGTTTATGCTGCAATTTATTTTGTGACATTTATTGTTTTATTTACATTCATGATTATCAACATATACATTGCACTGATTATATTAACGTTTCAAAAGCAAGGAGAAAAAGAGATACAAGGTGGTCTTGATAGGAACCAAGTAAAATTTTAACACATATGAATTTTCTTTGTAGTTACTTCTTTAAACATAATGTTTATTTAATTTACAGCTTTTTTTATTGTAATTTTTTCTTTCATATACTTAACCTAGTTTTTAAATTTTACAGTGTGACTGTTTACATTTTGTCCTTAATGCAAAGCCTCGTCAGCGTTACAAACCAAAAGATGAAAACTCAATTTCTTTTCACATATGGATGGTTGTGGAATCTCGTCCTTTCGACTACTTTATTATGTCTTTAATTATTCTAAACTGCTTACAGATGATGATGAAGGTTTTTCTTTAAATTTATAATTATATGAGTAGCAGTGAATTGCTGTTAACTTGATAAATTTTAACTTATATGAATAAGTTTTCTAAAAAAGTAAATAATAAATACAAGGTAATACAAAATACTAAGAAATATAAAGAATATGTTTTTGAAATTCAAAAAAAGAAATTGTCGATTGTTCATTAAAAAAGGTCATTATTATATGGTATTTGTTATCATATGGTAATTGTTGTTTAGTAATTAAAAGTAATTTTAAACATACATCACAATCATCATCATATATATTTTTATTAATATTTATTAGTATTCACTCATCCACACCACCACACTCATCCACACCACCACTCATCAGTTGGAATATAAAATCTTTTTGTTTCAAAATTTCACAACTAATTGTAAATAAAAAATTTTTTATTTACAGTTAATTGTGATTTAAAAATTTTTTTAAATCAATTAACTATCTGTTATTATTAAATAACCATCCAAAATTATGACCTAAGGACTATATTATGTATGATCTGAACAACTTATAAGCTGTAGCTGCAGGTGGATTAGTGCTTAAGACTATAAATAAAACAACTATAAATTAAGACTATAAAATAAATCTGTCTGTAAAAAATAAGATGCTTAAAACAACACAATTAACAAAAATATTATTAAACTTATTAGGACGACTCTTTAAACATTCTGTAATAATCTTTAAGGATATCAGTTCTAGTGTTCTAGATCTAGTGTTCTAGATTTTTTTCAATTTATTTGGGTTAAAACACTTTTACTATTTTGGATAATGTTTTTCCAAGTTATTAAAAATAGTGCAATAAGTTAAATCTTATTGCCCTAGTAATTGTTGTTTTTTCAGGTTTTCTTAGAGAATTTTTTTTTTCAAAAAATTTTATGTCAACACTAATGGTCTTAGTAGAACTTGTAAAAATGCAAACACCCACAAGTCGTAGCATTTCTTCTTCTATGTTTTTTAATTGATATTTGGTACTTTTGATTTATTCTATGACTTGGAGGACAACAGTTATATAATTGTAGCCAACAATAGTGCACTTTTTCTTAGGTAAATTTTTACCAGTTTTCTTTTGTTTTAATACTTTTTGCCTTCCTTCTTGTCTTATTATCTTCAACATCTATTATTATTCAAGAGATGGTCTTTCTAAACATTATAAATAATTAATTTAACAATAAATTTATTTTATTATTTTATACTATAAAAATTTGGTTTTAAAATTTATTTTCACTTTTTGACACTTGGCATATAGAGATGCATACATGGATACTGCAAAATTTGTTATAAATATTAAAAATGTTTTTTAATTTTTTAAAATGTAGTTTAATGGATCATCTCAACAATACAAAACACTCATGTTTTCTTTAAATATTGGTTTCTCCATCATGTTCTCTATAGAAGTTGTTTTAAAGGTTTTTGCTTACAGATGGGTAATATTAAATTTTTTATTTTCAAAAATAGTATTTGAAAGATAATTTAACATATTTCTAACATAGTTTCACAATTAAATTTCAACTAATTATTTAAAAGATTATTTTTTTTTTAGAATTATTTCAAAAACTTGTGGAATTTATTTGATTTATTTGTCATACTGGGAGGTTTTTTGGATATTATATTGACATTGGTAAGATTATTGTTTATTTATTTTTTTCAACTAAAACTTTTATTCTCAACTTGTAGAGTATAGCCTGGTTTCTGATGGTTATAGAAATATACAACAATTGTTCAGATTCATTTCTATTTTTGCAACTGTTTTATAAAATAACTGTTTATGTATAACAGATGTCAAATTATGTGAATTACACAAAAGAATGTTGTCATCTTAAAACATAACTGTTATGCAACTATTGTACAACATCTCTATGAGGAAAACCACCCTTAGTGATTAAATATAGTTATGGAAACCAGCCTTAGTGATTAAATATAGTTATGGAAACCAGCCTTAGCGATAATGTTAAATGTACTTGAAGATTAATTTTTGTTCTTTTACCATAAAAACAAAAACAACCATAAGATTACGATCTGTTTTTTTATGGTTTTTACTAAAAAATACAAAATTGTCCATACCATAGAATTTAATGTTCATTTGAGCCTACTAAATATGATTGTGTTTAGTAGGCACAAATGAACGCATTTAAGTTGAAGCATATTTTATGAACATGTTTAATTTTTATTTGATTTTATTAGAAAAAGACAAAGTGGTTGGATCCAAGTATGTTTCGCTTATTTAGAGCTCTTCGTGCAATAAAGCTTCTTAGAAAAGGAACTAACATTCGCATCATGTTATGGACATTTCTTCGATCAATAAGAGCAAGTCTGCTTTTTTATATTTATCTTTTTTTTTAATTTTATATTTCTTTTTTTTTTTTTATCTATTATATTCTCAAGAATTTCAATTTTAAAATAATTATAAATTAGACTAGTTTTATACTTTTTATGTATTATATAATATATAGTTATATACTATACTATATATAGTTATATACTATATTATATATAGTTATATATAATATTTTTTTCATATTTTTATCATTTTCATACCTTTTTAAGATGGTATAGAGGAAAGTTTCTATGAATAGTGCAGTGTTCATTTATGGAGGAAAAAAAGATCTTTAAATAATAAAAAGTTGTTTTTGTTATTTGTTCATTGATATAAATGGTTAGAAGTATAACTTTTAAATAAATAGATACAAGTATGACTTTTGAAAAGTTTAAAACTTTATTGGAAGTAGTTTCAAAGTGTGGACAAAGATGACTTTAAATGTGACTTTAAATTTATATACCTCTTTATTTTTTTTGAAATTAAAAAAAAAAAAAAGGCAGCCATTAAAGTATCAGATGACCATTTTCTTATTATTTATTTTATTTTTTTTTATGCAGATTGATTTATATTAGAATAAAAAGATTTTGTTATCATTTTTTCTTTCTATTATTTCTAAATATTTACATTTTTTTATACAATTAATACTTGACAAAAACTACTAGAAAGTTTATTTTTCTACTTCTGCTGACACTTTTCTTACTTTTATTAAATCAATGAAATAATATAATGTAAAACTAAACTAGGATATATTAGCAGTGATGATTTTATTATATTTTATTATTTTATATATAAATTATATTTGTTATATATTTTAGGCTTTACCTTATATAACTGGGTTAATTTTGCTTATGTCTTATGTATATGCAATACTTGGGATGGAGGTAATTAAATAGTTGTTTAGCACATTATTTATACGACACAGTATTTTGATTTATTTTCAATATGAAATTGTAATCATTCAAAATAATAATAATGTATATATTGTATGTATATACTACTTGTATCTTTTAGATTATATATATATATATATATATATATATATATATATATATATATATATATATATATATATATATATATATATATATATATATATATATATAAATTATGTTAGCGTATTCAACAAATAGAGTGCTCAATGTTCTTAAAGAACAGAGCAATAATAAATTAAGGAAGCCTTTCTGATGAACTTACTGATGGTGAAACATGCTGTTGAAGACAACTAAAAGTTAGATAAGTGTTTTTACTAATATATATATATATATATATATATATATATATATATATATATATATATATATATATATATATATATATATATATATATATATATATATATATGTATATATTTATTAGAATAATAATAATAAAATAACTACAATTAAATTTGAACTTGGAGTTTCACGCTTTATGCAATCACTGCTTTATGTGATGTTTATGTGTGTGTGTGTGTGTGTATATATATATATATATATATATATATATATATATATATATATATATATATATATATTTCACTTAGTAAAAAATAGTTTTTCTAAGCTTTTGATCAAAATAAAATTTTGAGCAAAAAAGTAAGAGAGTATTTTTTAGTTAAGGAGTAATAAATAAATAAGTTAGATTAGTCTTTTCATATAGACACACAGTTAAATCAGGATTTAACTGTGAGTGTGTGTTAGAGTTAAATCCTGATAACTCCAAGTGACCAAGCAAAATGTTCGACTAAAGCAAGTTTAAGTCAAACTTTGGCTGATCATATCAGTATTAGTTTGGGTTAAGGCAGTTTTTATTTATTCAATGCTAAAGTATAAACATTAAATGAACACCATAATACTAATAAAAGTGTGAAAATTTTTTCAGTTGAAGAAGTTTTTTATATAATAAGACCCTAACGAAGTTGTGCGAAAGTTGTTATTATTATCTGTCAATCTGTCAACATAAAAAACAAAAGTAGAAAAAAAAAAATTTTATTCAAAGATTGCTTGCTCAATGCAAAATCCTGAGTTTATATATATATATATATATATATATATATATATATATATATATATATATATATATATATATATATATATATATATATATATATATATATAAATTAGTAAAAACACTTATCTAATTTTTGATTACTTCAACACTGTGTTTCACCATCAGTAGGTTCATCAGGAAGAATCCTGATGAACCTACTGATGATGAAACACAGTGTTGAAGTAATCAAAAATTAGATAAGTGTTTTTACTAATTTATTATTGCTCTGTTCTTTTAGAACATTGAGCACTCTGTTTGTAGAATACACTAACATAATGTATATATTTATGTATTGGGAGTATGTATTGAAAATGACTGTTTTGCATTGATAATCATAATTTAGCAGGTAAATATCTTATCAGGCTGAAATAAATTTTACCTGATAGCTAAAACCCTAGGCTAGGTTGCAAACATCAGTCCAATTTCAATTGCCAGAGTGTAATGTTGTTTCATCCAAAATTTTAAACATGGCTGAGTTTATGTCTACAAAACTGTTTTGGCAGAGAATTCTTTTTAATTAATTCCACCGAAATACAACAGCAGCTGAGGTTCATAGATTATTAGTGGAAACACGCAGCAACAATTCTCTTTCAGAAAAACATTCAGAATATGGTTTCAGCAATTCAAGAGTGGTGATTTTGACCTCGAAGATAAAGAACATCCTGATGCTGAAAAAATGTTTTAAGAAATTGAATTGAAGGCATTACTTAATGAAGATTCATGCCAGACACAGAAAGAGCTTGTAGAAAAATTGTGAGTTGATCAATAAACAGTTTCATGGCACTTAAAACAACTGGGAATGATTCAAAAGCAAGGAAATTGGGTGCTGTTTGAGTTGAAACCAAGGGACATTTTATCTGTGTTGACAAAAGAAAAGGCTTTCTGCATTGAGTTGTTACTAGTGATGAAAAGTGGATACGTTGAATTGTTACTAGTGATGAAAAGTGAATACAATCCTAAATGCAGAAAAGCATGAATAAAGCTCACCAAGCCATCAACATTGACAGCGAAACAGAATATTTGTGGTTCCAAGCTCATGCTTTGTATCTATTGGAACCAGCTTGAAGTAATATATTATGAGCTGCTTAAACTAAACAAGACAATTTGAGCAGACTGTTACCAATGACAATTGATCAAGTTGAGTCAAGCATTGAAGGATAAAAAGTCGTAACACACCAAAAGACATGACAAGGTAATTCTTTAACATGACAGTACATGATCCTTTATTACAAATGTTAAAAATTACCAGAAGAGCCTCAAATGGGAAGTCCTAACCCACCCGCCTTATTTACTAAATGTTGGCCTCTCCGATTACCATTTGTTCTGGTCGATGACACATGGTCTGGCTGAGCTGCAATTTTCTTTTTATGACAATACCAAATAATGAGTCAATGACTGAATTGCCTAAAAAGACCAAGACTTTTTCCATTGTGGAATCCACATGCTACCTGAAAGATGGGAGAAGATTGTAGCAGCCAATGGACAGTATTTTGAATGATCTGAGTCTGATATTATTCTAAAACTAAATTGTTGTATTTTATCAACAAAATGCTCATTTTCAATGCATACTCCCTATATATATGTACCTACTTCTTCTTTTTTAGGTTGAAACATTTCTAATGTATTTTCCACATTTAAATTTTTTTTTCAATACTGGTTTTTAATTCAGATATTTTAATCCAGTTTTTCAGCAAAAAAAATATTTGGGTATATATATATATATATATATATATATATATATATATATATATATATATATATATATATATATATATATATATATATATATATATATATATATATATATATATTTATATATATATATATATATATATATATATGTATATATATTCCTTAAATAAATTTTTGTTTTTAGACAGTTTTGTATGTAGTTCTGCCCATTAAAAGAAAAAATAAGAATCTTTTTTAAAACTTGATCTCCCTTTGTCCCCTTTTGTAAAAATTTGACCTCTTTTTGAACTATATTTTTATTGATTTAAGATATAAGATAATTTAAAAAATAGCTTTTAATTAAGAATATATTTAACTGAAGGATTAATGAGTTTCAAAAAAGTTGGGTGCATATATACAGAGAGAGATTTCTATATTTGTATATATATTTTAATTTTTACTTTTTTAGTTGTTTGCTAAAATTGAACTTGATGGGTCAAATTTTCATGCTAAAAATAATTTTCGTAACATTTACAGTGCATTATTACTTCTATTTAGGTATCGCTTTTAGTTTGAAATATTTTTTATGAAAATAGTTTTAATATAAGTTTTTGTTGCTTGCCATTTAGCAGTATACGTATTGTATATATGATTTATATGTAAATTTTTTGAATTGAATTTGTTAAATTTACAGGTGTTCCACTGGAGAAAATTGGAGCTCTTTAATGTATGCTTGTTACAATTCAGCAAAATGTGAAAAAGCATATTTTGAAAGAACTGGGACTGAACTTTGTGGTAACACTTGGGCAGCTGTACTATATTTTACAACATACATGTTTTTTTGCATGTTTCTTGTATGTTAAATTATTTTCTTGTTAGTGTGCTTTTTAGTTTTATTTAGCTTTGGTTATTTTTATTTTTTGATTGTAAAATTAATGAACAAAAATAGTGAAATACTGTTAACATGTCTTGAACAGCATTGTTAACTATCAGTAAAATATATAAAGTTTAAATATTTAAAAATACATATATATATATATATATAATTCTAAATCTATAAAAACTTTAAATATAAAAAATTCTAAATTTATTTACATAAATTTGCATAAAAGTGTTTTTAGAGATCTAATTAAGTTTATATTCTTAAATAACATTTTTAAGAAGACAGCTTATTTAAATTTGGATTTTTCAATTGAATTTGCAAACCCTGACAAAAAAATTTTTAAAATGTTGAAAAATTTATTTTTTTAAAAAGAATTTATGGGTCACTATATCCACAAAACATAATAACAAAAGTAAATATATAAGCAAATTTGATTTGTGTTTTGAAAGTATATCTTTGAGTGAAAATTACTGTTTTATTTTTTAAAGATTAAAAAAACAATCTAAAATAATTTGATATTGAATGTTTATAGAAGTTAAATAGTTTGAAGTTAAAATAATTTTTAATATAGGGCAAAGAGGTAAAACAAAAAAAATTTTTTTTTTTTTTAGGTTTTTTACGACAAATGTTTTTTTTTTGCAAAAAAACGCCAATTTTCCGCTAGTATAGTTATAATAATATATATATATATATAATATATATATATTAAAATATAATAATTTCTGTTATTTTCAATACATTATTTAGAGGTTCTTTATTTTTCAGCTCTTAAATTTGTTTGTTGCTGTAATAATGGACAACTTTGAATATTTGACACGTGACAGCTCTATACTAGGTCCTCATCATATGGATGAATTTGTTAGATGTTGGTCTCAATTCGATCCTCAAGCTACGTATGTTTTAATAATTTTATCTTTATTACTATATTAAAAAATTTAACTTTTTATCTATATTGATGACACAACAACAGCAGGAAGAAAAATTGTTTTTTTGTGAAAATAGAACGATTTTTTTTCATTTTTGACGTTATGATCAGGTAAAAACATAAATTGCACAAGGAATAGACAAACACAGTCGGAAACCACTCAACAAAGTTCAGAAATGTTTAGATTTTCTAGATTTACGATTGCACTGTGAATCACTCTCGAAGCAGCACCCAAATGTTGTCCCCCATCATGTTTTTATTATACTGTTCTTGGTAACAACATTCAAAGTCCAATACATCTTGTTGAAAACAATGCCTGTGTTTTCCTTGAATTTGTTGAGATGCGAATCAAGGGTATGGACTTTCAGAGATATTCTGCATCCCATTTTAGCATAATTATTTATGAGAGTATGCACCAACTCCACATAGTTTTCAGCTTTGTGATTACCTAGGAAGCCCTGAACAACCACAATGAAACTGCTCCAAGCCGCTCTCTCTGTCCTGTTCAACAGCTTTGTAAAATCTACACATTCTTTGATCTTCTTGATCTGTGGTCTGACTAATATACTAGCTCTGACCTTAGCCATAGACAGCTTTGGAAAAAGATCTTGGAGAGAAATGTTGCTTTGTCAAGAGCAGTGACATATTGCTTAATGAAGCCTAACTTGATGTGCAGTGGTGGCATAAGCACTTTATGAGGTTTTATCAGCGGCTTCCACTTCACATTACTTTTCCCAATAGAAAACTTGGTTCATTGTGGTCAGTCCTTTGTGCGATAATGCACCAGAGACATAGGAAACAAAGAAATTTTGTTAAACTTCCTTGAAGACCCACGAGGAATAATACCATTTTGACTGATGACCTCCCATCCATAGTTGTTATACTTAAATGCACTCAGTGACATTTTGACTCTGGTGTAGTCATCTTTGAGATGCAAAGAGTTGGCCATCAGAAGAGATGGTTAATTGTTTCCAATGTGAAGCAACACGATTTTGAGACTCCAGGATAAACTGTTTATGAATGGCGCATACATTCAATAGGATTACATGCAATACCTATAGCCTGGAATAGACTGACAAAATTGTTGCAGAATCACAACCCATCATGCTGATTAAAGAAGTTGGACAATCTTTAATGCCACTTCCTCTGATTTGTGACTTGTACACTGTTATCAACCAAACTCCACTGTTTGAACCTGGATATCAGAAGCTCAACATTCGATTTTGTAAGTCTGAGGCCCTATTTAAATTGTTCATGTCTTTCTGGTTAGGGAAGTATGGTTTTCTATCCCTAACATCATCTGCGGGATTGTAGTCCTTATCTCCAGTATCAGCCTCGCCATATGATTTGCTGCTGTCTCCTGAAGATGACCAATGCCGCCTAAGAGGAGTTGGAACAGGTAGATTGGGGCTGTGTGATACTGGGGCAATGGAAGAAGGTATGTCCAGATAAATGATCAGAGAGGCATTTTTGCCAGTGCGATAATTTTTTGGGTTTACCATGCAGAAGTAGTAGTTGCTTGAATGGTCCCTCGACTCTTGCCAAATTCCTGGGATAGCAAACTTCATGACTCGCTTCTCTCCTCTGTATCAACCTGTAATATAGCACATAATAATACATAAGAATTATAATAATTTGAGGACAGGAAATTTTAAAACATTGAATGATTTCAAGATAGAATATATTTGCCTACAATACACGACTTATGACAAAACTTTGTAAATTACAACTCCTTGAAATTAACTGGACCTAAAGCATTGAAACTTTATAGAAATAAATTAAAACACATCTAAGCGAGAAGCAACTGTTCAGTTTACCTTCAAGTGGTTTTCAAGATTTTCCAAATTTCATTGTCCTTATCACAGAAGCAAAGTTTTTTTGGAATAACAGCCTTTCTTTTCTAGACCTAATGGGTTAGGAAAACACACTTTCAGCCCAGGAACAGAACAAAAGTAAAAATTTGTTACATTTTCTAATAGTTGACTTCACTAAATTGTTGTAAATTTATTTCTTATGAAATTTTGACTTTTTAGTCATTTTTAGAAGCTATAAATGGTGTGCTGTTCTGTTTTTAAATTTATATAATTTAAGTTTAAATGTAAGTTAAATTTGACACTGACCTGTTAGAAAGATCTACTTTTAGCATTATTAAGAAATAATAAAAAGTTTTATAAGTATTATACTTTAAAAGTTAAACTTATATAAAATGCAATATTTTAAATTATTTTATAAAAGAATATAAAATCTTTAATGAGAGTTTTAAGAGAATTTCTATTGACTTTAATAAAGCGTTTAGAATGAAATGATTTAATAATCTTAAAACTTTCCCTGATACACCATATGAAGCAAGCTTACAGACAACACCAGCATGCCAAACTTTGCTGAATGCTTTAGATATGTCAAGAGTAGTAGCCCTATACTCACTGCTCCATCTATTTCACAATAAAAATCTTATAGGTATAGTTGTTAGCAAGTCAGCTGTAGAAAAATAAGATCAAAAATTGTACTGATTGTCTGACAGTATGTTGTTTGACTCAAGATAGGATGTTAGAAATTTGTTAATAAAAGACTCAAAGATTTCGCTAATAATAGATAATAGACTCTTGGATGGTAGCTGGAGGGGTCAGCATGTTCTCCAGAGTTTTTAAAAATTGGAACCACAGATGTTATTTTCCAGCTGGCAGGAAAGCAAGATTCAGTCAAGCACTTATTAAGTAGTTTGGAGAGAATTGAAGAGAGTTCTGATGAATACTTTTTTAAAACCATAATGTGAATATTGTCTGGACTACAAGCAGTAAATGTGTTTTAGAAAAAAATTTAGTAATTAAAGGTAGAGTAGTTTAAATGTCTAATAATAAATTAAATTGTTTCTTTGGAATGACAGAAAGAGTTTAGTCATTATATTCAAGAGGCAATTTAGATAAAAAAATGAGAAATAATATGAAATAATAAATAAAATTTTTGCCTGTGTAGAGGTAATCAGACCTATGTATTAGAGATAGAATGTTAACCTTTGTTAACGACATCCAATAATTTTAAGATTATAATTTTGAGATTTTGTTAATGATGGTGTTTAATATTTTCAAAAAGTTTTTGAATATAACTTCTGAGGTAAAATGTTTTAGTAAACTGAGAATATTAGAGCTTAGTATGTTCTGAAAAAATATACAAGATTTATTGAACTGAGAATAATGAAGTTTAGCATTAGACAGAACTTTTTTTACATTAATCTCTTACAATTATAAAAAGACACTTGTTATTTTTTACAAGAGAAACTATTTTGAGTTGTTCTTGTAAAAAATAACAATGAGATTGTCCCAGATGTGTTTTTAATACATTGTTTCCAGTTTAGGATGTTGAATTCTATATTTTCTTGACTCAATGGATGGGTTTTGCTTGTGCCTCTGTTTTCATGACTAGGAAACTCATTCTATTATCTCCTAAAGAGGGTACAGCACTAAAAATCTGTTTTATGGTTCTAAGGCTGGCTGGTAATCAGGTTTCCCGAACTCTGTGGTAGCACTCAGTGAGGCTGATTTCATCAACAGCTGAAAAATATCAAAGTATTAACAGTGCCATGCTGCGCATGGATGATGTCCCTGTTTGTTCTTTTGGTGTGCATTGTCAAGGCAACACTTAGAGCCCTTTGTTTCGGCTTAGGGTTATTAACAGTAATGAGGCAATTGCTTGGGTTATTAAACAGTGTACTGAGTACTATCTATGCTTTGAGTCAAGTTCTTTAACAAATTTAAAAATGAATAAAGTACCAAAAACTATAAAATACAAAATACCATCGTCATCACCAAGTTCTCTAACCTGTCATTCACTAATATTCGTGGTCTTCAAAGCAAATTTTCTTCCAAAAGTCTAATCTCTTCCAAAATTCACCAGACTTACTTGCTCCTTGTGAGACTAATTTGAGTTCAGCTGTCCCATCTTGTGATCTTAGTGTTGATGATTATCTTCCTTTATTTCATAAAGACTCCAATAGTCACATGCTTGGCCTGGGAATTCACACATTTGTTGAGAAACTAGGTTTGAATCTACAGACTATTCTTTTTTTTTTTTTTTTTTGTTTAGCCACCACTCCACTCTATTGCCTTTCTCTTTTTTCTATATCGCTCTCCTTCATCTCAAGACTGCACTCTTTTTGATGTTATTTTTGATCATATTGACCAAGCTCTCTCTTTATCCATCAGCCAATATTGTTGTTGTTGGTGACTTTAATGCTCATCACACTGAATGGCTTGGCTCTAGTGTCAGTGACTCTGCAGGCATTAAAATCCACAACTTTTGCCTTTCTCAATCCCTAACTCAAACAGTCAACTTTCTAACTCGTTTTCCAGACAACCCGAATCATTTATCTTCTCTACTCAACTTATGTCTTGCTTCTGATCCTAGTCAGTGCTCAGTTTCTCTACAGTTACCCTTAGGTGCTTCTGATCACAGTTTGATCTCTCTAAAACTATAATCTTATTCTTATTTATCATCAGAATCCCCCTATCACCGTACCTCTTAAAACTACCTTAAAGCTGACTGGGACTCTTTCTGTGATTTTCTTTGTGATGGCCCTTGGTATAAATCTTTCGTCTTCCTGTTGACTAATGTGCTTCTTACATAACTTCGTGGATTTAAGTTTGCATGGAATATTTTATTCCTTCTCGACCATTCCAGGTCAAGCCTCACTCTTTACCATGGTGATCCTCACATTGTGCTGCTGCAATTGCCAATGGAAACCGTTACTTCCATATTTATCAGCAAAACAATTCTCCAGAAAACAGACGTCTGTTTATTACTGTTAGAAATAGCCCACTATTCTCAGGTCATCAAATCTTGTATTTCATCACAAAAATCAGGCTCTCGTGACTTCTGGAGAATCTTTAACAGTATCAATAATGAGGGCAAATCTGTAATTCCACCTCTCTTGTATGGTTCAGATTTTGTCACCTGACCTAAAGACAAAGCTGAATTGTTTGCTAAGAACTTTTCATCAATATCATCTTTTGATTCCACTAGTTGTGTTCTACTTGATATAGCCGCCAAACAGGTTGATCCATTGCTTGACATTCATATCACTCCAGCTTCTGTATCTAAAGTGATTTCCTGCTTAGACTCTTGTACAGCTTGTGGTCGGGACAACATACCTGTTATAGTCTTGCAGAAGTGTTCTCGGGAGTTGTCTTTTATACTTTCAAAACTATTCAACAAGTGCTTATCAGAGTCTTGTTTTCCTGCCTGCTTGAAAGCTACATCTGTTATCCCTATTTTCAAAAGTTCTGGAGAGCTATCTGATTCGCCTATAACTTTAACTACCGTCCCATTAGTCTTTTTCCTATCATAAGCAAGGTTTTTGAATCTTAAATTAACAAACACTTAATCTCTCATCTTGAATCTAATAACTTACTTTCTAATCATCAACATGGATTTCGATCTTCTCATTCTACAGCTGATTTGCTAACAGTAATAACCGATAGGTTTTATCGCGTATTAGATAAAGGTGGAGTGGTTAAGGCCATCACTCTTTTCTAAAGCTTTTGGTAAAGTTCGGCATGCTGGTCTTCTCCATAAGCTTTCTTCTTATGGTATATCTGTAACAACTTTAAGATTATTAAATCCTTCCATTCCAATTGTAGTATAAAAGTTGTCCTTGATAGACAGTTTTTATACTACGATTATTCTGTAGCTTCAGGGGTTCCTCAAGGTTCTATCCTTGGCCCTATATTCTTTTTAATTTACATTAACAATCTTCCAGATATTCTCACAGCTAAGGTCGCATTGTTTGCTGATGATACTACCATTTATTCTTGTATTGATATAAAACCAAAACTCTCTGATTGCTTGGAGGGGGCATTTTAGCTTGAAAAGGATCTCACTTCTGCTACAGCATGGTGCTTACAGTGGCTGGTGAACTTTAATTCAGATAAAACTCAATTTTTTTCAGCCAATCATTATTGCAATAATTTAGATCTTCCTATATTTATGAAGGGTAATGTACTCGATGAGTCATCTATCCTTCATCTTCTAGGTATAACTTTTACTTCCGATCTTTCTTGGAAACCATATATCAAATTTGTTGCAAAATCCTTTAAGTAGTCTATCAATTGTTATCTTGCTCTACAATCTTCATCTTTTCTCTTCTAGTAACTTCCAGCTCTAATAGTGGTTGCTTGCAGCCTTGTTGGAAGTGAAGATGTTTAAAAATATATATACATTTATATATTAAAACTATAAATTATAATATTATTTAAAAACAAATAGGTATACAAACTATGTGTTTTCTAGATATTTAGTCATAAAATAATTTTAATATCAATAATTTTCAATTTCTTTTTTGAATTTTTTTTTTATCAGGTTTTATCATCTCTTTTATATAGTTTACATAACATTTTTAAGTAGATTTTCAAAGTATTGAATAGAAAATTGCTAATAAAAATGTTAATAAATTGCTAACAAAAGTGTCAACTTTTAAAAATTGATTAATTATAGAGGCAGAATATTCCACAGTGAATTATATGAACTGATGTGTTCGCTACAACCCCCAGTTGGATTTGGTCGTAATTGCCCAAAAATATTTGCTTATAAGGTAGTTAAAAATATATCTATTTATTATCTTATTATAAGTAAATTTATGAGAATGTAATTTTTTTTAGTTTAATTTAATTTATATGTTTATTCAACAGCTTTTATGTTAGTTTATAAATTAAAACTTTGAGTTTTGTTTTACTAGATTATTTTGATTTAATTTAATTTTTTTTATATTTTCTAAAAGAAAGCAATTATTATTTGAAAACCACCTGTTTTTCACAATAACAACTCTCTGTTATTATTTTTAGCCATTAGAATTGTAATTAGTGTTTTAAGTAATCAAGTAAATCAAATGAAAGACCATAACAGGCGACTTGGCAGATCAAACCATCTATACCATAATCAACATATTTAGTTATTTCATTGTTGAGTTCTCAATATACAAATAAACTAAACCATTTTCTAGAGCAGATTTTATGTTTTTTTTCTTGCCAATTGAATTGCTAAGATTTTATGTTTTATTTAGCATTTTACTGTTTATACCTATCATTAAATTATATATATTCTTTATATCTATTACATTTATTGTATATAATCTTCACACCTACATTTTTCTTAAAATTATTGGTGTTATACAAAATGGGTAGAGGTTATGGTGTTTGGCATTTTTTTAATACTTATCACACCTAAGGATTCTCACCTGAAGTCTTCTAACTAATTAAAAAATCTGAATTTTTTCTAAAAAATAAAAAAAAGTCTGAAGTTCTTCTAACTAATAAAAAATTCTGAAGTTCTTATTTTTTATTTTTTTTAACACTAGTTCCTTTTTTTTTTTAGCACTAGTTTAATTAACACAATAAGCATAATTAACTTATTGTTTATTGTCATTAACACTTTAATTAACTTATTGTTATTGTCATTAACACTTAAAAATACAAAAAAATAATCAAAACATTTCCATGAGGCTCATTTTATTTTATAAATGCCCTCTTGTTTTTATAATTGTTTAATAAAAAAAATGTTATATTTAAATGTTCCATTAAAATTTTATATTAAAATGTTCTTTTAAACGGTTATGAAAACAAATATGTTAAGGGCATTTGTAAAAAAACAAAAACAAAAAAAAGTTTTAATATCAGCAACTTTAAATGCTGTACAGCAAATAGTATTTGACTGACCGCACATGACTTTTATATAAATACAAAAACAAAATTTGTACTCTTTTTCTTTGTTTTGATTGGCTACTTTTTATGGATAAAATAAATATTTTTAGTATGTTATGTTACTTGATCTTGATTTTATGTGTTAACACAACATTTCTTACTTGATTTTGATTATTAAATAATTTTATTACACTAGCGCCTTATTCAAATGAACATGCCATTGGATCCTGATGGGACTGTTTCTTTCTATACTACATTAATTTCACTTATTCGACTTGGTTTGGACTTTTACACTAAAGGTAACAGCTATGAGAAAGATAAGGAGTTAAAAAAAGTTATCAAAACTATATGGCCAACAATGGAAGCAAAGTCAATTAATAAATTTTTCCCAAAGCAAACAAGTATGTTTCCTTATAAATATATATGTGTGTGTGTTTATATATATATATATATATATATATATATATATATATATATATATATATATATATATATATATATATATATATATATATATATACATATGTATATATATATATATATGTATATATATATGTATGTATATATATATGTATATATATATATATATGTATATATATATATATGTGTATGTATATATGTGTATATATATGTATATATATATGTATATATATATATGTATATAAATATATATATATGTATATATATATGTATTTATATATGTATATATATATGTATATATATATATATATATATACATATATATATATATATACATATATAAATATATATATATATATATATATATATATATATATATATATATATATATATATATATATATATATATATATATATATATATATATATATATACAGTACTGTGAATAAGTTTTAGCCCACCATAAGTTTATAATTATTTTTGATTTTGTCATAAAAATATGAAGGACTTAAAAAGTAAAAAAAAATCAGGTTTATAGACCCATATATTACAAACTTAAAATACCAATTTTAAGTCAGATCAGGTTATCCTGCTACTGGTAACATGTAACCCAGTACAATCTGCTTTATGTCCTGCTGCCTTGAAGGATATGCCTTTTTAGGCAAAAATTAGGAGATGCCAACTCCGACTTAAAACAACCCCTGCCTTGGGGCTCCTGGTTGAGTAAAGGCTAGAGATGGTGTTTCAATAAAAATACTCATCTTGGGCAGATGTTAAATGCACCCGGCTACTGTCTTGTAGAAGGTCTCCTAGGCAAAGACTTAAGGGGTAAACAGATTCTATTTGTTGACCAGCCTTGCACCTTTTCCTCATCTATTAGACTGGCGCAGATGTATTTTTAATACATTGTTTCCAGTTTAGGACGTTGAATGCTGGATTTTCTTGACGCAATGCATGGGTTTTGCTTGTGTCTCTTTTTTTAATGACTAGGCAACTTGTTCTATTATCTCCTAATGAGGGTACAGCTCTAAAACTCACTTTTATGGTTCTGAGGCCGGCTGGTAGTCAGGTTTCCCGAACTCTGTAGTAACTCTCAGATAGGCTGATTCCATAAAAAGCTGAAAAATATCAAAGTATTAACAGTGCCATGTTGTACATGGATGGTGTCCTTGTTTTTACTTTTGGTGTGCATTGCGGAGGTCACATTTGGAGCCCTTTGTTATGGCTTAGGGTTTATAACAAGTAATGAGGCAATTGCTTGGGCTGTTAAACAGTGTTCTGAGTACTATCTGTGCTTTGAGTCAAGTTCATCAACAAATTTAAAAATGAATAAAGTACCAAAAACTATAAAACACCAAAAAACCATCATCATCGCCAAGTTTTCTAAACCTATCATTCACTAATATTCGTGGTCTTCGAAGTACCTTTTCTTCTGTTGAGTCTTATCTCTTGCAAAGTTCACCAGACCTACTTGCTCTTGGTGAGACTAATTTGAGTTCAGCTGTCTCATCTTGTGATCTTAGTGTTGATGGTTATCTTCCTTTAATTCGTAAAAACTCCAATTGTCACATGCTTGGCCTGGGCATTTACATTTGTAAGAATTCACCCATTTGTCATGAAACTAGGTTTGAATCCACAGACTATTCTTTCATGTGCTTTCGTTTAGCACCACTTCACTCTATAGCCTTTCTCTTTAATCTATATCGCTCTCCTTCATCTCAAGACTGCACTCTTTGATGTTATTTCTGATCATACTGACCAAGCCCTCTCTCTTTATCCATCAGCTAATATAGTTGTTGTTGGTGACTTTAATGCTCACCACTCTGAATGGCTTGGCTCTAGTGTCAGTGATTCGGCAGGCATTAAAGCCCACAACTTTTGCCTTTCTCAATCCCTAACTCAAATAGTCAACTTTCTAACTCGCTTTCCAGACAACCCGAATCATTTACTCTACTCGACTTATGTCTTGTTTCTGATCCTAGTCAGTGCTCAGTTTCTCCACATTCACCCTTAGGTGCTTCTGATCACAGTTTGATCTCTCTAAAACTAACATCTCATTCTTCTTCATCACCTGATTTCCCCTATTATCGAACCTATTACTACTACAGTGAAGCTGACTGGGATTCTTTCCGTGATTTTTTTCGTGATGGCCCTTGGGTAGAAATCTTTTGTCTTCCTGTCAACAAATGTGCTTCTTACATAACTTCGTGGATTCAGGCTGGCATGGAACATTTTGTTTCCTCTCGATGATTCCAGGTCAAGCCTCACTCTGCTCCATGGTTTTCCTCACACTGTGCTGCTGCGGTTGCCAATGGAAACCGTTACTTCCATATTTATCAGCAAAACAATTCTCCAGAAAACAGACGTCTGTTTATTACTGCAAGAAACAATTGTAAAAAGGTTTTGTCTAACGCCAAAGCCCGCTATTCTCAGGTCATGAAATCTCGTATCTCATCTCAAAAACTAGGCTCTCGTGACTTCTGGAGAATCTTTAATAATATCAATAATAAAGGCAAATTTTTAATTCCACCTCTCTTGTATGGTTCAGACTTTGTCACCTCACCTAAAGACAAAGCTGAATTGTTTGCTAAAAACTTTTCATCAATATCATTTCTTGATTCCACTTGTTGCGTTCTACCTGATATTGCCAACAAACATGTTGATCCATTGCTTGACATTCCTATCACTCCAGCTTCTGTATCTAAAGTGATTTCCTGCCTAGACTCTTCTACAGCTTGTGGCTCGGATAACATACCTGTTATTGTCTTGCAGAAGTGTTTTCCGGAGCTGTCGTCCATACTCTCAAAACTATTCAACAAGTGCTTATCAGAGTCTCGTTTTCCAGCCTGCTGGAAAACGTCATCTGTTATCCCTATCTTCAAAAATTCTGGAGAGTGATCTGATTGGTCTAACTACCGTCCCACAAGTCTTCTTCCTATCATAAACAAGGTTTTTGAATCTCTAATTAACAAACACTTAATTTCTCATCTTGAATCTAATAACTTACTTTCTGACCATCAATATGGATTTAGATCTTCCTATATTTATGAACGGTGATGTACTCGATGAGTCATCTACTCGTCATCTTCTAGGATTAACTCTTATTTCCAACCTTTCTTGGAAACCATATATCAAATCCGTTGCAAAATTAGCATTTGCTAAGGTTGCATCTCTTTATCGAGCTCGACACTTTCTTACTTTGGATTCTATTCTCTGTCTCCATAAATCTCAAATCCGGCCTTGTTTGGAATACTGTTGCCATATCTGGGGCGGATCTTCTAATGATGCCCTTTCTCTTTTGGTGCAAAAACGCATTGTAAACATAGTTGGACCTGCTCCAAAAACGCTTATTCGTCTAGTTTTTTTCCTCGAACATCAGCTCTTAGGAATTCGCTTTCTTCATCTTGCTTTCCTGATTCATGTAATTTGCAATCAATTAAGTCGTCCGTTAATCGTTATCTTGCTCTACAATCTTCATCTTTTCTATTTCAGTAACTTCCAACTTTATTTAGTGGCTGCTTGCAGTCTTGTTGGAAGCAAAGATGTTAAAAAAATAAATAAATAAATAAAGTTTGCCATCAATTCTGAATAAATCACTTACTTCAGATGATAAAATACAACCTTAAACTAAAACAGAACCTTCCCCATGCTTGATTGTTGGATGTATACAATCAGGGTGATAAGCCTTTCCTGCTTTTTTTCTTTTATACTGTCGTCTTCTGCTATCAAACAATTTAAATTTTGATTCATCTGTGTATAGTCCACGGTTTAACATATCTTGCATCCAATTACTATGCTGTTTTGCATATTTAAGTCTTTTTTCTTTATCGCCACAGTGTAGTAAAGGCTTTTGAACTGCAACACACCCTCTTAACCCAGCTTTTAGCAAATGTCGTTGAATGCAAGATGAGGAAACATTTGTCCCAGTCGCAGCCTGAATGTCTTGTACTAGTTCACTGGAGGTTTTTTTCCGATGTCGCAGAGACGCATTTTTTAAATACTTTATGTCATGTTTTGTAAGCTTTGGAGGTCTTCCACTTCGAGTTTTATCCTCAAAAAATCTCTTTTTTTTAAATTTTTTTATAATTTCTCTAATGGCTGTCCTTGAATATTTTGTTTTTTGGACAATTTGTCGTTGAGAATAACCTTCTTCATGAAGGACGATAAAAAAGTTATACAAACAATCAGCAGTTCCATTTATCTCGATTCTATTAAAAATATTGTGATTAGTCAAAATTTGCTTACTTTCTTTATTTACTATAACTTTTTTTTTTTTTTTATAACTTTAACTTTTAACTTTTTCAGTTTTATAACTTTAAAAGATCACAACGCCAACTTCATAAACAACCCTACTGTGCGTCTTTTAAATCCTGCAAAGAATGAAGAAAAAGCCTGCAATTGCATTTAAAAAATCTCTTTGCCCACTGAACAACAATTGCTTGTCTTACAACATCATTTACCAAGCCACCGTAAGCTCAAATAAATCTCAATACAACGATAAAGTATACATTGGGATAAGTGAAACCTAATTTAAGCTACGTTATGCGAACCATCAAAAATCTTTTAACATAAAAAAATGCAAAAATGACACTGAGTTTTCTAAGGAAGTATGGGAGTTAAAAGAAAACAATTTCACAGCTTCAATCAAATGGAATATTATTAAACGCTGTAAATCATACAATCCTGCATCAAAAATTTGTAAGCTTTGTTTAAATGAGAAATTCGAAATATTATTTTACAAAGGAAATAATCTGCTAAACAATAGAGGCGAATTAGTTTTTTAAATGCAGACACAAAATAAATTTCTCCTTTCATTATTTGATAGCAGAGATTAGTTTTCCATTATGTCTTCTTGTACTATAACGTCAGAACTCATTCTACCGTAATTTGTAATTTTAAAAATGGTTTTTTATATTTTTGATTTTGTACTTCATGGCTGATGATTTGCCGCTAGGCATGAAACTTTAAGTTCTATTAATGTTGTTTTTTCTAAAATTTAAGTATAAAACGCTCTGTTTTTAAAAAAATATGTATTTTCTTAAATATTGAGCACTTTACAATGATCAAGAGTTTAGTATTTTTAATACTAAATCATACGGCAACAATATATATATATATATATATATATATATATACATATATATATATATATATATATATATATATATATATATATATATATATATATATATATATATACATATATATATATATATATATATATATATATATATATATATATATATATATATATATATATATATATATATATATATATATATATATATATATATATATATATATATATATATATATATATATATATATATAGGTATATACAGGGTGCGTCAATTATTTGAGAACATTGTGTAATGTCATCATTTCTTTATGTTGCATTAATTTTTTTTTTTTTTTATAAATAATTAAAAATGACAGGTAATAAGCTAACACAAGAAATGAAAAGACGTGCTGTAATTGTAGCATTAAAGGTCGAGCATAGCAATTTACAAATTGCACAATTTTATTAAAGTCACCCGATCTTTTGTTCTTAAAGTTTGCAAGGAGTTAGAAGAAAATGATGGTGATTGTAATCAAGCTGCTAAACGTAAAAAACATTAGTAATGGTCGGATACGACTAGAACACCTGAATTTATTCATCAAGTTTAGAATATCGTTGACGAGAGCCCCCAAAAGTCAATGAGGTCCATCACTAAAGACCTGGTTGTTTCAGAAGCCACAGTTTGAGGACTGTTCATGAAAATCTTCGCTACAAGTCTTATGTGATGAGGAGAGGTCAGTGTATGTAGGAGACCACCAAAGCGAATTGTTTGATAAGGCCCAAGAGGCTGTTAAACAAACTGAAACATCCTGCTGAGCAAGGCATGCTTTGGTGTTTTTCAGCCGAGTAAAACTATGATCAATATCAAAAACTAAACAGCAGAAATGATAGATGGCTGTGTGATGACCCTTGCAAAGTTCCAACAGTCATGCACACAAAATTTCCTGCAACTGTTATGGTTTTAAGGGTTGTTAGCAACGAAGGACATGTGATGTCACCACACTTCTTTCCGCAAGGACTAAGAGTCACTTCTGATGCTTACATTGAAGTCTTGGGTACTGTTGTTAAGCCTTGGATCAATAGAGTATGGAATGAAAGGTCATACATTTTTCAACAAGACTCTGCACCAGCACATAAGGCTCAAAACACTCAGGAATGGTTGACAGATAATTTTTATTATCACATTACTCTAACTTTGTGGCCTCTAAATTCTCCAGACCTGAATTCATTGGATTATTATGGGTGGGACATCATTGAGAGAGATGTTAATAAACATCCCCATAACACCAAAGATTCTCTGAAAAAATCTATTGTCTGAGAAATAGAGAACATAGATGAGGGCCATCTCAAGCACACTCAAGTAGTCAGTTTAGGTCTCGAATCGAAGCTGTTATTAAGTTGAGGGGGATTTCATTGAATGAAATTATTAAACAATAGTTTATCTTATATTATTTATATAACAGATTTTGATTAAAAATATTTTCTGTTTGACTTTTTTATCATTTATAAAAAATTAAATATATATATATATATATATATATATATATATATATATATATATATATATATATATATATATATATATATATATATATATATATATATGTATATGTATATGTATATGTATATGTATATATATAGATATAGATATATATACGTATATATGAATATATATATATATATATATATATATATAAATATATATGTAAATATATATATATATTTATATATATACATATATATTTGTATGTATTTATGTATGTATGTATGTGCAGTAATCTCCTGCTTCAGTCTGAAAGCCAAATATTTAACTGTATCTCAAAGTCTTAAAGAGAAAGGCTATCATTAGAAAAAGTATTCATACAAGTAAAATAAGAGATTTTAGAGGTAGAGAAATGATTTTAGAGGTAGAGAATGGAATCAGAGGTTTAGAGATTTTAGAGGTAGAGAATGGAATCAGGAATAAGAAAACAACAAACTCAATAATAAGAGGCTTTATTAGATGATAACTTTAAATTGAATTCGTTATTTGCTTTCCACAAAAAGTCAGTAGTAATAAATAATCTGAGAAGATTGTTAACATTCTTATAACATAATTAATTATAAAGATAACTGTTAGCAGTGAACAGTATTTTTTTGAATTAAAATTTCCCATTCAATGTGAGCTCCAAACTGTCACAGAAAAGAAATCACATTTAAGATATCTGTTTTAGCAATTTAAAAGACTTATTTGTCAAGACTGTAAAAATTAGTTGTTTCATCAGCAAATACTGTTATAAGGGTAAAATTATTAGGAAGTCAAATAATATAAATGAGAGACAATACTGTATGAAATGTGTATTGTTGTGGCACCCCAAGATTTTTGGAGAAGATCAGAAAAACTTTATTGAAAGCCTTTGATATTTTAAGCAATAGAACTTCTCTGTTATTATGGCTAACAATTCAGCATTAGAAGATTGAAATTTATCAAATTTATCAGATTGTCAGAAAATAATTTGCTGAATTCATGATAAGATATTGAAAAACTATTAACTTAAGACTTAAAGAGAAGAAGATCAGGTATTATTACCTAATAATAGTAATAGAGAGGAACCATCTTCATAGTTATTAAAAATGGAACCACAAATGCCATGTAAATTGGATTTATGCATTAAATATTCTTTGGAGTAGTTCAAAAATCTTATCACTACAAAGAAACACACAAAAAGAGTTTTAATCAGTCTTAAGGTAACACTAAAATGTATTAATTAAAGGTTTTAGTGAGATCATGATGATGGTTATCATTGATCTGTGAGATCATGATTTTAATCACCTAAAAAAGAACAAGAAGAAATAGAGCAGAACTTAAGGGAGAGACAACTCCTTTGTTTATTTTCTGATATTTAATTTAGTTCCTGATATTTTGTCTTATTTCTGATTACTTGCTTAGTTACTTAATTCTAAAGACTTTTCAAAAATTTTAATAGTGTCATTACAATTTTTTCTCACTTGAAATTTTCTACAGTTTTTGTTCCTCAAAATATTTTTCTCATACCCTTACTAAAATCCAGAACTCTCTTCAATGCTCCTTAAACTCTTTAACAAGTAACTAAATCTTTTTTTTTTTCAAACTGCTGTCTTTGAGTGTCTTTAATTAACTAACTTTTAATATTTTGATTTATCTTAACATCTCTCTGGTAATCAATAGAAATCAATATAATAGAAAATAAATATAATATAAATAGAACCAATAGGTCATCCTATTCTATTGGTGACTTCAATCATATTAATATATAATTTGTGATGTAGCAAGGGCTATTGCTCTAGACATATTAAAGGCTATAAAGTCTCACATATTTTATTTTTTTCACAATTTCTCTTCATTTGGTGTGTCTGATAAAGTTTTTAAAATGATTAATTATTCCTTCTAATTTTTTAATTATTCCTTCTAATTCCGGTATTTAAGGTGGTTTGATGGACAACACTCTCCTTTTCTTATGGTAATCTCATGGTTTCATAAGATTTCATCCTTGAGCTTTTTTTGTTTTCATCTTGTTAACAATTTTTAACATCTTATTAACAATTATTAACCTTCTTACAATATTACTTCACAACTATAAACTGCAGTCTTGACAAAGAGTTATTGCTTTTTGATTGTTTTGACCAGGCAGCTGATTTTAATTGTGATCTCTCTTCTTTGACAGCTTGGGGAAGCGACCGGTGAATTTTAACCTTAAAAAATCTTTTAGTTTAGTGCTAATATTTATTACAGTTTTTACTGTGCTGACTTCTTACTCCAGATTCCATTTTACTTTGCTGGCTTACTCAAGATTCCATTTTCTATCTCTATAAATCTGTATGGAGTTTTGTTGTCATATTTGGGTTGATTGGTTTTCAATGATGTTTTTTTTTTCAAGATCCAAAAACATTAAATGTTGTTGGATCTGCTTTCGTTCCTAAGCTTGAGTCCTATCATTGTAATGAAGTTTGAATCTTTAATCGTAAATACCACAAATGCTGAACATATTTTTTTTGTCTTCTAAAAACTCAAAGTAAAAATGCTTGTTTTTATTTTATACTACATAACAATAAATATTTCTGTTAACTTTAAAGTTTTTAAATATAACAACAATTTCTCCGCCCACATATTATAACATTTGTTTATTATTTAGAGCTAATATTGTAATTTAGTTTACATTGATTTTTATAGATGACAATCTTCAATTGACTGTTGGAAAGATATATTGCATGAAGCTGTTTGTCTATAACTATCGGAAATCTAAAGGGCAAATTATTGAGTCATCTTGCATACCAGTTTGTCTTTCATACTATATTTTAAATTTCAATATTATGATTTTTTTTTTTTTTTTTTTTTTTGTAAAAAAAAAAAAGATAAATGTGTGATTGTAACTTTTAGTTTCATGCAAATTTAATTTCACAATTTAAATTTTATTAAACGATTTTTTCTAACATAGGTTGCTACACCTACTGTAATGCAGCGTATCCAAGCTATCCTTCCTAATCTAAAGAATCGCAAGCTATCAAACCTCGATACATCTGTTGATTCTCAACAAGAGATAAAAGTTAAAAGAAATCTTACTTTCTCAGGAACCAAGTAAATTACTTTTTCAGAAGTTATTTTTTATTATTTTTTTCTGATTTCAAACATCTAGTTATAATACTTCTAAAACTTCAATTACAATTTTTTTATTTAAATTTACATTTATGATGTATAACTCCCATGCATCACTGTATGACTGTCATGTGTCATTATTTAAATATATGCCATTATTTAATTATATGTGCCATTATTTAATTAAAAATGTGCCATTATTTAAATATATGCCATATATGCCAAATATATGTCATGTGCCATTATTTAAATATTATATGTTAAAAAACTACTTAAAATACAAGCTTTTATGACTTGCATCCAAGTCCGTAACTTTATTTTTGAAAAATCTCATTTCACTTTTAAAGATTTTTTTTTTTTATTTTCTTTCAAGTGAATTATTTTTAGTTCTCTTAGGGATCGTCCATAAATTACGCAACGCAAAATATATTTAAAAACTTATATTATATACAAAATTATTTTAAAATATATAGAAGTATGGAATAATAAGCTCTTTTACGCGGTGATTTTAATAAAACTTAAGAGGCTATTTTGATTTTTTTTTAAATTAAGACTGCGAGAGAATACTTTTGATCTCTTTTGTTTTGTTTTTTGTGAAAGTTTGCGTTACGTAATTTATGGGCGATCTCTTTCACAAAATGCGATAAAGTTGCTGATGTAATAAATGACGCAATACCCCTTTATATTGTACTTATCACATTTTCTTTACTTTTTTTTTGTCTTTTTTTCATTGAGTTTTTTCTATTACTCCGTTCTTTAATATTGATTACTCTTTAATTATATTTTAGAATTCAAAATGAATATCAACCCAGCATCATTACTAAAAAAGAAACATCTCGAAAACATTATTCATTGGGTAATCTTTTTTTGGTCAATTCTACAAATCAAAACTCAGCAACAATATCACTAAGTAAGTAGAAAAATTTTAAGTTATACAATGTTCATGAACATTGTAATATTTCTTCTTATATAAGTTTAAATTTTAAAAAATAAATGGTTTGTGAATGGGTAAACCCATATATAAAATATATTTAAATTAAAATTTAATTTAAAAATGAATGCACGAGTTAACTTCCTTATTCAGTTAATTCAGAATATAATGAATTAAATTTTGATTAACGTAAAGATAAAAGAAAACAGAGGTTTTCCTATCTTGGTATGATTATTATAGTTAAGGTGACCATATTTGAAAAATACCAGACGCGTACAAGGAATAAATTTGGTATGTATAAATGCAAATGGATTTTAAATCAGGCCCGTAGCCTGATTTAAATACCATTTCTTTAAAGGGGAAGCACTTTTTCAAGAGGGGCCAAAAATAAAATTAAAATAAAGGCGCCTAAGGGCAATTTTTTTTTTTTTTGGCGTCTATATTCTCCTATTTTTTGATAAAATTTTGCATAAATTTAATAAAATGATCAATTATATTTTTTATATTCTTAAGACGGTTTCGCCTTGCCCTTTTTTGTGTTGTACTAACAATTTTTGAATATATGTTTAATTTCAATTTTTTAGTGGCAAAACAGATTAAAGCGCAGGGAAGCACGTGCTCCCCTCGCTTCCGCCCTGCCTACGGGTCTGGTTAAAATGGGTTTTACTGAAAACTCGTTTATTTATTTTAAAATAGCATGTGAAGAAACTAAATAATGGAAAAAATATTAAACAATATTTGCATTTTTAAATAATAAATATTTTTCATAAGAATGAATTGTTTTCAGCAACATGTCATCTTTTTCAATTTTTTTCTGCAAATTCTGAGCAGCTATATTCCTTAAAATAAATTTAACGAACAAAATAACTGCCAAAGTTTTCATTGTAATATTCCAAATATCATTGGCAATCGAAAACAATCGCTCTGCGGAAGAGTTTGTACCTGGCAAGCACAAAGCGGCTTCCACCAAATTTAACAAATTGTTATAAGGAACGTGATTATTTTCGAAATAAAAAAAAATTTCAACCCATCGCTTGTCTCATTCAACCAATCGCTTGTCTCATTCAACTGACTGTGAGTTCCAAAAAGAAAACTTTTCCTTTGTGCAATGTAAATTAGTTCTCCCAATATCGTTGAACAATTCATTGTCATCGAATGTGATTTCTATTGATTTTTTCAAAAAAGTTCTAGTTTCAATAATTTCAATTCATTCAACTTTACTGTTAAGTAAAGACCATTTAAAAACTTCAACCTGATTAAAGCGACGCGTCTACTCATCTATATACTCTAAGACAGACACTGTAAAAAATGTCTACTTCTTTCAAAAATTAGTTTTTCAAATGACCAAAGCTCTGACTCTTCATCAACTTTGTGATTTTGTTCGACGATATGGAAGCATCCAATGCCATTTTGTGTTTGATAGATTTGCAATGATTTTCAATTGCAGACCGTCCATGACTACTAATGTCAAATAGGCTTTGACAAATAGTATATTTGAGGAGCTCATCTTTGATCCGCGCTAAGAAAGGAAGCATTTTCTTTAAATTATCATTAAACGTGTTTAACTTTTTCTTCTTACTATTCATTTTTTGAAATTGATGTATAAATAGTTTTGAAAAACCCTAAATTACTTTTTTATCAACACTTATTTTTATGAACTTCTTATTAAGATAAATCGCAAAGCGTTATTTACAATAATGAGGGAAAATCTTTTGAAGTAATTTTTTTTTCTTCTCTAACGGGAATTTTAAAAACTCTTTTTTTTAAATGTTTACAGGAATTTAATTCATTTAGTTTCGTGTTTTATAGTTAAGTTTATTGGAATTTTATTCATTTTGTTTTTTAACTATATTTCAGAAAAGTCATTTATCATATTTTATCATTTATTATATTAAATATTTATAATAAATATTATATTATAATACATATATTAAAAGTTTTCAAATAATCTTTTTTGAAAGAATTTTATTTGCTTTTTTATATATATAAACGCGTACAAACCCAAACGCGCAAAACTACCGTCAAACGCTTACTGTACGCGCCAAACGCGTACGTATGGTCACCTTATTATAGTCTATGTTTATAAAAATTGTTTATAAAAAAATTAGTCTGAAAGTTTGCTATGGATTTTATGAAACTTTTTTTTTTACTAAAATAAACTCAAATGAGTTTATAAAGTATTTACTTAAGTTATAATTTGCGTTTATAAATTATTTTTTTTATGAACCTGATATATTATTTGATAAAGATTGTTTTATTATAGGATCCGACTTGTTGGAACAGTAAAAAACATCGTGATGTAGTCAAATGTTTAATAGAAAATTTTTTCAGTGATAACGATTGATCTGAAAGAAATGCGCTGCGCTTTTCGACTATCAGATCCAAATATAGAAGTCGTAAATAAGCATATACGTCCGATTGAATTCGAACAGCTTGAAACGTTTAAAGGAATAAAGTTCTTTTAATTTTTCAGCAGTAAATAATTTGAACTTTTTGTAAATTCAATTTAAAAAATTGCTAAAAATATACCGGCTGCCGAATATTTAAAACATGACAATCGAATAAAAAAAGTTTTGTAAAACTTTGCTCTTTTTCAAAATTTCCAGTAAATACTTTTCTACCTGACTATTAATGAAATGGGATAAATAGTCCTAGGTCACCGATCCTAATTAACTTCCTACTCTCACCCTCAAAAAAAAAAAAGTTCTGCCAAAAAAAATTATTTTAGTATTTTATACTAAAAATAAATATAGATTTATAAATAAATATAGATTTATAGAGCTTTTTAATAACTCAGTTTATTTATTAATATATTTCAGTAGAATGATGAAAGTTGTTATTATGTATTTCACAGTTAAGAAAAGTTTACACAATTAAACTTACAAAAGTATATGAATAAATGTAAATAAATGGCTGCGGCAAGAAAAATACTAATTCAGTCTCATCGTCTAGCACCTTAAAAATATAAATAAAAAAATTAAAATATGACGTAGGTTCGTTGAAAAATAATTTTTACCTTATATTATAGTGTAAAATATGCGTAAATACATATTTAAATACAAATATAAAGTGGCTTCTTATATTACTTTGTTAACTTATTTTATTAACATTTTGGGTTTAGAGTAAGTAAAAAACAGATAAAACATGAAATAACAAAATGTAGGATTTATATAAAAAGTTCTAACATACAAATTGAATTATATATAAAGAACTTATGGATGACTTAGCGCCAAACCAGCCTATTCACCGAATACATATTCGTTGAAATGAGATAATTTGACACAAAGTATTAAAGTCTTCAACAAAAGCAACTAAACAGAAAAAATTAAAAGTTATTGCGGTTCCGGTGCACTTAAAAATTTTAATTATAGTATTTTGGTGTTTGCAAAGAAACACTGTTCAAAATTTACTTAGACTAAGTTTAACTCTTTTCGATGACTTCTCTATTCATAATCTTTGATTAATTAAATGGTTTTCCAGATAAAATAAAAATTGTGTTCAATAAGATATCGGGCGGTTTTAAAAACAACAAATTTTCTCTAAGCCTGTTTTTTGATTCGACCAAAAGCACTTGATGGTGTTTATTACAATACACTCTTGTAAAACTAGAAACCTACTGTATAAAAAATAGCAATTTTTAAACTGCTTTTTTATATACCATACAATACAATTTTTAAAATTTTATATATACCATATTTTTTATATACCATACAATACAATATTTAAAATTTTATATATACCATATTTTTTATATACCATAGTTTATAATTGCTATTTCATACTTTTTGTTTTCCATTGTTCATGCTCAAACATGAACAATATAAAACAAGAAGTATCCATAGTGCACAGTTACAAATAAACTTGCTAACCGCTGCCACTATCCATCCGCCGCCGCCAATTTTTTTAACAGCCAGTTGTTTACTAATAGCCACGGTTAGCCGCTATTTTAATTCAAATCTAACCGCCGCTGAAAATATGGTTTAAAATACGGCTTACCCTTAACTTATCTTGTTTTTAAAAATGAATTAACGGATTTCATTCTCTTTATTGAAAATATGGTTTGTGTAAAATTTATAGTTTTGTTTATTTTAATACTATAGTCAGATATGTTGAATCCAAACTTAATTCTGAAACAATTTTCTTCATACTTTTGCGCGCTCTTATTTCGCTCGATTTGTTATTAGACAGTATTTGCCGTCGCATACAAGACCACTTGCTTTCCAGAAAAATCTTGTTTTTATTTTCAGGGTACATTTCTTCTTGTTTAAATAGAGTTTTAATATGAAAAGATCAATAGATAATCCAATCTTATATTGTCGTAAAGTAAATGAAAGTTTGTCTTTAAAAAATATTTAAAGGTTAAGTTTTGCAGCACCTTTAAAAAAAAATCTACATCGCTTGTATGGAATTATTATGGAGAATTATTAAATGAAGAGGGTCAAAATTTAGATGAGAATAATTATTATTGCTAACCATGTTTGGAAATTGAAAAAGTCAAATTGGATAATAACAAGCCTTCGCAATTGTCTAAAATTCATTCAGTAAAACGTTCAACTTTTAGCGGAAACATGAAAAACCATTTGTATTTAGTGCACAAAATTGTCACTGATGAAATCTCTACCGTAGAAAAAAATAACTATATATTAGGAAAATGGTGCAGCGCAAGTGGGTCTGCGTCAAAAGTAAAGTTTGGTATTACTCGCAACATTGCACTTTGGTTTTGCACTGATTTGTTGTCGCTGAACCTTGCAGAAAGAACCGGTTTTGTAAAATTTTTTGAAAAAAACTTTGGTACAGTCACTCCATAACGTTCATCATTGACATGCGGAGCTTTAACTGATATGTTCAAAGCAGTCAAGAACAGTGTAAAGAATGTTTTGAAATACTCAAATGCTGCTTCCTTACTTTTTGATGGCTGGACAGATAAATACAAAAGACTATCATTTATCGGTGTAAAGTTTTGGGTAATAACAAGTCAATGGGATAGACAAATTTTCACTTTATCTTATGCACCACTGGAAAACCACTCTGCAGAAAATATTGCAGATTTTATGAAGGTTGTTATTAAAGATATATTTAGTAAACAGTATGAGGAGTTACGTTTGCATATTGTTCATGATAGTGCTGCAAAAATGATGAAGACTTCTAGACTACTGGGTTGTGAAGAACCTCAAAATTGCTTAGCTCATGTGCTGAATTTACTATTGGTTTCCGATGATCTCAACATATGTCCTGAAGCCTTAATAATATTTAAGAAATGTCGAAATATTGCAACATGTTTTACCTTCTAATCAACTTTTCTTATTAATGAATTTTTGTGTACAAATGATGATGTAGATCATTATGATAGATTTAAAAAAATTGCAGAAGGGAAAGAACTTGTTAACCTTGATAAACAATTCCAAATTCAAGCAAATCAAGCTTGCCCAAATGATAATCCTATCATTTCGGATAGTGAAAATGAATGTCAAGAAAAAGATTTATTTAAAGAAAATTCTTTTCCCCTACCGCGAATGTGATAGCAATAAGTTAATAAAATGTACTTTTTAGCATCCTATACTAAACAAAAACTCATTGACATGTTTTAAGTTTCATTTAATTTCATTTAACGTTTTAAGTTTCATTTAATTTCATTTCATTTAACGTTCAAATTTCATGACGTTATAAAATTTTCATTCTTTCCAAAATAAGGGGACAGTAAATTTTACAGCATTTTGGGGAGAGTAAAAAACAACTTTAGATTAATTTTTAAATTATTCATTTTTTATTTCAGATAATTCTAAAAAAATCCAAAATCTCATAGTTTTGAAGTGTTCCATTATTCATTCATTCATTTATTCATAAACTTTGATTTTTATATAAGCGAAACCGCTTTGTTTTCAATATACTTAAAGTGTACGCGCCTAATTTAATGAAAGAAATATTCATTTTGACATTTTATTTAACACTTACGGTGGAATTCCAGAAGACAAAAATATTAACAAAAAATATTTCTGTTAATTTTGACAGAAATGTTTTATCTACGCATGCTTATCGACGAAAAAATTCGCTTTGCGCGAATATTTTCGTCTTATGGATATCCACCTTAAGTGTTGAATAAAAAAATTCTTTTTTTCACCTAATTACTTTTTGTAAATAGATGAATAAAAGCGAAATATATAATAAATAAAAATAGCATAATGTATAATATATAATAAATAAATAAAAATAACAAAAATAAATGTAAAAAAATATATTTAATAAAATAATAAATTTAAATATTTATAAATAAAATAGAAATAAAATTAAAAAATATACATAAATATGATAAAAATAGTAGTAAAAAAGTAAAAATGTATGCATATATATATTCATATATTCATATATATATATATATATATATATATATATATATATATATATATATATATATATATATATATATATATATATATATATATATATATATATATATATTATATAGCATTTAACTAAGAAATTCACGGCGTCTTTCTTACCGATATATATATATCAACTTGCTATTGTCTATTAAAAATTAATTTTTATTGCACTAAATAATTTTTTCTAACGCAAGCTTGCGTATATACACGTTAAGCGTAAAATACGGAAAGCAACTTTTTCTATAACAAGTTTTTCCGTTACAAAAGGAGGAACATTAAAGAACATTAAAAAATAATGCACATTTTTTCGGGTTATTTTGAGCTTGATGAAGATCGAATAGATCCTTTTTCCTTAAGCATCACAAACGACGTCTTTGGCACACCACCGCATCAAACGACGTCTTTGGTACACCACCGCATTTTAAGAGCACTAAAAGTACAAAACACAAGACAACAAATAAAATATTAAAGAACATAAAAATAAATTTATTAACTTATAGTTTAATTAATTTTACTAAAAAGAAAAAAATACTTTTTACACTTTTTTAAAGATTTGAATGCTTTAATAAAACATAATTTCAGTAAAATAATAACTTTTAATATGAACTTTGGCGCGTTCTCTTTTATTTTTATTTTAAAGAAAAAAACAACTTTTAAGTGACGCCTATTTTTTCCATTATTAATACGCACGGGAGTTATTTTTTCGTAAAATCAGTTTTTTGTGTTTGAATTAATAAAGAAGTCGGTTTTTCAACATTATTACTTGATACAAAAAGCAGATGGTACTATTACAAAGAAAAAGACCAATGCAAAGAAAATTATGTCAGAAATTAAAACATTTCTCATTTTGCATTATAAATCAAAATATAAACAAATGGCTTAGAAAATAAATTTTTCTTGAAAAAAACTTCAGCAAGAGCTTTTTTAAAACTAAAAATGATATAGTTCAGTTTTATTAAATATTATTTCACTTATATTACTTTCGTTAACTTTACTGAAATACTTTAAGAAATTGTTCACAGTAATGTCGACTACAAAAAAAGACAACGCCTTGGTTTCGGAAGGAAAAATTAATATAAATCGCAATTTTAAGTTCGAAGAAAATCGATGTTTTAAGTTTCCTAAAGCTAGAGAGAAACTTAAAAAAATAAGAAAAGAAATTTACAGAAAAACTGAAGAAAAAAGAACCAAGAATGATCATAGTTCGTTATTTATATTGGGCTCAAAGAATATAGTGCGTTTATTAGCAGTAAAGATCACCAAGTCAAAATATCTTTTCATTTTGATTTTTTGTAACTTTTAATGTTTTGTGAAGTGAAATTTATTTCAAACCATGCTAGTCGAAATTCTAACAAAATATCATAATAATCTAAACACAAATAAAACAAATATTAATTAAATACCAAAATGTCAAAAAATAAAACTTTGCTTCTGTAAAACTTTCCTAAATCCTATTAAAAAATGTTTTTATTAAAATCAGAGCAATAAATTAAATTAAAAATAATAATAAATAAAATAAATTAAAACTATTGGTTTATTGCTTTTTTATATGCCAACAAAGTTTGTTCAAAAATTTCTAACTTCAATTATAGCTGTAATAATAAATTCATAATTGTAAAAGTAACAATACAACAATTGTTGTATTGTTACAACTTTAGCTGTATTTATATTACAGTTAACAAACACTTGTTTGGTTTTAGTTCCACTTGCTTTACAGAAAAGGTTTAGTGTTAAAAATAAAGAAAAGTTTCCGGAAAATATTATATATAAAAAAATCCGGAAAAAGTTCTTTAATAAAAGTAAATGGGTATGAAGCGATTATTTTTTTAAAATTGAATATTTTATTTTAAAATTAAAATGTGCATGATGAATCTCATGCTTTTTGAAAAACTTTAATTATCAGTGCCTTAGCTCACAATCCCCTCCCACTAACCAATTAAAACTAAAAGCATTTAATTAAAAATTGATCGCGAATAACTTTATGTGTGATTCACGTATAGAAAAAAAATTCGGTAATTTAGACATACACTAACACATTGGTAGTTTTACACTGCCAATAAACTAAATAGATTTTCAAGTTTTAATTTTTGTTGGCAAAACTTTTATTGAAACAGTCAGTAGCATCACCTTGATGTTAGTTTTGTCATCAAAATCACAGCATTGTCGATTGTTAAATTTCCCGACAGCAGAAATTATTTTAAGTCTTAAATTTTATTAACCTCACAGATGATTTTACCAGTCTATTTACCATCACTATTTGTATACAAAAACATATGTTAAAAGGGTTACTTGTGTTTCTTAAAAAAAACAGTTTATCAATATTCTCAACTTTCTTTTAAGACTAAACAAGCTTGATATGATTTAAATAAAAAATAAATTTGTACATTTATGTCAAGAGTTAAAACTTCATTACTGTTTTTTTTTTTTACTTTAGAGTTGCATACAATTTACGGGTGTGTGTATGTTGTGTACGTGTGTGTGTATGTGTGTGTGTGTGGGGGGGGGGGGGGAGAGTAAGATGTAACACCCACCCACCCTCTACGCCCGAAGAATATATTTATATTTATTTTATATATATTTTTTAATTTTTAAAAGCCAGTCGGTACTTTTTGATGATTCACTCCCCCCCCCCCCCCCCGCACCTTATTTTTTTTGTAGAATCGCCTCTAGTTGCATAAATGTTATTTTAAAGACATTTTATTAAAAACACTTTAAATTTTTTTTTTTTTTTTTGCTTTAGGTTATTTTTAATGTATTAAACTTTCAGTCATTTTTAAGCATTTTATGTATATAATACTTTCCTATTCTTTAAATTTTTTAATTTGTTCAAACGAAAGTTTATTTTAAGTGAAATCATTGAATAATGAATATTCTGTCTGTTACAACATTCATCATGATATATTTTTATATATCATGATGAAAGTTACCACAAAATATTCGCCATCATCACCACAAAATATTTGCCATTATTACCAAGAATTTACTTTGTGTCACTATTTTTTTGTCACATTCTTGGAGTTTTTTCTATAAAATTTGTAAATTTGTTTCTTTTTTTCTGTTTACGATATTACCAATTGCTAAAAAAAGATTCAATAGTTTTGGAGCAACATTAACTTTATTTATCTTATACCACTCCATTACTTGTTTAGAACAGCGAATGATAGCTTTTCTTTTTTTTTAAACATCTTTTTCAACAAGGCTGCAAGCTACCACTAATTAGAGTTGGAAGTTACTGGAAGAGAAAAGATGAAGATTGTAGAGCAAGATAACGATTGACAGACTACTTAAAGGATCGCAGATTATATGAATCAGGAAAGCAAGATGAAGGAAGCGAATTCAAAGAACTGATGTTCCAAGAAAAAAACTAGACAAATAGAGATTTTAGAGCACTTAGGAACAGTCACAAAAAAAGGATAAGACTTAATTGAATGACAAGTTACACGAGAATGAACTTTTGTTAATGGCACAAGAGATGCTAGTTCTTTAGAGCAGTGCCTATTATAGTATCTGTAGAAAAGAGATAGAGAAGCAACATTACGACGATGTGACAATGGTTTGAGGTTGGCTGCAAGAGCAGGTTGAACTATGTTCACAATGCGTTTTTGCACCTTGTCTAAAAGAGAAATGACATCATTAGAAGATCCGCCCCAGATATAGCAACAGTATTCCATACAAGGCCGGATTTGAGATTTATAGAAATAGAGAATAGAATCCGAAGTAAGAAAGTGTTGAGCTCGATAAAGAGATGCAACCTTAGCAGATGCTAGTTTTGATATATGGTTTCCAAGAAAGATCGGAAGTAAGAGTTAATCCTAGAAGATGAAGGATAGATGACTCATCGAGTACATTACCGTTCAAAATATAGGAGGATCTAAACTATCGCGATAATGATTGGCTGAAAAAAATTGAGTTTTATCTGAATTAAAGTTCACCAGCCACTGTGAGCCCCATGCTGTAGCAGAAATGAGGTCCTTTTCAAGCTCATATGTCCCCTCCGGAAGTGATTCCGGTTGTCTTGGAAACCCGCTGTTTGAGTTAGGGATTGAAAAAGGCAAAAGTTTTGGGCTTTAATGCCTACAGAGTCACTGACACTAGAGCCAAGCCATTCAGTGTGATGAGCATTAAAGTCACCGATAACAACAATATTGGCTGATGGATAAAGAGAGAGAGAGTTTGGTCAATATGATCAGAAATAAGATCAAAAAGAGTGCAGTCTTGAGATGAAGGAGAGCGATATAGAATAAAGAGAAAATTAATAGAGTGAAGTTGTGCTAAACGAAAGCACTATAAAGAGTAGTCTGTGAATTCAAACCTAGTTTCCCGACAATTGGATGAATTCTTACGAATGTAAATGCTCGGGTCAAGCATGCGACTATTGGGGTCTTTACAAATTAAAGGAAGATAATTATCAACAATAAGATCACAAGATGAGACAGCTGAACTCGAATTAGTCTCACAAGAGCAAGTAGGTCTGGTGAGCTTCGCAAGAGATAACACTCAACTGAAGAAAAGTTACTTCGAAGACCACGAATATTAGTGAATGACAGGTTTAGAGAACTGTGTATTTTATAGTTTTTGTATTTTATAGTTTTTGGTACTTTATTCATTTTTAAATTTGATTGAAGAACTTGACTCAAAGCATAGAAAATACTCAGTAAACTGTTTAATAGCCCAAGCAATTGCCTCATTACTATTAATTAACCCTAAGCCGTAACAAAGGGCTTCAAGTGTTGCTTTGACAATGCACACCAAAAGTACTAACAGGGACACCATCCATGCGCAGCATGGCACTGTTAATACGTTGATATTTTTCAGCTGTTGATGAAATCAGCCTCTCTGAGAGCTACCACAGAGTTCGGGAAACCTGATTACCAGCCAGCCTCAGAACCATAAAACTGAGTTTTAGTGCTGTACCCTCATTAGGAGATAATAGAATGAGTTGCCTAGTCATAAAAACAAAGACACAAGCAAAATTCATGCATCTAATCTAGAAGATTCAACATCCTAAACAGGAAACAATGTATTAAAAATACATTTGCACCAGCCTAATAGATAAAGAAGAGTTGCGAGGCTGGTTAACAGATGGAATCTGTTTACCCTATAAGTCTTTGCCTAGGAGGCCTTTTGCAAGACAGCAGCCGGATGCATTTAACATCTGCCCAAGATGAGTATTTTTATTGAGACACTATCTCTAGCCTTCACTTTTTTATGTTGCAGGCGCATTTAAGGTAAGGAAAAAAGGTGTTTTTCTGAACATTCAGTTACGTATAAATCTAGTGTTAGATTTGTATCATAAAGTTGTGTTAGATATTGATGTGTTATAACAGAAAAGTTTTTAAAACCATAACTCAAACTAGCCAAACGAAAAACTGGAGAGAAAATTTTTTTAACTTAAATGTACTTAAATTTGCCAGACGCCTTATAACGCTTTGATTGATAATTGAATATCTGACTGCATCCAGTAATCTCTATAGAAGTAAGTTTCATTGTTATTTAAATAAATACACACCAGATTTAGCTTTTTCGAATCAAATATTCTAAGGGTGTGTGTGTGGAGGGTAGGGGTGTTCACCCAATCCCCTTTAGCGTATCACCCCACCTCACCACCCCTTCTTCCCCAAATAAGACGATATTTAAGTTATAATCGGATTTTTAAGGAATATAGTCGGCTAGTTGGACTCATTTCAGTCGGGTGATTTTTAGTTTTGAGGTCATTCATTTTAAAAAAGCAGTCGGTAGTAATTAAGGATTCGCCCCCACCCACAGTGGGCCAGTAGGTGGACAAAATGGGAAAAATTTTAGTTGTTTAATCTTGAAAACCTATTTAATTTTAGTATCTACATATATTAGGAGAAATCTATTGATAATTTATTTATATTAAATCCCTTAGTTACCAGGACTCTAAGCATTTGAATATTGAGATAAAATAAAAAAAATAAAAAATTATAAATAAGTAATTAACGGTGACATCAACGTTGTGTTATATTTCAATTACATCTACGTTTTTGAAACAAAAAATTAGTACATGTTATTCTAGAGTATTTAGAGATAAGAAAAACCAATGTGTGAAATAAATTTGTCATAGCATGTTATCTCAGTTATACTTTGAAAATCACAGATTAAAAAAAAAAATTTCTTAAGAAACTTATTTTTTGCCGCACAATAACTAATAATTACCACAATTCGCCATGTGTTGTCTTATATTTATTTGAGCTATATGATGCTTCAATCGAGTTTTAATTGATTGCTCGTCCCCTTAAATCCCTGTTCAGATTTTATGTATGTTTTAACTTGGTTGCTATGGTACTAAATTTTGCATAGCAACAACTCATTTTTACATTAACGTTGTTTTAACAGTATTTTACTTGCGCTAAATACACAATATTGGGGGTATGTATTAAAATGAGATTCAGAACTCTTATGAGGTTAACTTTTTTTGGTTACTATGGATACCTTACTTTGCATAACATAGCAACAACATATTTTCGGTAGTTGTTAGTAATTTAATTACTAACACTGACAGTAATTTAATTACTTTTAATTTTAATTACTAACACTTGTAGTAACTTAATGACTAACAAGTATTAGTAGTCCAGGCGGCATATATATTATAACATTTTACTTTTAAATACAAAATACTTGTTACAATAATTATTTAGATATGGTTTTGTTAAACTTAGACATTCATAATTTTCTCCAAAAAAGCAATTTTAGTATTTCAAAACAAAATATTGCTGAAGATATATTAAAATTTATTCAGCCAAAATTTGCTGATTTTAAAGACGTTGATTTTAGACATGCTGTTCAACGGTTTGTTTACTTGTATAAAAAAAAGTGGAAATCTGCAAACTATACTGTGAAAAATTTTGAAAAGAAGTTTGTGAACTGGCTTAATGAATATTTAATTGTCAGAAAAAAAGACAATGAACCAACTGCAAGTAGACGTGGTCGAAAACCAGTTGCATTTGATAATAGTTCTAATAAAACTAAAAAACGGCGTGTATCTTGTTTAATTGAATCTCATTCATCCAATGAATTATTTTTTGCTGCTAATAAAAAATTTAGAGATGAATCTGTTGTTATTGCTGCCAAGAATGTTTTAAATATATCAAATACAGATAAAGCAACTAAATATTCAGCAGACGAAGCACTGGCTTTAATAATTGATGCAAGTCTGACAAAAGCTTCCTATCAATTGATTAGAAGCGGAGCCTTGGAGAAAGAATATAACATCTACCCCGCTTACAATGATGTCAGAGATGCAAAATTGAAATGTTATCCTGCAAACATAACAGTGGAGGACTATTCAGCTTCAGTTCCTTTAAAAGATTTAATGACTCATACTTTGCAAAGAATCTGTGCAGTTCAGGAACCTGTGCTAAGGCACTTGATATTGAACGACAAAACAATAAAAACAATGACACTAACGTGTGGCTGGTTTTGATGGTGCTACTGGCCAAAGCATTTATAAACAAGTTTTATCAGAACCCGACATTAACAGAGATTTAAAGCGTGAAGAATCATTATTTATTACTTGTCTTGTCCCATTGGATTTGACTGGATTTAACAACAGCAACGAAAAGGTGCCTATTTGGAGAAATCAAAAGTCGTCCTCCACAGCCTATTGTAGACCCATAAGATTTGCATATAAAATGGAATCCAAGGAATCTGTGATTGAAGAAGATCAGTACATTAAAAGTGAGATAGAAAGCTTGGGTATGATTTTATTAGAGGTTTGCGGATCTTCTATTGAAGTGAATTGTATTATTGAACTTACAATGATTGATGGGAAGGTTCAAACAATATTATCTGAAAAAAATAACTCATACCAATGCTGTTCAGTGTGTGGTGTCTCTCCAAAAAATATGAATAGTCTTGATATCCTTAATATAGATTATACTAACAGAGAGTTCAAATATGGTCTTTCCAGTCTTCATGCATGGATTCGATTTTTTGAGATGTTATTGCACATTGCATATAAAAAAGAAACAAGAAAGTGGCGAGCAAGATCTAAAGAACACAAAGAAAAGGCATCTGTAGCTAAACAAAAGATTCAGACTGATTTTATGAACAAAATGGGACTTGTTGTTGATTTCCCTAAAAGTGGTGGTTCTGGAACAAGTAATGATGGCAATACCTCAAGGCGTGCTTTTGCAGCATATGAACAAACAGCTGAAATTCTGGGTATTGACCAAAACCTTATATTCAGATTTTACATTATCTTGGTAACGCTCTCTTCAGGATATGAAATAGACTGCTTAAAGTTCAAGGATTATTGTTTTGACACTTTTAGACTATATGTGTCCCTTTATCCATGGTATTACATGGCTCAATCAGTTCACAAAGTATTGATACATGGACATGACATAATTAAAAGCCTTACATTACCCATCGGACTTATGTCAGAGGAAGCTCAAGAGGCTAGAAATAAAGACTTTAAATCTTATCGCGAAAATTTCAGCCGAAAAACATCCAGAAAAGCAACAAATACTGATCTTATCAATAGACTCCTAGTCTCCAGTGATCCTGTTATTTCATCATTGCGTAAATCAACATCACACCAAACAAATCATAAAGCATTTCCTTCAGATGTTTTACAATTACTTAAACAATCTTCAAACGATATTATTGTTTTATAATTTTTTGATGTGATTTAAAATTGATAACGTTTTCTTGCACTATTTTTTGCTTTTATTATTCCTAAAACATTATTTACCTAAATACTCAATTTTTATTCAATATAGGTGGGTCAAAAATCCGATAAGATATTCAAATATCAATTTACCACTTTGTAACTAAGGAAAGTATCCGGTAACTAAGCAATATAAGTATCCATAACAACTAAATTTAAAAAATTATCACTTTTGTAAGAAGTGTGATCTCATATTGGTACTCATGCCAAATTTAGTGAATATAGCACTTATAAAATATCTGCAGATAAGAAAAGTAGGTTGTTGCTAAGCAAAATAAAGGTATCCATAGCAACGAAATAAAAAAATATTACCTTCATAAAAAGCGCAGACATCATATTAGTACTCATACTAATTTTAGTGAATATAGCTCTAATATTAAATTAGTTATGAATTTTGTCCAGTAAAAGTGCATTCTGGCCCACTGTGCCATCCCTTATTTTATTTCTAGAATCGCCTTTGATCCAAATCCTTTGATTTCTGCATCCAGCCATCTTTATGGTATTTTTTTCTTGTTATATACATTTAAACATTTTTTTTTCAATATTCCATTGAATAATAAAGTATTGAATATGAGCACCAGGGTCAGACTGGCATTAAGGGGCCCGGGGGAGACATAGATGCAGGGCCGCATTATACAATCAAAATGTATGTATATCAAAATTTCCCTATATTATATACCAAGGACCTTTTATTTTTTTCTAGGTCTTTTTTTTTACGTTTTACCCTTAATCACATAGTTTTTTCTTAAAAGGTAAAGGAAAATAAAAATTGATGTATATTTACAATAATTTGTTATTATTAATTTGTATTTTTGTGTGTTTTATTTGTGTATCTTGATTTTTAGAGGGGCCCAGGACCTTTAGACATAGCAGGGGCCCGGAGGGGAACCCCTGCCCTCCTCTCTAGTCCAACCCTGATAAGGACGATGGATTTTTCTACCTAAAATTGAAAAATCACTTTTCAGACTCTTCACTTGATATTGCACAAAGATTTATAAAAACTACGCACTCACAGACACGCAAGAAATAAATGGATCGTTAAAAATTTATTATTATTTTTTTAAGTGTCTTGTGTTATTTTTTTTGTTCGTGTTTTGTAAAGTTTAAAAGTAACACTGTAGTAGTAACACTGGTGCTTGTGTACTGATACTTGTCTGCTGATGTTTTAAAAATGTACGTGCATTGTAACACCACAGGTGTATTGAAATACTACAACTGTGTTCTGTAAATTGTAAAAATGCTGATATATTATTTAGGACGGATAAGGATGATAAAGATATTTAAAAAAAGAATGTCTAATGATAATCAGAAAATGGTTAAGGATGTTTTCAAAAGGATTACCGTTGTTTCGGAAGAGTTAGTGATTTTTATATTTAAGTAGGTTAAAATATGAAACTTAAAATAATGAAACAAACTGTTTATCCTCTTTACATAACGTAAAATCAATATTATAAAAAATAGTTAAAGTACCTTCTATTGATGACCCAATCAGTGACGGATCCAGGATTTTTCGGTGTTTGAGATAACTAACATCCAGACATAAAACAAACTCCAAATATTTGTATGTTTATACTTATGTCAAGTAATGATGCTTTGCAAAAATTTGTGATATTTGAAGGCTGGGAACAAGAAAGCCCTTTAACTTTATCCAAAAACGTAAGGGGCAACAAGTTGATAAAAAAATTTTTGTACTGTTCTCAACAAGACTTATATTCATCGATAAATTTTAAGTTTCATAGTGTTATCTCTCGGCGTTTAAAAATTATGACCATATAAAGTTTAAACCCCACTCAATTTGAGGGGTTACAAATTTTATATGGTCATAATTTTTGAACGCTGAGAGATAATACTATGAAAATTAAAATTTATAGATAAATATAAGTCTAGTTGTGAATAGTAGAAAAAATATTTTCTAAACTTGTTGTTTTTCGCGTTTGGGGTGGCTGAAGTTTGGCTCGATGAAGTTAAAGGATTTTTTTGTTCCTAGCCTCCGGCCATTGCAATTTTTGCAAAGCATCATTATTAGACATAAGTTTAAACATATAAATGTTTAGAGTTTGCTCCATGTCTGGTAGTTAACTATCTCAAACACCAAAATATTCTGGATCCGCCCCTGATTGTAACTCGTTAGTAAAATAAAAATTATTAAAATTCTTAAACATAACGCATTGTCATGTTAGCTACAATGGTTCACCTTAGTTGTCTTGTATTAATAGCGTATGAAATGTAGTGATCAAGATTTATTTTATTTCCCAAAAGGCATGCTGAAGTATATCTTGTAAAACTGAATAACTTGTTGGAATAATGCATCTGCTGAGTGCAACCTGAGTGCAACTAAAGACAACCTTATGCCATCTAAACAAAATCACAATGATTCTATAACTTTTGCTCAACTAGAAAATAAATCAAATTATTGATTTGAATCACAAGTCACCTGTATCACGTGTGGTTTCATACTTGTGTAACTACTTTTTGACAGTTCGAAAATATTTTTGAAAGTTTTAAATGTTTATTGAAAGTCATAATTATGGAAAATTCTTTATCATTATAGAAAGTTCTAAAAACTTCTAAACAATTTAAACTGTTTTAAAATATTCAAGAAAACTACTCAATATTAAATTTGTATCTAGAATTTAGAAATTAAGAATATTAATTGGTACAGATTGCAACTCAGTTAATTGTAAAACTTTTCACTTGTTGCACGAATGGTGGCACAACTTGTGGCGTAATCTTTTTACTAGTTGCAAAAATTGTGGTGCAACTTTTAGTGCAACTTTATTAAAAATCTGACAATATTTAAATCTTGTAATATAACTTAATTATTATAAATCATTTTTTATCGCGCTTAAAAAGTGCGTTGGGGAGACCGGGGTTAGTTGGAAGCAGGGGTAAGTTGACGAACTGCGTTTATCTACAGAACCTTTCATCAGAAAGTGACAAAAATTACACAGAACCTTTCTAATTGACCATTTCATCATTCATTATATTATTGTTAGGATTCGCGCATGCGTATGGGAGATGATAAGGTTTATGTGTTTTTAATACAAAAATGTAACTTTTGGAACATCGCATCCTTTTTACTTTACAAAGAAAATAGTTAGTCGCATATAAAAAAAATTATTGTAAAAGTTCCAGTCACAATTGGTTTACTATTTCCAGACAGACTTTTTTCAAAGTTGCCGTTTTTCAGGATCTGCAGACTGTTTATTGAAAACGTTGCATTAACTATAGAAAAAAAATATTTTGAATACAAAAATATTTTTATAAAATTAGTTTTTATTTTTTTTTATTTTTTAACAATATTGAAAAAATTTATTCATACAAAAAAATAAAAAAAAATTTTCTTTTCACAGATAAAAAGTGGGCTACTGTTTTGGCTGTTATATGTACAAATACATGGTACGAGCTAAAAGTACTATTAAATTTTTGGCTTAAAATTGTTGCAAAAATTAATAGTAAAAAAATTTCTATTAATTTTGCACTTAATAGTACATTGCGCCAAGTTACCCCACGTGGTGGGGTAACTTAGCGCAATTTTTTTTTTTTTGAGGGCCCGGGAAGGCCCCAAGAATTTTTTTTTGTAAATAAATGCAACTTTTATAAGTTATCTAAGTTCATACTCTTTGAGACTACGCTTTAATATTTTGACCTTATTTTATATTTTAACCTTTTTACTCGTTTATTTTAAGATTTTAGCATCACTTATTTCTAAACAAAAAGTTCAATTTTATCACCATTAACAGTTTTGAATACAATTGTATCTCTGTGCTGTAGTAATTCTCTTAAGTAATTTCTCACTGGTTTTTTTTTTATATTTTTCTATGCAGAAAGTTAACTAGAAAAATATTTGTGTTACATATTGTAACGGCTATGGAATAGGTGTCAAACTCATGGAAGTAATTCAACGAATATCATCATATTATTAGAATTCGGAGAAAATTATATATGTTATGTTTTTACTATAAAAAAAAAAAGAAGAAAAAAGCAGAGCAAAGAGTAGAAAAGCTGTTATTGTGGCATTACAAGAGTACAATTACTCAATGGGGAAATATTATTTCTCAAAATGCAACGAAAAAAAAGCGGCTGCAATCAGAGTCTGTTTTGGAAGACATAGAGCTGCGTCTAGTTATAAGAACAAATTTATCCGTGTTTAAAGTAAGAGAAATTGTACTTGCACTGCTCCCAAAGTTAAAAGATTGGAATGGGCAAAAAAACATAAAAAGTGGACGATTGAACTACGGACTAAAGTCTTGTTTGCTGCTAAATCAAAGTTCAAATTTTGTGAAGGCTATGGTCGAAATTATTTTTGTAGTTTAGTAAATGAACGCATGATAAATTTTTACGTGACTCCAACAGTTCATCATGGAGGGAGTCATTGCGGGACTACTATCAGTGCGGGAAAATAATTGTGGACCTTTGATTTATTTTTCAACTAAATCATAATCCTAAACACACTTCTAAATTTTGTCTAAATTATATTTCAGCCAAAAAAAAAAAAGGCTAAAAATGTTTAAAAAAATGTATGGAATGGTCTCTTTACAACATTATTAGTAATGATTTAAGATCGTTCGTGTTATTGTGGAATTAGTTAGATTGAAACACGACAAAAATGCAATCAACCAACCCATGATTTTTTTTTTTTTTGCATGTTATAGTGTGTAGATATGTAAAAAAAAATTTACACTAAAACTGTAAAAAAAAAAACAGACTCAAATATTAATAAAAAATGTAACTAGATATTTTTAAAAAATTTTTATTTACAAAATAAGGTAAATTGAACTATAATATGTTATATAAGCTCTTTGATAAGATATTTCATAAAACTTTTACGGAGTTCTTTAATTGTAGTTATTTTTATTATAAAAATTGTTTAAATAGTCAACACTATCATTATGAACAATAAAATGCCTTATGAAATTATTTCATACCTAATGTTTTACGAATGCCTGAAAACTTGAAAGTACATTGCATCTTTTTCAATTTTTTGCTACCGTATAACCATCAATTTGTTCATTTGATTCTGGAATCTACTTTGCTTTTAAAACTTTGCAGTTCCTTTTTTTTTTTTTTTATTCATCTTTCAAAGCAGGTGCCATTTCTTCTATTCCGTCCTATGGGTGGGTCATAGTTTTAAGTTGTTGTATTTTTTATAAATGTATTTTTGTTGTTTAAAGATCGGTGCTTGAGTGTTGTTTTATATGTTAAGTCCTATGAAAATAAACATTATCAAATGTATATATATATAAAATTTCTATATATATATATACATTTAATATTTATAATTTCTCTCTCTCTATATATATATACATAATATATATATATTATATATATATATATATATATATATATATATACATATATATATATATATATATATATATATATATATATATATATATATATATATATATATATATATATATAAATATATATATAGAGAAAATTTTTATCAAGTAAAAATTACTTTATTAAAAACACATAAAACGTTTTTTCTTTTCATTTTTTTTGTTTCAACACTCAGTTTACTGTAAAATTTAAAAGACCGGATTTAGGAAATGTTTACTTTAGAATTCAAAAGACTATTTAGAGGATATGTTTGATATATAATTCTTAAAACTATTGGAAAGAAAAGTTTACTATAATAAATCAAAAAATAATTATAATAAATGGACAAGTTAATATGTGAACTATGATAAGTAAATATCTTAGTTAACATTTATTAATAACTGATTTTAATTTATTGAAAATGAAAACTTAGTAAACCATATTCATAGTAACCATAAGTATGTTTTAAACTTCGTAAAGCAGTTTTTCTTGTATAACTTTGTGAAAACCTTTTTTTGTGCTATTTTGAAAACTAAACTTAATTGATATTGGTAGTATATAGTATAAAACATGTGTTAATTGATATTGGTAGTATATACCACAAAACATGCGTTAATTGTATAAAGATTAACTTTTCTTTATTCACAAAGTATTCAATATTCAATATGGTAGATACCGAAAGTTTTTTTTTTATTGATCTCGATTTAATCTTCTTATAAAAGCTCCTTTTGGTTTTACTAAGAAGTTTCACAAACTAAAATTTGGAAAAGTACAGGAAAAAATTAAAACAAAAACGGAAAAAGATGTTATATTGATATATAAAAATAAAAAGACCTTTTAAAGTTTTACTAAATATATTTTTGTTTTCATAAAGTTCCTAAACTAGGATAATCTTTCAAACTATCTTTTTCATTAAGTATAAATAAAATCCTTCATTATTATATTTATATAATATATTATACTTATTTATATAATATACTATATTGCGTGTTTTAAAAAAGTAAACACATTTTCCTGTTTATTTAACAGAACACGTTAAAACAACAATACAAGTTAACAGGGCTTGCAAGAAGTAAATGTTAATAGGACACATTCGCAGGGGATGTTAGAATAGCAGTTTGTACATACTTAACATCTGGTATAAGCATTTGAAATAGATCTGGTATTAAAAAATTTGTTAAAACTGAATTTTCTTTAAGTTATTTTAAATTTGATCCAGTATTTGATACGCGTTTCTAAAACTTACAGCTGAATCATTATTACTAACTATAAAAGTTCGATCACCAGGCGAAGGTCCAGCTTTTTTGATGTTTAAGTTTTCCAGACATAGAACAAAGTCTAAACATTTATACGTTTATGCTTTTGTCAAATAAGAGTGTTTTGCAAAAAGTTGCGATGATTGGAGCCTGGGAACAAAGCTTAGCTACACCTGCCCCAAACGTAATAACAACGAGTTGATAAAATACTTTTTTACTTTTTTTTATTTCATACAATAACCTCTTAACGTTTAAAAATTATGACCTTGTAAAGTTTCTAACCCTCTCAAATTAACAAAGTTTAAATTTATATGAACATATTTTTGAAAACTAAGAGATTTTTGTATGAAATTTAAATTTTATGGATGAACATGAATTTATTCGAGAATAGTAAAAAAAATATTTTATCAACATGTTGTTCTCACGTTCGGGACAGGTGTAGATAAAATTTTAAGGGCTTTTTTGTTCCAATCATCGCAATTTTTGGCAAAGCACCCTTATTTGATATAAGTATAAACATATAAATGTTCGGAGTTTTCTCCATGTCTGGGAGGATGATATTCTATACTCTCTATTAACGACGGAAAGTTGCCGAGGCAAATGAAAAAAATATACGTCAATGTAGGCAGGGCCGCCGAGAGGGAGGGGGTGGGATGAAAGAGGCAGTTCGTCCCGGGCGGCAGGTATCCAAGAGGTGCTAATTAAAAAGAAGGTACCTAATAAAAATATATCTTTTATCTATAATATATAGAAATTTTGATAAATAAGAGTGCCATTCAGGGTTGCTGTCCCAAGCGTGACCACTCTCGGCGGCCCTGAATGGTAAACAACAATGAAGAAATATTGGCAGTTGAATTATACTTAAATTAGGCTCAGGTTTAGCTGCTAGGTTGCATATAAGTTTACAACGGTTAACAGGTTTTAAAAGAAAATAGGTCAAAAGTAATAACACAAAGTTTGTATACTAATTATTTAATTGTATAACTAATTATTTAATATTATATTGAAAAGTGATTACCAAGAAGTAGAAGAACATTTGCTCTTTTTGCTTAATTTTCGTTAAACTTTAAGAAATAATTTGAGTTTTGGTTAAATAAAGGTCAGCGAAGGAAAACTTTTTATATTACTTGGTTTGTTTATTAGTTAAATTTAGTGTTGCGTAATTTATGGACGATCCCTGTCGCGCCTCGTAGCAACGTAGTAATGTTTTTGTAACGTAGTTACAAAAAGTTTGTTGAAGTACTGCTTATAATAAAATGGCAAGCAAATTTCTAAAAAACACAATTTTTTATTTCTAAAAAACACAATTTTTTATTGGTAATGTGCGCGCGAAAGAAGTTCTTCTTACTATAATTTTATATTGAGGAAGTTATGTCTTTTTATTAATAAATCTTAAACTAAATTATTAGAAGTGTATAGAAACAGTTATCACAACTTACTATTATTG
>NC_088921.1:67772500-67797500 GCF_038396675.1 Hydra vulgaris | reverse complement strand
AGCAAACAAACCACTGCCAATCGGACCATGGATCATTTCAGTAATGCTAATAAAAGGATAGAATGTTTTAAGCAAAATCCATGATAATAATAAGTAATAATAAGTAGAATGCTTTAAGCAAAATCCAAACTGTTAAAGATATAAACAAGCAGAGTTGTTTCTAAAAGTTTTTCTTGAGTTTTTCTAAAAGTTTTTTGACATTTGTTAATAAGGACTTTGGTCTGTAGTTATTGTAGTCAAGATTTGAGTTTTTTTTAAAGATTGGTATAACAGAAGCAGTTTTTAAATATCAAGGAATATACTAGTAGCGAATGAAAAATTAAATAATTCAGAAAGCATAGGAGAGAAGTTATTTGCAAAAAGTTTAAGAAAAGAGATTAAAATGCGTTAGCTCCAGAAGCCCTGCTATCATTAAGAAGAAGAAAAATAGATAATGTATTGATATTGTCTGCTTTTATGATTAATGATTGAGGAGTAGGATTTTGATTTGTTAAAATCAGTATGGGATGAGTGGATGTAATTTTTAATTTTTCTGGAACTGAAACAATGAATGAATTAAAAGATTCTAAGATTGTTATTGGGTTATATGTCAGAGTTGTTAAAAGATAAGCAGGATATGAGCTAAGGCGCAAATGAGCTAAGTCACAAATAAGTATTTAAAAGATTCATAATACTGTGTAGATTTCAAATTTTTAGCATTATCAGAGAAGTATTCAGAATAATAGTTCTTTTAACTTTAAGTGACATAAGTTGTTTTATAGGATTTTCCAAGTATGAGTTTGTTATTAGGATTTTTTGGCTTAAGAAACTTGTTAAACATTATATTCCGTACTTTAATGGTAGTCAAGATTCACATGCAGTCCATGGTTTGAAACCTCTAACCAAGCTGTGATTGCTGACTTTATTTAATGATCATGCTTATTGTTTTTTTTGCTGACCATGCTTATTGTTTTTTTTTCTCTTTACAATTTGACCATGGCTGTTTTGATGTTTTAACAATTTAAATGCAATTAAAAAATCCTTACATTATAAATAACTTTTAATTTTAATCTTTTCCAAAGTTTTTATTTTACGCGAAGAATTTAAATAAAATAAAAAATTAATTACAATGATTGTTTAAAATAAAAGTATTTTGTGAAAATTAAATGTTGTGTTAAATTATTTTTTTAGTAAGCATGTATTTATTATGATTATTATTTAAATGTTTGAAACTATTTTTCTATGTCTTTTTAAAAATTTTCTAAATTTTTTTTTTTGTTGAGTTTTTGTTAACTTACTTTGAGTTATAAGTTGAATTAAATCTTCCCATCGCAATGGAGTAATTTAATTGCTTTATTTTTTTAATTCCAATTTTTACAAAGAATTGTTTAAAAGCTTTTTTTGTTTAAACTTGGCTTATTAATCAGAGCATGAAATGATTAAAAGTTACCATTTTAAAAAGGCTGCATTCTTTTTTTAAACAAATTTTGCAGCTTTTTGAAAAAAAAATTTTTAATTATATTTTTAATTATATTTTTTTCTTTTCAACGTAATGATAATGGTTGGAGGTTTGCTGCAAGAGCAGGTCCAACTAAGTTTACAATGCATTTTTGCATCTTGTCAAAAAGAGAAAGGACATCATTAGAAGATCCGCCCCAGATATGCCAACATTATTCCATACAAGGCCGGATTTGAGATTTATAGAAATAGAGAATAGAATCTGGAGTAAGAAAGTGTTGAGCTCGATAAAGAGATGCAACCTTAACAGATGCTAGTTTTGCAACGGATTTGATATATGGTCTCCAAGAAAGATCGGAAGTAAGAGTTAATCCTAGAAGATGAAGGGTAAATGACTCATTGAGTACATTACCGTTATAGGAAGATCTAAATTATTGTGATAATGATTGGCTGAAAAAAATTGAGTTTTATCTGAATTAAAGTTCACCAGCCACTGTGAGCCCCATGATGTAGCAGGAGTGAGATCCTTTTCAAGCTCAAATGCCCCCTCCAAGCAATCAGAGAGTGTTGGGTTCTTATCATGACAAGAATAAATAGTAGTATAATCAGCGAACAATGCCACCTTAGATGTGAGAATGTCTGGAAGATTGCTAATGTAAATTAAAAAGAGTATAGGGCCAAAGATTGAACTTTGAGGAACCCCTGAAGTTACAGAATAAGAAGAAGAGTGCTGTCCATTGAGGACAACTTTTAAACTACAATTGGAATGGAAGGATTCAATAATCTTAAAGTTGTTACAGATACACCATAAGAAGAAAGCTTATAGAGAAGACCAGCATGCCAAACTTTATCAAAAGCTTTAGAAATGTCAAGAGTGATGGCTTTAACCTCTCCACCTTTATCTAATACACGATAAAACCTATTGGTTATTACTGTTAGCAAATAGTTGTAGAATGAGAAAATCGAAATCCATCAGAAAGTAATTTGTTAGATTCAAGATTAGAGATTAAGTGTTTGTTAATTAAAGATTCAAAAACCTTCCTTATGATAGGAAAAAGACTAATGGGACGGTAGTTAGATGAAACAGATTGCTCTCCAGAAGTTTTGAAAATAGGGATAACAGATTCTGCTTTCCAACAGGCTGGAAAACAAGACTCTGAAAAGCACTTAATGAATAGTTTTGAAAGTATAAACAACAGCTCTGGAGAACACTTCTGCAAGACTATAACAGGTATGCTGTCCAGGCCACAAGCTGTAGAAGAGTCTAAGCAGGAAATCACTTTTAGATACAGAAGCTCGAGTGATATGAATGTCAAGCAATTGATCAAGTTGTTTGATAACTATATCAGGTAGAATATAACTATTGGAATCAAGAGATGATATTGATGAAAAGTTCTTAGCAAACAATTCAGCTTTGTCTTTAGGTGAGGTGACAAAGTCTGAACCATACAACATATAACCATACAAAACGTTTTAAAATATAAATTTTATAGTAATTTATTTCGAATGCAATTAAAAATCAAAAAAAAAAGGAAGTTTTTGCTTCAAGTTTAGGCTTTATTTTAAAGATTTTATATTTTCTTTTTTATAAGAAATTGTTTTCTTTTTCTTTAGTTTTTTAATTTTTTTCCTAGTTTAGGTTTAACTTAGCATTTTTTTTTCCGACACATTTCTGAAATGTTCAAATCATCAAAATGTCTAAAGTTGTCTACAAAAAAATTGCGTGGTCATCAAAACCATTAATTTACTAGAGATATAAAATAAACCTCTAAAAGAAAATTTTGTTAGAGCATGCTCATAAACATAGTTGGTTTTAATGGGATTTCAGTTATAACTATAATATAAAACTAGCTAACCAGGCCCGTAAAAGTATGAGTCTTAGTAAGTCTATTCCACGCTGGCTTTTCTATACTTTTTCCTTACATATATCCTACATTTCCAAACTTGTAAAATACAGGCCTTTACCAAACTGACCATTTTTATACTTTTCTACTCCACATTGATCATTTCTATACCTATTCCTTATTTACTTCAATTTTTTTTGTAAAATAATTTATTCTGAAAAATTGCTTTAAAAGCAAAAAAAAAAAAAATTAACATGCACACCTTTTCCTTGTACATAGAACTTATAAGAGATTTATAAGCTTTATGGACACCTTTCTTTTTCTCCTAAATGCTTATCATCAATAGCTTAGTGCTTTAGTGCACTGTCATCAGTGTCGTTTTGGGGGATTCAAGGCCTCCTCTTAGCATAAATAAACTTTGAAATTTTTCAATCTTACCTATATATTAATAGCAAAAAAGACTTCTAACTTTTAAGATAAAATTTTAAAGTTTTCTCATATTATACATTTATTATATATGATTGTTTAATATACCACCTGCAAAATCAACATAAAGACCTTTACTTTTCAGAATGATGATGTAATGTTAGCAATCAGAAGTTATTAAGAGCAAATCTAAAATTGAAGTTTCAAATTTTCCACTTCCAAACAAAATGTTTTGTACTTTTTCAATCTTGTCAATTTTTTCAAATACAATAGCAAAAATACAAAAATTCAAAACAAAACAGTTTAAGCAAAAAAGACTTGTTATTAGAAAAGATCTCTTATATTACACACAATCCTGTATAAAATGTTATATAGGTGGATTTTTTTTTATTTGCTTATAACATATTTGTTTATTGTTATATTATGTTATATTAGATACTACGCATTAAAGTTGCGCTAATTTAAAGAACCTGCTTGAAAAGTGTTGATTAATTGCTATCAATATAAGAGTTAATAAAATAGTTTGTTTTTTAACTGCATGCATATATAATCAATAGATCAGTGGTTTAATGCGCTGTCATTGGTGTCATTTTATGAGGGTTCAAATCCACCACTTAGCACAATGTATTTTAAATTTTTTCAATACAGCTGTGTATTTATAGCATAAAAACAAATAAATGTAAAAAAAAGATTTTCAATTTGTAAAATTTTAAAGTTTTTTTCTAGCTGTATGGCAAAAATTTTAAAACAGCAAATAGGCTTTTTTAAAAATTCTATATTCTATAAATGTTATGTATGTAATATCTATGAAACTTCAAAAGTGTTTTAGAAAAATCAAAAAAGGTTTAAAAAAATGAATGTGGAAGCGCAAGGACTTGAACCATGGCATTTCACTTCAGAACACTGCGAGCTAACCACTTTGGCCACTAAGGGATATTGTACAATGAACGTTTTAACTCTAATAAATAAACAAAAGAGTTTATAAAATTGCATATTTATGCTATAAATCAAAGTTAAGGAGATGTTGCCGCAATGCAGTTTTCAAGTGAAAGTAAAATTGTAAAACTTGATATATTTTAATATGTTTTAGCATTACATAGTTTAAAGTTTATATATGTTAGATATTTGCATACATTTTTGTTCATGTTTTCTTGTAAAAAAAAAGTGCTGCAACTCACTTGCCATTCCCTCGCTTGCAATGGCTGCCAAAGGTTCCTCAAAGGGGCACTACTTCTACTACTTCTACTACTACTACTACTACTACTACTACTACTACTACTACTACTACTACTACTACTACTACTACTACTACTACTACTACTACTACTACTACTACTACTACTACTACTACTACTACTACTACTACTACTACTACTAAAACTTAATTAAGTTCGTAAGTATTAATATAAAGAGATTGATGGTAAAAAGAGATCAGTCGAATAACAAGAAAAAAAATGACAATAGAGTCATTTTTATTCTTGTTTTTCGACTGATGGAAAATCAAGTTGTTGAGTTCATTATAAAAATTAGATTTTACGGTGTTTTGAAAAGGTAAAAGGTCATTTAGGAGTTTATTAGTATGTAAAGTTTGTCAGTTGATGTTTGTAGAAGTACTTCCTGAAGAGCTAAACAAAAAAGTAGCACTATTAAAGATAGGAAATGGGATTATATACAAAAATAAGTTTTCATATTTATGTTATAATAAAAAGTTATAGTAAAAGTTATTTATATTTTAATAATAATAAAGATAATTATAAATTATTGTAGTAAAGTGTAATAGTTATTACAAGTTGTAATAATAAGAACAAGAAATCATAAAAATATTAATGATTAAAAATATTAATAATTAACTATAAATGAATTAATTACATTATACTTTGTAATAAAACTTACAAAGCAAAATTAAAATTAATATGTTAATATATATATATATATATATATATATATATATATATATATATATATATATATATATATATATATAATCGAAATTTGAGATTCTATATTCTTTATTTCTTTTCTTCTTTCCTTTATCATTTCTTTTCTTTTCCATCATTTTGTCAGTTTAATTTTTATTTAATGTTATGATTTTTTTCCTTTTTTATTAAAGTAATGGTTTTACTTCAATCCAATCAACTTTTATTTCCTTTTTTATTCCTTATTCTCTTTTTCAAATCTTTTTCCTTTCAAACTGTTTCAACTTATTTATATAATAATAATAATAATAATAACTATTTATTGCTGAAATTTAACAAAATAAAATGATTTAAATGTTCATAATGTTAAACAAGAGTATGTAATAAGCACGCTCTATATTCATCTAATCGTCTTTTAAAATGTTTTCACTGATGTAGACAGCTCAATAGACAATTCCATACCGTGGCTATTCTATTAAGAATAAAATTCTTTCTTAATGGACAACATTCTTTTATTAGTTCTTTTTTGAATCGAATGGGATTTCTTCTGTATGCAGATTGTTCCATTAACTCATCAGGTTTTACTATTATTTTTGACATAGATATACACCATACAACTTGTATGAAACTGTGAACAATTTTGAAGCACTTATTAAATCTCCTCTTGGAGTTTCTAGTGTTGTAGTATTAAACCTTTTTAATCATGATTCATAACTTAGATGTGAGACACTTCTTGTTCGAGTTGCTCTTCTTTGAACTTTTTCAAGACTTGCTATATTGTATTTCATTGATGGATTTCAGATTGGTACTGCATATTCGCGAAGCGGTTGAACAAAGGCTTTGTACGATATTTTAGCGATTGAGGTGTGTGTTTAATTAAACCAAGCATTCTGTTAGCTCTATTGGCACAGTAATTGATATGTTGGCTGTATTTTTTATCAGTTGATGTCATAACGCCTAGATATTTTACTGAATTGGAGCCTTCAATTCGAATTCGTATTTTTTGATCAAAGTTAAAGATAGTATAATTTCTTTTTTGATTATACTTACCAAAATGCATTATTTTATATTTACTTATATTAAGTTTCATCTTTCATTTCTGACATCATTTAGCTATTTTATCTATATCATTTTGTAATTCGTTTCTTAGTATTTCAATTTCATCCAGCTCAGCGAGAGTTTTACTATCGTCAGTGTATTTTTTTATTATGTGGAAAATTTTACATGGAAGGTCATTTATGAATATTGTGAATAAAAGCGGTCCAAGTACTGATTCTTGTATTACGTCACTACTAATTGAACTCCAGTCAGACTGGTTTTCACCAATTACAACTTCTTGTTGTCTGTTACTTAAGAACGATTTTATCCATGCAGCAAATTTATTATTAAAACCGTACAATTTAACTTTATGGATAATGTATTCATGTGATACAGTTTCGAATGCTTTCGCAAAATCAGTAAATGACCGGGGTTGATATTTGACTACGGCCGGGGCCGGGGCTAGGTTTGATAAAATATAGCCAGGGCCGGGGACGGGTGTGTGACCGGGGCTGCATAAATATTTATACATATATAAACATCATTATGATCAACATGATCATCATAATCATCATCATCATCATGATCATGATGATGATGATGATTATGATGATGATGGTCATCATCTTCTCATTCGGCAAATATTACACTGTATAAAAAGGATATTGTATGCCAGCATCAAGATAAATAGCAAACATATATGTTTATGTCCATAATATGCATGCATAAACTGCATCTCAGAAGCTTTTATTCCTTCTGGACTAAAAGTTTGGACTTATATTTTTCTCCAACTTGAGCAGTTGCTTTATTAATCATTTATTTCATCTTTTTTACAAGAACATCTCTATTAAGAACAAATGTCCTTTATTATTCTAAAAAGCCGATGTAAAAAGGTCTCGTCTGATGTTAAGCTCTGTTATTCTCAGTTTACTAAATCTTGTATCTTATATCAGATTTTAGGTTCTAGAGACTTTTGGTTAGTCTTCAACAAAGTCATTAACTAAAGTCTAACATTTAAACTTATTATATAGTATTTAATAATATTTAATTTTTAAAAAGTGTTAAATAAGTGGTTCTGATTTTTCAAAACTCTAGAAAACACTTTGATCTCTCCGACTATCCTGCAATTGGTCTTCACTCTGTTATTAGTTTCTTTATTTAAAGGTTTTGAGGTTATTAAATTATTTCTTACCAACTGCAGTAATAAATTTATTCTTGAAGGCCTACACTCTTCTTTATTTCAAGTAACTTTAAGGGTACCTCAAGGTATCTTGTGGTACCCTTAAATCTTTGCTCCTGTATTCTTTCTTATCTACAATATCAATTTTCATAAAAATTTAACATCTAAAGTGGCTCTATTTGTTGAAGACTTAACTTTATACTCTTGTCTTGACAGAAATCTTCACTTTTTGATTGCTTAGAACAAGCAGCTGATTTTTAATCTGATCTCTTTTCTGTAACAGCCTAAGGCTTGCTGTGGCTTATGGATTAAAATTCTGGATTTAAAATCCGCAATTTTTGTTAGACAACAAAACTCATTTATTTACTGCAAAAAAATATTGCAATAATGTTGGTATTCCTATATAATGAATAACAATCCTCTTACTCTCAGACTTTATCTGAGAATAAGAGGTTTGTCTTACTCTCAGACTTTGTCTAACTCTCAGACTTCTCTACTCTACTTTGTCTTACTCTCAGACAAAGTCTGAGAGTAAGAGGACATTGTATGCAGTCGTGGTGTAGTGGTAGAGCGCTTGCATCATAAGCAAGAGGTACTGAGTTCAATCCCCACCATGTCCCTGGTAGTACTGCGCTTAACTTGTTTCTCTACACATTGGCTTAGGTTGTCAAGGTTTGTGATTTGGAGTTAAATAGTTGAAAGAGGGTTATAACCACAATTAAATAGCCTCCTCATCTGTAGTGGCATTTTCAGTCTTGGGGAGGTGAGTTAACTTAAAAAAATAATAATAATAAATTAGACCTGCTACTAAGCTTGAGCCACTCTCCCATTGTTGCAAGTTTGCTTTTCTTTCTTTTTTCTACAAATACAATCATCGTTAATGCTCAAAGAAGCTATCATCTCTATTACGATAAACCAAAACTCATTCTTGCTTGTTTCTTATTCAATAAGTTGCAAAAAAACCTTATAACTACTAGGCATCTTCATGTTTTTCTTTTATATACAACCAGTAACTTTTTAAGTCTTTAGTTAAATATTTCCTAGTACTTTTACCTAATCTATATTTTAAAGTAACTCATAACTTAATAGTGGTTGCTGGCAATCTTGTTGGAAGTAAATTAGAGTTTGAAAATATATAAAATATATGCCATTATATAATAAATAGTAAATGTAAGCATAAAATTATATTATATAAAGTATTATAAGTTTTCTTCTAGCCCTGGCTATCAACCCCTCATTCTTATTATATACTTGTCCTTATTATATACTTGTCCTTATTATATACTTGTAAAAAAAAATAAAAAAAAGGTTTTTTGAAATAATTACTAAATTGTTAAACTTTTTAAAAGTATATTTACAGCAGGAGAAAGTAAAAATACTCACGTTAATATGTTTATTAAAGCATCATTAAAATAGTCATGTTAATATGTTTATTAAGAAGGAATCAAATATTTTATATCTGCTCAAGAATATAAAATATAATACATTGTATTTTATATTCTTGAATGGTAAAATATTAAAAATATTTCTGTATGAGTACTTTTTATGGCCACACTTAACCCTGGTAATATCCTCAACTCGCTCTGCTTTTTCCAGTATTTGATTTATATATTTTTATGTAATAATTAAATTATATATTGCTTACAATTATTAAATTTTAAAATTTAGTTGTTGATATTAAAAAAGCTTGTGATCATTTAATAAATGGCTCTTTCTTTGTTCATGGTCATAAATGCAGAGAAGGCGAAATATGCTCAAGATATGTGCCAGGTGTAAATTATGGAATTACATCATTTGATAATATTTTTCTCTCAGTACTTACTGTTTTTCAATGTGTAACCACTGAAGGCTGGTCAGATATTATGTATCATGTTAGTTTTTTTTACAAATTTGTTTTTAGTAAGTTTTTTTAGTTATACATTAATGTTAAAGATTTGTTATTTTGGTTTTAATAATTTTAGACACATGATGTGATGGATCAAAACGGATATATTTGGTCAACATACTATACAACATTGATTTTGTTGGGTTCATTTTTTATGCTAAACCTTGTTCTTGGCGTGCTTAGCGGGTAAAATATAGTTCTTACAATTTCAATGATAATATATAATTTTACAATTATAGTTTTAGAGTAATTTCATTAATTTAGAATTTTATTGAAAAATTTCAAAACTTGTTAAATTTATTATTATTGGTACACTCAGGAAAAAGCATTTAGTTTTTGAAGCAAAACTGAAAAAGTATGTATTTAGATCAAAGTGGTTAAGTCATATTTCATTTGAGTGTTTTTTTTTAAACAAAAACTGTTTATAATGCTTGTTATGTATATTATTTAAACATGATTTTTATTCACTTATAGTTGGTTCATTATTAAATATTAGCCCACTAACTAATATAACCAACTAAACTAAACTGCTAATGTAATTAAGCAAACGTAAAACATTAAAAAAAAAAAAAAAAAAAAATTAAACCATTAAATTTCTAGGAATAATCCAAGAAAAATATTAAAAAATGCACTTGATTTAGAAGTCAAAGTATTACAATTTCTTTTATAAATCCTGAGTATGCCATTGATACTTAATTTGAATTATGCTAACCAAAAAATATTGTAACCAAATAACTTAAAATTGTAACCTTGTAAAATTGTAAAATAATAACTTTAGGTTATTAAAAAAGTTAAAAAACACTTGGTAGTGTTTGGTTGGTTACACTTGGTAGTGTAAAATAGTTTAGAAACCATTAAAAGTATTTGGCATCAAATAATGATGCCAAAATATTGTTGTAATATTGTAAAACAGGTCAATGTTGAACCTGACTAAATTCTAAAACAGTCATTTGTAACAGAAGGTACTACGAAAAAGTACTACAAAAAACTGTATTGCCAACTATATTGAGTTTTTATTATAATATATATATATATATATATATATATATATATATATATATATATATATACATATATATATATATATATATATATATATATATATATATATATATATATATATATATAAATATGTATATATATATATATATATATATATATATATATATGTATATATATATATATACATATATATATATATATATATATATATATATATATGTATATATATATATATATATATACATATATACATATATATATATATATATATATATATATATGTATATTAGACATATATATATATATATATATATATATATATATATATATATATATATATATATATATATATATATATATATATATATATATATATATATATATATATATATATATATATGCCTAATATACATACCTAATATAAATAATAACATAACTGAAATAATGAATAACTATTGTAACAATCTAAAATTTCCAACAAAAAATTTAAATAAATTACAGATTAAGCAAATATAATTAAGGTTAAATATAATTTTTGTTTATATTATATTAAGATTAGGTCGAAAAACCAAAAGTAAAATACAAAAGAATATTGAGTAAATAGTTAGGGAAGATGGGGCAAGATGGTGAATGGATATAAAATTATTAATCATTATAAAAATAATTAGAGAAAGATAGTGCAAGATGGCAAATGGGGTAAAGAATAGAGCAAAATGACTTTTAAATAACAACTTCACAAAAAAGTTATAAGAAAAAAAATTAAATATTATTAATGAATATATCACATACTATTTTATATTACTATCATTCTTATTATTATTATTACATACAATTTTTAGGACCTGTATCAGCATATATCATATATTCATCTGGATATTAAACATAAACTTTTAAGAATATTTTTGTTTTTTAAAACATATTGACTAATAATAATAAAAATTTGTTTGTTTGATTATTTATTAGTTGTTAGAAACAGAATGATTCCATGTTTTCAAATCTTTAAATTTGATTCATAGAGAGTTTGCTAAAGAAAGGTTAAAAGTGGAAAACAGACGAGCATTTATTAACCTGCGACAAGACAAGCAGTTAGAACGGACTTCTGATTTTTATTTGAAATGGATTTCAAAAGGAGGTAAAGAATTTTAGATCATGCAAAAAAATTTTTTTTTTAATGATTTAGTTTCTGCTAAAATTACTTCGAATATAGAATTTACCAAATTAGTTAAAAATAAGCTTTCTAGTTTTTAGCTTGAAATGTGTTATGGATGCATAGAAATGCATTAATTTTCTAAATTTTGAATATCTAAATAATAACTTTATTATCAGCTTTGATATTACCTAAAAAATAAATAACATTATTATCAGTTTTACTAACTCAGATTAAACAAAGCAAAGTAGAGGCCAGGCTATGGCCAAAGGTGTATAAATATATATATATATATATATATGTATATATATATATATATATATATATATATATATATATATATATATATATATATATATATATATATATATATATATATATATATATATGTATATATATATATATATATATATATATATATATATATATAAATTTTTTTTTTGTATATAGTAATTTAGCAACAATAACAATAACAGCACTACTGATGATTTTTTGAAAAGTGCTAGTGCTAATAAATTTAATAAATTTACAATTTAAATTTTTGTATTTGTGTAATGTGAAATTAAATTTTAAATAAAACATTTTGAGACAATAAGATTTATTGGAAATTTGTTTGTTTTTGTTTACTAGTTTGACAAACTTTTCAATTTATATCAGTTAAAATCATATTTACAGTTGACTCAAATTATGGGTTTTGCTTGTCTCTGTTTTTATGACTCATTCTGTTATCTCCTAATGAGGGTACAGCTGTAAAACTCAGTTTTATTGTTCTGAGGCCGGCTGGTAGCTCTCAAAGAGGTGGATTCAATCAACAGCTGTAAAGTATCAGAGTACTAACAGTGCCATGATGTGCATAGATGATGTCCCTGTTGGTACTTTTGGTGTCCATTGTTGAGACCACATTTGGAGACCTTTGTTATTGCTTAGGGTTAATGTCTAGTAATGAGGCAATTGCGAGGACTATTAAATAGTGTACTGCATTTATTTTCATAAGAATTCACCCATTTGTTGGGAAACCATGTTTGAATCCATTCTTTTATGTGCTTTTGTTTAGCATCACTTCACTCTTTAACTTTTCTCTTTGTTCTATATTGCTCTCCTTGATCTCAAGACTGCTCTCTTTTCAATGTTATTTCTGATCAAATTGGCCAAGCCCTTTCTCTTTATCCTTTAACCAATATTGTTGTTGTTGGTGACTTTAATGTTCATCACACTGAATAGCTTGGTTCTCTTGTCAATGACTCTGAAAGTGTTAAGGCCCACAACTTTTGCCTTCTCTAATCTCTAACATCTGTTATTCCACCTAAAGACAAAAAAGCTTCACAAAAACTAACTGTTATCTGACAATCTACAATTTGTATTTTGTCAATTATTTTTACTTTTATTGTAAAAAATATTTACTATTACTAATACTAATATATTATGTATACTATATATAATATATTATACATATTGTATAATATATTATGTATAGCATAAAACAAAACTTGATACAAGTATACATGATATATTATATTATGTATACTTATGTATGATATATATATATATAATATATTATACATAAGTATACATAATATAATATATCATGTATACTTGTATCAAGTTTTGTTTTATCAAGTTAAGATACAATACTTGCATCAAGTTTTGTTGTATCAAGTTAACATAAAAAGCCTCTTGTTCGTTTAAGAGTGATCAATATAATGCAAATTGTTTACAAAATAGATCAGTATTAAACTATATAGTGTTAGATTATTTGAAAAAATACAACTTTGTGATGGTACTTAAAGTTTCATGCCTTTCGGCAATAATCAGTTATATTTATTCTTTAAATCAAAAAGTGAAACACCATTCAAAATTAGATATGCCAACCATATAAAATCATTTAACATTATTAAATATGACACTGAACTATTAAAAGACTTTTAGAAATTATAAAATGCAAATTTAAATCCAGTTGTTAAATGGAAAATAGTTAAACAATACAATGCTTACAACCCTACCATGCAATTCTGCAAATTATGCATAAATGAAAAATATGAAATTCTATTCTCCGAAAATCAAAATCTGTTAAACAAAAAAAATGAAAAGTATCTATATGCAGGCATCAAAACAAGTATCTTCTTGCCCAATTCGACACGGGTGATTAAGCAATTTTCTAATTAAAATTGTTTTGTTTTGACATCAGAACCCATTCCATTGTTTTGTTGTTGTTTTTTCCGTTATTTTCTGTATTTTGTATTTTTTAACTGTTTTTTCTTGACTTTAAAAATAAATATGACTGATGATTGCCAAAATGCAGGAAGTTTTAAGTACCATCACAAAGTTGTATTTTTTCAAATAATCTAACACTATATAATTTATACAAATGTATATATATATATATATATACATATATATCAATAATATATATGCATATATATATACATATATATATATATATATATATATATATATATATATATATATATATATATATATATATATATTTATTTATATATATATATAAATATATGCATATATATACATATATGTATATATATATATAATATATAAACATATATACATATATATATACATATATATAAATACATATATATTTTTATATACATATATATATACATATATATTTATATATACATATATATATATATATATATATATATATATATATATATATATATATATATATATATATATATATATATATATATATATATATATACCTCTACATATATAAATTCATATATATTTATATACATATATATATATACATATATATATTTATATAGATTATATATAGATCTTATTAACAATATAAACATCATTCAAATTGTAACATTTCCAACATTCATCCAAAAAAATAAAATGCCAAAAAATATATTGGACCTGGTCATAACTGAATCATCAGACCGAATCAAACACATAGAAAATTTACCACCACTTGGATTAGCTAGTCAAGGCCATTTGGTACTAAAATTTAATTATGATTTATCAAGTAATAAAGATAAAACTAATTATTTAACATTCAAGTACAATTACCATAAAAGTGATTTCAATTCTATCATTAAATGTTTTTAAAATATAGATTGGTTAAAAGAGTTAAGCAACTTAAATATAAATGACAGTTACAACTTATTTTTGAATCATTATAACTACATAACAAATATGTTTGTACCAAAAGTGATATGTAAAAATAAAAACAAACCTCTTTGGCTCAATCGTACACTTTTAATCCTCATAAATAAAAAAAATAGATTATGGCGTAAAAATCAATCTTCAAAGTGGAAAATACCTGAGCTTGTCGAACAATACAAAAACTAAAATCTTCTTTACAAGTACAAAAAAGATTAACTATTAAAAAATTTGAACTTAGTTTAGCTTTTGATACAAAAAATCCCAAACGTTTGTTTAGTTATGCTAATAGTTCACGCAAAATCAAACAAAGCATCAAATCAATTCGAAATAAATATGGAGTTACTAGGACAGATGGTAGATTCATTGCTGACACATTAAATGATCAATTCAAATCAGTCTTCAACAATAATTCAGTTAACAAAGATTCTCCACTACTTTCAAATCGTACAACTGAGCGTTTATCAAGCCTTCATTTTCAATAGATGAGATCAAAAATAAATTAAAAAATTTAAATCCAAATAAAACAACCGGACCGGACAATGTCCACCCAATGATATTAAAACAATGTGCTAATGTACTATCTTTACCTCTAACAATTATATACAACAAATCACTATCAGAAAGATCGATTCCTCGTGCATGGCACAATGCAAATGTTACTCCACTATTTAAAAAAGGTGATACCAATGAACCAAGTAATTATAGACCAGTTTCTCTTACATCTATTCCATGTAAATTAATGGAAAGCTTAGTAACAAATGACATTGTAAATCATCTCTCAAAACTAAATTTAATATCTCAATCTCAACATGGTTTTGTAAAGAATAAAGCATGTGTTACAAACTTATTAGAATCCAATGATTATATTACAAAATGCTTAGCTAACAAAAATGCAGTAGATGTGGTATATCTGGACTTTTCAAAAGCTTTTGACACAATTTCTCACAAATTATTAATCATCAAGCTTAAAGCTTATGGAATAGTTGGAGACCTTCTTGATTGGATTAAAGACTTTCTCACTAATGGAAAACAGAGAGTAGTACTTGGAGAACACATATCTGATTGGGCTCACGTTACTAGCGGTGTCCCACAAGGCTCAGTTTTAGGCCCAATACTTTTTATAATTTACATCAATGACTTGCCAGACAATTTAAAATGTGTCAGTAAACTATATGCAGATGATTCGAAACTAATGAATGAGCTACGAGTAAAAAATATTCTTAATGATACCACTGACATTCAAACTGATTTAAATAAAATCACTGAATGGACAAAAGTTTGATTGATGAAGCTGAACCTAGAAAAATGTAAAGTTATGCATAGGGAAGTAACAACCCACGCTCAAACTATTCACTTCAAGATACAACCAACTATTTAAATTACAATTCAGAAAAATCAGATGTAGAAAAAGATCTTGGTATATTTGTTTCAAGTAATGCTAAATATTTTAATCAAGTTATTCATGCTAGTAATAAAGCTAACAGAATGCTTAATATGTTAAAAAAAACATTTACATCAAGGGATTTAATGTTATGGACTAAGTTATACAAAACATATGTCAGACCTAACCTTGAATATGCAATCAGTGCTTGGTCACCTTATTTAATGAAAGATATAAAGATTATTGAGAAAATTCAAAGACGATCCACAAAAGTCCTAACTATATGCAAACATCTTTGTTACACAGATAGATGTATCTTATTTCAAATTCAAAAACTGGAGGATTGTAGAATAAGAGGTGACTTGATTCAAAAGTTTAAAATTGAAAAAGGTCTTACCATCATTAATTGGCACAATGAACCAATTATACGTCCAGCTCGATGTGGTCAACAAGAACAGTTTGTACGCGAATTTAACAGAATTGCGATCCATGATATTATTTTTTTAGTAATCGTGTTGCTAAGCATTGGAATGCACTCAATGATGCAACAGTTAACTGTTCCTTGACTAACGAATTTAAACGAATGCTTGACAGTTCAATTGATAGTTGCCTATAGTCATTATATGACTTTAATAGGATCTATATCCTATTTATATATATATCTATATATATATATATATATATATATATATATATATATATATATATATATATATATATACACATATAAATATATATGTATATATATATATATATATATATATATATATGTATATATATATACAACCCGTAGATGTTGTCCGAAAGTTTTTTCCATACTTTGTTGACAAAAAGTAAAAATTAAAATGCAAGACCGGAATTTTTTTTTTTAATAATGATAGACTGCCTGCCCCAACCAAACCCTCAGTCGATGTAGCAGCACTCCCTTGCGGGTCAGGCTATTTGTCAGTCGATGTAGCAGCACTCCCTTGCGAGTCAGGCTATTTGTCAGTCGATGTAGCAGCACTCCCTTGTGAGTCAGGCTATAAGATAGTCGATGTAGCAACACTCCGCGCATGATTTACAGTAAAAAAAATAAAAATAAAAACATTTTATTAAAAAAATTAAAAGTAAAAACATTTTATTAAAAAAAATAAAAATAAAAACATTGTTTATATTGTTAAAAACATTCAGAATGTTTTCAAAACATTCAGAATGTTTTTAAAAACATTCTGGTCAATTAAATTTGCGTTTTTGTGGTTTTTGTATATAACAATTAATTTGTAATTAAATTAATGGTTTTGACTTTCGTCCAACACGAAAATGTTGGACGAAAGTCAAAAGTAATTAAAAGTGACGTATGTGTTGGCGTAAGAATCACTTTTTTCTTTCCGCTCTTCCCAAAGACAACAAATTATAGATCTATATATATATATATATATATATATATATATATATATATATATATATATATATATATAAATATATATGTACATAAATATATGTGTATATATATATAAAACCCGTACTATTTTATATATATATAAGGTTGAGTGAAATTTTTACCATATTTTGTTAACAAAAAAAAAAAAATTAAAAAACAAGACTAAAAATTATAATTTTTTTCATAAAGGCATTTCCTGGCCTAGCCAAACCCTCAGCCAATGTAGCAGCACTCCTTGCATGTTCTACCTATTTCAGTCAATGTAGAACCACCCTTCATATGTTCTATCTATTTTTCAGTAGATGTAACAGCACTTCTTGCATGTTTTACCTATTTTTTAGTTGATGTATTTACACTTAAAAAAACAACAAAAAAACAAATAAAATTGAAAAATAAAAATAGTATGAAACATTAAAAAAATAAAAATAAACACTTTATTAAAAAAAAATTACTCTACTCAATTAAATTTGCGTTTTTGTGGTAATTTAAAAAAGGTTTTTTTAATTTACCACAAAAACGCTTTTTAACTAATTTAATGGATTTAATTAGAGATGCCACAAAAAGTGATTTTTTTGCAAATACTGAATACCAAATATTCAGCTGCTGAATACTTGTGACACAGTTGTTTTGAGGGTTCTTACAACCTGTCAATCTACTTCATTGAAGTGTATATGTCAACTACACTGTGAGCATTTTTGTTTTATTTGTGACTAGGTCATGTCGCAGCATGCATTACTTGTCAACTCTTAAATTAAATTTATACTCTTCAAAGCTGTTCAAGATTTCAAAAATAACCAGCTCAGGTATATCTTGCATTTCTAATGTAATTTCAGAAGATGCTAAAGGTGGAAATAGCACAAAGATCTCCAAATTTATCAAAAATGATATCTTCGACAATCTGAACTTAAAGCATGGTTTAAACTTAATGGAATGACGATTAAATGGTTGCCTTTGATGCAAAATTTATTTCCTGGAATTTGTTACGCTATTAAATTCTCAACAACACACTGAGCAAAACAAATATAAATTTTTTTAATGCTCTGAGAAAGATTGAGATGTGTTACACACATCACAATCTTTTTAAGTGAAATGTTAATTTGTCATAGAAAGAAGCTAATCCTCTCAGTGAAAGACTGCTTGACAGCGATGCAAATAAAATTGGTTTTTTCATGAAACTGTTTGCTTAAATTGAACACCAAACCCTTATAAGTGATGGTCAGCAAATGCAAAACATTATCCTAACAGAACTTGCTAAAATTTTCTTATTACAGTGAATTTAGTGAGTGTCTGTTTTTAAAAGTATGTACCATGTTACCATCAAAAGATGAAAAGGTTTTCATCATAACTTACCATCAATAGATTAGTATCAAATGTGCTAATTCTTTATTATTATAAAAAATAAAAATAAAAGTTAAATGTAATCTTTTTTATGCATTTTTTCGTTACAATCTGGCATTCCGCTGAATAGTTTTCAATATTCAGCCAAATACCAAATAGTTTTCAATATTCAGTCAAACACTGAATAAAAATACAAAATAGTAAAAAAATTTGTCAAATAGGCAGAATACCAAATGGTCATCAAATTATTGTGTGGCATCTCAAATATTCATGGCATCTCTAGTTTTAACTTTTACACAAAAGTGTTGGACGAAAGTCAAAAGTAATTAAAAGTGATGTAATTTGTTGTCAAAAGAATCATTTTTTTAATTTCCATACTCTCAAAACCAACAATTGTATATATGTATATATATATATACATATGTATAAATATATATATATATATATATATTTATGTATGTATGTATATATATCTATACATATATATATATATATATATATATATATATATATATATATATATATATATATATACATATATATATTGATGTATTTATGTGTATATATATGTATATATATATATATATATATATATATATATATATATATATATATATATATATATGTATATATATATATATATATATATATATATATATATATATATATATATATATACATTCTTTGTTTGTAAACTCTTAGGTACCAAAATAGATAAAATCTTTTGGAATAGTAAATTTTTTTAAAATATTTTAATTTAAATACCATAAAGTATTTTTCTTTTGCCGTTTTTGTAATATAGAAGAACTGTTGATCACTGATGAAAAAGCGTATTCTAAGAAAATCTCTGAAAGCATGAACAATGTTGTTTCTAACAAAAATACTGCAGTAAATTCAGCAATTTTATTTAGTTCAGATGAAAGCATGTTAAAAAATAACCAAATGTACAATCTTCATACATTTCATCTTACTATAAAACATTTACGTTTGAAAGTTCGAAATATTATAAAGAACGAGATTTTTTTTTGGTTTGTTATTGCTGTTGTTTTTATTAATACTGGTGTCATGGCAACATACCATTATAAAGAACCAAAATGGCTCGATGATACACATAGTAAGTTTTTGAATCTTTTAATTAATTATTATATAAAATTTAAAAAGAATCATATTTAATTATTTTTGTTGCTTATTTTTGCAAATGGGGCATTCCACGTCAAGTGGAACCACCCATCTGACATCACCGACTCGGATTTTGATGAAAATTGGCTCACATGTTGGGCCTATGGACAGAAGAAAAACATGTAAATTTTTTTAACTTAGGTCAATTATTTTTTGAGATATGACAGTTCAAAGTTTTGACCTTTTCACTTGACCTTGGTTATTTAAAACGTCATAACTTTTTTGCTATTATACTTAGGAAGTTGATTTTGGTGGCAAACAGAAGCTCTTGCATAGACGAACAACTTTGTGTCTTTACAAAAAAGTGATAAGTTCAATAAAAAAAAAGTTATTGGTCATTTGGTCATTTGACCATTGACCCTGGTCGATGGCAAAGGTCAAAAGTCATAATTTTTTTTTTACAGATTGCTTTTTTTATTGTGGACGTCCCATGAAAAAATATTTTTGGGATTCCCTTAAGCAGCTCTGGGAATAATATTAAAGTATAAGTAGGTTCTAAAAATTTAATATTTAAATACCTTAAAATTATACAGTATTTTAAGGTAATTTATTGAATGTAGGCCCTAGGTTATATAATAGCTACCATATACCAATATGCTATGATTTGGTGATACTTGGCCCATATATATATATATATATATATATATATATATATATATATATATATATATATATATATATATATATATATATATATATATATATATATGTATATATATATATATATATATATATTTATATATATATATATATAGTTGAAAAGTAACAAAAATGCTTTATTTAGCAGTTTTAGCTACATAGCAGTACAGTACTGAATGCAGTATAATATTTACACCATTACCATTGCAATACATATTTGCTAATAATAAATTAAAAAAGCTATAATAGTTAACGATGATGCAAGTTAAGTGCTTTGGTTGCTCCTTCAGACTCTTTAGAAGTAATGAAGTATGACCAACCAGTTGTAGTTTTGGGTTCGACTGCTAGCAAAAGATCATTCAAATCAACGGTAAAAATATCTGGAGGGTCTCTGAAGGAAAAAAGTTGACTTGGACCATGAGGGTGAAGAAAGTTCATGGTTACTTCTCTTTTTTCTGGATTGCTTTCCAACACACAACCTATCCACCAATGTTCATCATACTCTACAACCATGTAACCAGTAATTGAACTGAAGTTGAGCTTGTAAACATTCTGTGATGTAATTTTTTCAATTCTAGACACAGAACTGGAACTATAATCTTGTACTTGAAGTTCATTCGTGGATAATGGTTTAAAGCAATGAAGTTTTTGGGTACCAGGAATCATTTTAGCATTCGAAAATCTTTCCTTTAATATTATGGATTCGATTTGCCAATCATTTGCAGTAAGGTATTCAAAGGAAATTCCATTGATATTTTCTTTAGGAAAAGTATATAATTAATAAGTGGTCATTATTTGGTTATGGTATGGACGTTGTAAGCTTGCTTTTGCTGCTTCACGTTTAACAATTCCTCCAACTCCATCACAAGGGCCTTTACCATGACTTGTGGCAAAGAAATGCCATTCGGCTGGAATACCAAAATCCTCTTTGTGATAGCACAGATTTATGAAATTCTTGCAGTTTTGTATTGTGCTGCACAGCCATCACTAAAATATGTTATTTTTAATACCTCAAATTTAACTTTTAAAAAATTAATTAGTTTACGTTAAAAAAGATGAACTGCAATTGTGTCATGAATATTACATTCCAAAAGCAGCACATAACTTCCATGACATAAATTTCCTTCATATTTATAATAAAAAACAAAAGGATGTAAAGTTGCTTGATTATTTGTCCAATGATATCCCTGTGCTGCATCTTGTATAACAAATGCATAATTTTCTGAAAAATCACCAATAACCAGAAATTCTCCATCTGATAAATTGTTTTTCTTCCAGTCTAAATATTTTGCCTGCTCTTGAGCAATAAAATCATGCCTAGTAAGTGTTTTCAAACTCCCTAAAAATCTTTCAATAGATTCATCAGTGGACTGTATAAAGGTTTGAAGCTGGGACCTATTTGTTGTAGTCCACTGTTTAAACTCAATTTCTTCAACTCCTTTAATTTCAAAGCATTGCAACAGCCGTTCCTTTAGCATAGCAACTCCAGGGCAATTTTTACACTCGCCTAGAGGACATGCTGGCAAGGAAGGATTGCATTGGATTTTTGCCAAAGCATGTTTGTAGTTCTTAATAGGGGTTTCTAGTTCATCTTCTAGTTGTAAATCATCCATATGTGATCCGACTATCATGAGTTTAACATTTTGATGAATGGTACATACACACACACACACAGTGAGTACCACTTGCTCCTGCAAAGACACATTCTTTTGGACGTAGCTCTGCAAACTTCGAAAACCCAATTCTGATATTTGGATACTTTTCTGAAAATAATTGATAAATTTCCTTCAAATTACTTAAAACTAATCTTTTCTGAATATGTTTTCTTTCCCCATTTTCCATAACAGATAGAAAATCTTTTTTTCCAGGCATTACACGGCTAACAGTGTCAGAGTAATAAAACTCTTCTACCATATCTTTCACGTGTACAGGTAGTGATTTCCCTTTTTTTGGGTTAGGGGTAGATAAAACACCTTTGGTTATAAAAACTTCTTTTGCTTGAGATACAAGTCGATGCGAACAATTAAATTCTCTCATCACTTTTCGATTACTCCATTGAGCAACAAATATTGTCAAAATCATGATCTTTTCACTCTTACTTTGTGTTGATTTATACTTATCCTGAAGCACTTTAACGATGTCATCAGCACATGTGTTTTTTTTAGTTGCTTCATATTCATCATCCTCTAAAGTATCAATTGCATCTGAATTAGTAGATAAAAGGTCTAACTTCCTTTTTACAAGTTTTTTAAGCTTTTTCTTTTTCTCCGGAATATAGCTTTTAACAGTTTGTAACTTGCGTTTATCCAAGGGTGGCACACCCAATAACGACAAGGATTTATTAAAAATAGAAATTTCTACTTCCTGGCACTGATAATTTTCATCTTCCTTGTCACTACAAATATCTTGAGATCTGGAACTGCCTTGAGAATCTGACTCTGTTTTACAATTTGCAGAATTTTTATCATCACATAATCCTATTTCGGAAGGTAAGCCAGTGATCCTCTTTCGGCAAGTATCACATAATTATGCTCCAGCCATAAGTTTTGAGGAATACATAGCTACTTGCCGACTAGTAGCTACCCTCAAGGTTTTATATTGTTTTTTCTTATGGTGTTGGAAAGGATCATAACAACAGTGTTGTCTGTTCTTTAACTCTTTTACTTGTGCTTGAAATGCCATTTTTAATCTAAATTTAATTTGAAAGTTGCTAAAAACTAATTCCTAAGTTTGTTCTATTAAAGTTGGTGAATTAAAATTATTACGTATACATGGTAAAAGTCACGTAGATAAACGTGATGAAAGTCACGCATTCATTTATGGTTTTTAATGACTATTGTTGTTTTATAATTGTGATGGGAATTATAACTTTGTATTTATATACGATTTTATGTAATAAACAGAAGGTTGAAAAATGCTCAGATAGTTGTTTTTAATATATATATATATATATATATATATATATATATATATATATATATATATATATATATATATATATATATATATATATATATATATATATAAACGAATACAAGAATGCAACAAAGTTGTCTTTTGATGACTAATTCAATGGAAATGAATTGATTATTTTAATATAAATATATATAGCTTTAAGCCTCATATAATTTAATACTGACTTAGTATGTATTTATAGTACTAGTAATTAAATTACAACCTAGAAAATAAAAGAAAAAAAAGGAAATAGTTAATAATATATATTTCCAATAGGCTATTTACAGAAAATGACCTCAAAATATCGCATTTGTAAGGCAAATAAATATTAAATTTTTAGAACCTACTTATACTTTAATATTATTCCCAAAGCTGTTTATGGGAATCCCAAAAATATTTATTTATGGGACATCCACAATAAAAAAAGCAATCTGTAAAAAAAAAATTATGACTTTTGACCTTTGCCATCAACCAGGGTCAATGGTCAAATGACCAAATGACCAATAACTTTTTTTTTATTGAACTTTTCACTTTTTTGTATAGACACAAAGTTGTTCGTCTATGCAAGAGCTTCTGTTTGCCACCAAAAACAACTTCCTAAGTATAATAGCAAAAAAGTTATGACGTTTTAAATAACCAAGGTCAAGTGAAAAGGTCAAAACTTTGAACTGTCATATCTCAGAAAATAATTGACCTAAGTCGAAAAAATTTACATGTTTTTCTTCTGTCCATATGCCTAACATGTGAGCCAATTTTCATCAAAATCCGAGTTGGTGATGTTGAATTTGACCAAAAAGTGGTTCCAATTGACGTGGAATGCCCCAAATAACTTTAGCATAATATGACTTTTTTCATAGCAAATTAAAAATAGTACTAAGTACTAAGTTGTTTTGAATTTTTACATTTTGTAAATATTCTTAATTCACAAAATTATTTATAATATATAGTTATAAAATTTTTGTTTCAAATTTTTAATGTTTTTTCTGGCATTAACTTGTTTTACAATTTAAATCTGAGTGTCATTATTGGAATACCATCACTCAGAAGATTTCTATCTAAGGTTTATGAGCTCCAC
>NC_088921.1:67757500-67767500 GCF_038396675.1 Hydra vulgaris | reverse complement strand
GTTAAATGTGCATGTACACAAACTGTAAACTTAAAAAGGTGAAAAAGTATTATGGGCTGTAAAAATACTTGCAAAAAAGTTATTAAAAGTACAAGATATTTTTCTTTGTTTTGCAAAAGTGTAAATAATCAAACTAATGAATCTTATTGAGTTTACTACTTGTTTTAAGTTTTCCATTTACAAAATTAAAGAAACTACCAAGGTTGCCTTTTCATATCATCTTTTGTTCATTTTCTGCATGATTTTAATCGCCAAAAATAATTTTGTCAAGACAATTATTTATAAGCTGCTTTGTTTTCAGGTTTGTCTTGATTTTTATCTCTTCCATGCAATTGCTTTGTCTTTTATCAATTTTTTAACATAATGAGGATAGTGTACTTAATGTGGTGATTTATGATTGGCACTGACACACATTTTAGGTACATATTGCATAATGATGTTATTTAGTAGAGAAGTGAAAGTTTGCCAACAATATCTTCAATATTAAAACATGTTTGAAAAATGATACTCAAATCAGATGGCTTGGTAATCTGCATTTTTTTCAACAGTAGAACTGTTGAACTGAAATTTCATCATTAAATAGATAGGTCAAAAAATAAATAGCTCAGGACTAAATAGAATTAAATAATATATATGTATATATATATATATATATATATATATATATATATATATATATATATATATATATATATATATATATATATATATATATATATATATTTATATAAGGTCGGCAATTTATATGTATACATATAAATTGCCGACCTTAAACTGTTAGAGAATGGCATCAGGTCAGCAAAAAAGATATGACACAAAGTGGTTACCGTAAAACATAGAAATAAGGTCAGCAATTTTTTTGTCAACCTTAAACACTTTTAATTTGGCAGTTAAGTTGGCATTGCCGAATCTTGATCTTAAATCAGAGGACTGTATATATGTATATATATATATATATATCTACTATTGCATATATAGATCGTGAATTGCTTACTCGTTATGCTTATCTTTACAACATATGGCTTTTTCAAAAAAAAAGAAAAGATTGCTAACCCATCCCAAACCTTTATTTGATTTAGCAGCACTCTTTTGCGGCAGCAGGTTATTAGAAAGTTGATGTATGTGTTGATGTCTCCAGGCTATTTCAGTGTGTGTGTGTATATATATATATTATATATATATATATATATATATATATATATATATATATATATATATATATATATATAAACAACTTTAAAATGTATTCTACAAAATAGAGTGCTCAATGTTCTTAAAAGAACAGAGCAATTATAAATTAAATTACAGGAAGTCGCAAATGTCTTAACTACTGTAAGTTTTCACACATTTGTGGAATTTGCTGACACTATTATAAAAAGAATTCTTTAGAAATGATTACTTATGCTTTTTTAATAAAGATATTTTTCAAAAGGGGGATTTAATGTAACTATTATTTGAGCTCATTTATTTTTATAGCATTTTAGGAGAAACTTATTTTCGTGCCTACATTTAGAAATTAATTTAGATTTTTTGTTTAATAAGCATTCTTGGTTTGCATGAGTAATTATTTCAAATTTTTCTTGTAGGCATAGTATGCATTTTTTTGGAAATATTGTTATATGGAGGCACTGTTTTAAGGATGGACCAATTCAGTATAAAATCATCAATATTTTTATCTTTTATTTCCCATATATATTTTGACAGCATGGTGTCTTTCGAATATTCGTTGAAAAATTCACCTATACTAGATGAAAAAAGTTGTATTATTTTCTTTGATTGAAAAAGTTGAGCATTTTATTAAAAGATTCATTGGAAAGCCCATTTTTTCTTTAAACCAAATACAAACACAGATGATGTATTTAATAATAACCAAGAAAATGATAGCTATGTTAAATGATAGATATGTAAGCAAAATTAAATTGGACAAAATTAATAATATTCTTAGAAATAAATTGAATTTGCAACAGTGGAAAAATACCACTGATGTTATAAATTGGTTCTCCATAATCGAAAATAAAAATGACTGTACATTTATTCAATTTGACATTAACGATTTTTACCCCTCAATAACTGCAGATATTTTAGATAAAATAATTGAATTTTCAAAAAGCCACACAGTTATTCCTGATGAAACAATCTGTATAATAAAACATTGTCGAAAAACCTTACTTTATTTTAATAAGGAAACTTGGAAAAAGAAAAACATACATGACTGCTTTGATGTAACAATGGGCAGTAATGACAGAGCAGAGAATTGTGAATTTGTTGGACTACACATTTTAGATTTGTTAAGTAAATTAATCAATATAAAAGATTTAGGCCATTATCGCGATGATGATTTAATAGTAATGTGTAAAAAATCTGGTCCACAGCTCGATAAAATTAGAAATGATATTATAAAAATTTTTAAAAATATTGGTTTTCAAATCAAAATAAACATAAATTGTGAACTTTCTTGATGTCACATTTAACCTCTCCAAAAATTCATATAAACCTTTCAAAAAACAAAACGATGAATTATTGTATATTAGTGTTAACTCAAATCAACCACCCCAAATTCTAAAACAATTTCAATTAATAACAGGCTAAACCAAAACTCCTCTAATGAAAATGTATTCAATTCCTCTAAATGAATATTTGAAGATGCCCTGAAAAAAAGAATTCCAAAAAGCGAAATAGAACTAGAAATGTAAGTTGGTTCAACCCCCAATATAGCAAAAATGTTTCCACAAACATAGGAAAAGTGTTTTTAAAATTGGTCGATAAGCATTTCTGCCCTCTAATAAATTACATAAAATTTTTAATCAAAATACAATTAAAGTAAGCTACAGTTGCACAAAAAATATGGAAAGAATTATAAAAGGTCACATTAATGCTTTGTTAAACAAAAAAAGTAATCCTAAATGAAAAAATTACAGAAAATTATAATTGTAAACAAAAAAACTAAAGTCCAGTTAGTGGAAGTTGTTTATCAAAAAATATAGTATATAAATGTGTTGTTTCCTCTAAGAATATACCTGATAAACAATATATTGGCAAAACAGAGGGTGGTTGGAAAAAACATTTTGCCAATCATAAGCAATCTTTCAAAAATAAAAAGTATTCAAAAGACACCATGCTGTCAAAATATATATGGGAAATAAAAGATAAAAATATTGATGATTTTATACTGAATTGGTCCATCCTTAAAACAGTGCCTCCATATAACAATATTTCCAAAAAAATGCATACTATGCCTACAAGAAAAATTTGAAATAATTACTCATGCAAACCAAGAATGCTTATTAAACAAAAAATCTAAATTAATTTCTAAATGTAGGCACGAAAATAAGTTTCTCCTAAAATGCTATAAAAATAAATGAGCTCAAATAATAGTTACATTAAATCCCCCTTTTGAAAAATATCTTTATTAAAAAAGCATAAGTAATCATTTCTAAAGAATTCTTTTTATAATAGTGTCAGCAAATTCCACAAATGTGTGAAAACTTACAGTAGTTAAGACATTTGCGACTTTAATTTAATTTAATTTATAATTATACTTTAATCTAATTTAATTTATAATTGCTCTGTTCTTTTAAGAACATTGAGCAACTTTGAAGTTGTTTATATATATATATATATATATATATATATATATATATATATATATATATATATATATATATATATATATATATATATATATATATGTATATATATATATATTATATATATATATATGTATATATATATATTATATATATATATATATATATATATATATATATATATATATATATATATATATATGTATATATATATATATTATATATATATATATGTATATATATATATTATATATATATATATATATATGTATATATGAACACTTATATATATATACACCTGTATATATGTGTATATATACAGTTCTTATTTAAAGACGGATTTATAGTTGTATATATAGATTTATATGAATATATATATATATATATATATATATATATACATTTATATATGTGTATATATAAATATATATATATATATATGTATATATATACACACACATATATATATATATATACATTTGTATGTATACATATATATGTATATATGCATATTTTACTGATACATTACATAGGTTATTATTTTGAGCATATTTGAAGCTTTCACACCATTAGTTGCTGGTCTTAGAGTTCTAAGATGCTTAAGGTTGCTGCGGGTTTTCAAAGTTACAAGGTAAATTTAACTTATTGTTGATTTTATAATTAAAAAAAAAAGTTTATATTGAATTTAAGTTAATTTGTTAATTGCTTTTTTATTTTTTTACTTTCTTTATTATATAGAATTCTTTGTTAATACTCATAGAATCAATTTTTTCTACTACAACTACAGCATTAAAACGACAAGTTTATTTTTCAACTCATTTTTTGTTTATTACTTTTGGCTATTAATTAACTTTATTATTACAGTTAAAATCATTTTTGTACTATTATTATTTTTAGCTATTCACACAATGAAGTTAAGTTTGTTTTTATTGTGCATAGTTTTTTTAGCTAATAAATAAATTGTTTTAGTATATAGGGACATTTGATACAAAAAAATACACACGCATATACACACACATAATATTGTAATTTGTATTTAATATTGTTCCAACAAAAACAAAATATTTTTTTAAATATAAAAGTTTTTATAAATAATGCTGAGTTAATAGTAGTAGTGCCCACTCATTTGTTTTGATATAGAACTCTTGGCAGCCATTAAAGTTGACTTAATGGCAAGAAGAAGTCTTTAAACACTTTTTTAGAAGAAAGTGTAAAAAATATTCAAAAATTTTGTAAATAAACTAGTAGAAGCTCAATGAACAATGAGCTAGGATAATTATAAAATAATTATTAGTAAAGTTATTAGTATAATTGCTTCAAAAAAGCCTCAAAGTTTGATTGCTATGTTTATCTTGAGGATGGTAAGCTGATGTTACACAATGTTTAATACCCATTAATTGAATGTTTTCATTGCTAAGCTATACAACAAAAAAATTAAAAATAACTAACAAAATAAATTATTTACACAAAGAAGAGTAGTAGTTGTGTTATTGTTTACATTGGTTGATCTATATTTTAGATGATATATTATTTAATTAGAATAATATCATTTATACAATTTAATGTGTATATTAATAATGTAAATTACATGTTTATTTATTTAATATTAACAAACATGTAATTTGCGTAAAAAGAAAATAATGAATAAATACTTAACCCATGCCTCCACATCTAATGTAATTGACATCCAATAGTGTAAAATTTTGTTTTTATTTTCTGTTCTTACAATTCCCTTGTATGCCCCATCATTATGGCATTTTTTAAAAACCCTTGTTCTTTCTACTTGACTTTATAAGACAAGTTGTAGAGGTTCATCCTGATTATAGTCAATTTGAAAATGTACAATATAAAAATGTCCAAATGTTTGTCTGAAAATTTAAGTAAATTTTTAAACATAGTTCAAAAGCACATTAAAAATCTAAACTTAAAACTAAATATTTAAAAATGAATGGAAAGTTATTAAATATTGGGTTGTTAAAATGGACTTGCCTATTCCTGTAAAATTCTTGGTAGCTGTTCTATGCTCTTAATTATCATTTTTCAAAACAGTATTTGCATTCTTTTCCTCTATTATGTATTGCCTTATCTCTTCAAGACATAACCAAGATCTCTTCAAGACATAACTCTTGAGTTTTAGGCATTGCCCTAAATTAAATTTATAAATAATATATCATATTGTGTCATAAAATTTATTTATTAAAATTTACTGTTAATTTAAGCTTTTAATTAATATAAGAATAAAATTTACAGGTGTTGTTGTTAAGTTTGTATGGTGTGGTTTAGGTTTGGGTGTTGTTGTTTGTTAAAAGTTTAAAATTAAAATTAAAAGTTTCTTTTGTTGAGAGTTTATTGCAGAAAAGTTGTTATAAGAAAAGTCTAACAGATAGAGTTAACTTATTTGACATACCTAGCTCCCTGTGACCTGTTTTATGGGTCCTTTTATGCTAGTATGATGATAATAACCTATTACAACTAAATTACAATTGTTGATCTTTTCTTTTAAATTTTAACTGATATAATAAAACTTCTTAAAACACATTGTGTAATAAAATTAATATGTGACAGTGTTTGAAGGTTATATACACAGATGATTCCAATAGATAAAATTAACGATGTTAGTTTTTGAAGGTCCTTTAGATGTATTTATAAGTTTCTTGATTAAACACTAATTGGTATATTTAGCTTCTTTAGCCTGTTTGTCAGTGTGTGATTTGCCAGATTGGATGTAATGCTAAAACAATTTAATGCAATTTAATGTGTGCACAGTGGTTAATGTTTCATAAAACATGGTATGTGCAGTGGTTATAATCATTAAAAAAATCAAAAAAATCAAATTTTTTTCAAAATTTCACTTTCCAATATTTTTTTTATTATAGTCATAAATTTATGTCTAAAAAATTCCAAAATTCCAGTTTTTGTTTTATTTTTTTTAAATATTGAAATGCTTAAAACTTAGTTATTTTTTCTAACTTCCATGTATCTTAACCTTTTAGATATTGGTCAACATTGCGTAATCTTGTTGCTTCATTAATGAATGCAATGAATTCTATTCTCAGCCTTTTATTTCTTCTCCTTCTCTACATGCTTATTACTGCTCTACTGGGAATGCAGTTATTCTCCGGAAAGTATGAGTATTTTAGTTATGGTTTTTACTGTACTTGCCTTTTTTTTTAGTTATTTTTGTACTATGACATTTTTTAAGAGGATGTGTAAAAGTTGAATTTTAAATTTAGGTTTTCCAAACAGAATGAATATCCGCGCACAAATTTTGATAGTTTTCCTGACTCTTTATTAGCTGTGTTCCAGGTTTTAAATTTAGTTGATTTTAATCATGTTAAATAGCAACAAATTTACATGAGTATTTAAATTTTAATTGTGTGCTAATATTGTTATGGTGATGTATAAATTTAGGTAGTAACTGGAGAAGATTGGAACACTGTTATGTATAGTGGCATGATAGCATATGGAGCTCCTGATTCTGCTGCAGGAATTTTAGTGTCGCTATATTTTTTATTTTTAGTAATTTTTGGTAACTGTATCTTTTTACACTACATATTTTTTAAAAATTATATAAATCAAAAAATTATATAAATTATTAAATCATATCTAATACTATCATGAATGATCATTACAATCATAAAATGAACATCAATAAACATCTATAAAGTTATAATATTATATAAATCATATCTAATACTATCATGAATGATCATTACAATCACAAAATGAACGTCAATAAACATCTATAAAGTTATAATATTATTAAATAAATATATTTATTTTATGCTTAACTGCACATGAAATGTATTGATGATGTCATATTGATGTCACTTAATTAAAATTTTTAAAAATGCCTACAATAAAAATAAATCAATATTTAAATTTTTTTTTAAAACATTTTTTTATTATTAATACCTTATAATCACAATTGTAAGGATTTAGTCAATAGTTTAATAATTATTGTTATGTTTCATTTATATAAATAATTTTAAATTATTTTAAATATATATATTGATCACATATCAACAATTGTAATTATTAATTATAAAATACAATACTTGTAATTATTACACATACACTTACAATAATTGTTTATAAAATTTTAAATAAGTTCATGTATTTGTTTTAACAATGATAACAAAATTTGATTTTCTACTCCTTAACTAAAGTTCTTAGACACTCTACTCAATGTGTTCTTGGCTATTGCTGTGGATAATCTTACTAATGCTGAAATTCTCACACAAGATGAAGAAAGAGAAGAAGTAAAGAGAAAGAATAACAATGTGATTACTAATAATAATTTAGATTTGCCTGAAACACGCTCAACTAATTTCTTGTGCAAAAATTCTAGTGAAAACTCTACTGATGCAATATTGGATAAATTAATGCAAGACAAAGATATTCAATTTTGTAATGAAGAAGCAAATAGTGCTGAGAATGCAGAAAAACTATCTTTGTCTTCAGAAGACAATGTTGTTTCTAATTTGCCTGTAATTGGGTTTTCCAAATTTCGAATGGGTGCTAGAGATTCAGATGTGGAATCATTGTATTAATTTAAATTTCTAATTTATATTCACATATTTTTTATATGCCAGAAATTATATTCATATGCTTTTTATATTGCATTATATATATTTGATAAACTTATGAAACATTTTTATAAATATATTTTTGACATATTACCATTTATAATGTTTTAGTATAATCCCATTTCATAAAATAGGTCTAATGTTAAACAAATTTTTAAATTTATATTATACCACTTATACAAATCCAAACATGTCACAAGCACAACTTTATTACATTTAAATAAATACAAACCCACCTATAAAATTCCAAACATTTCATGTCACATGCACATCTATAGTATAGCTTTAAAGATACAATCCCACTTATAAAATTCTAAACATGTCATGTCACATGCCCAACTTTATTACAATTTTTTGTCATGTTTGTTTTTTTAAGTATCGCATTGCTGTTGGAATTATAATTCTTTTTTTTTTTTTTTTTTGGTTAACAAAGCATATATTTATTTTTACCATAGTTAATTCTGCTTTGTATGTCTAATATAGCTTAATCCTCAAATACTTTTCTTTCTTTATGTCATTATTTATGTAGTGTGTTTTTCTTTAGCTTAATAGGATTTTCAGTTGGTGCTGAACTATTTAAGTAACCCTTTTTGTTAGATTTCAAAATGGTTCTAATATGTTAAATAAATTAGTAAAAGTTTACTTGCATAGCTACTGTTCTGAGTAGCTATGCAGGTAAATTACTACCGTTCTTTGTAAATATATATTTTCCCCTTAGGGTATAGCTTTTAATTGAGTTATACAGTATCTGGTATAATTGATGCATTGGTTTATATAGTATCTGCTGATAAATTTTATCTACCAATTTGTGTCTTAAATATACCAATTCTTCTTATTAATAATTCTTTAGTTAAACCTTTTTTAATGTTTATAGTCATTTCTATTTGTTAAACATTGTCAAAGCAGTTTACCCAAGTTTTGTTGATTTCTTTATCAAGGTCAAAATGTTTTTTATCAAGGTCAAAATGTTTTACAAAATTTTTGTTTTGACTATTTTTGTTTCGGTGATTTTGGCTTTCTTGTCCTTAAGGGTGTGAATTAACATAAAAAAAGTCTGAAATCACCAAATTTTTTATAAAACACTTTCTATACTTAATGTAAACCATAACACTGGTCATGGAAGTCATGGAAATGTCATAGAATTTTATTTGGTCATGGAAATAGTCATGGAATTCCTAAATTTTCATTGAAAGTCATGGAAAATTCATGGAACTTTTGAAAACGATCTTTAGTTTTTTCTACTTGTGATATTTTTAGGATGCAAAGAAAAGTACTAGTATGTCTAGTCTAAGTTTTTTTTTTGAAAAAGATGTTATTGCAATGTAAGTTATCAGAGAAGTAAAAGAAAAAGAGTTTTTTTCAGACATGATTTCATAACTTTCTACCAATTAGTTTTTGGTTTGCATGTTTTATAATGACCAAGTTGCAAATGCTAAGAGCATGGCAAGTAATGAATATTTAACTCATAAAGTAATTTATCATAAAAGTTTATGAAGAGTCATGGAAAAGTGATCGAAAAGTCATAAAATCTCATTTTTAAATTTGAGTGGACACCCTGCATAAGATAACTGCGCAGGCCTATTTCTTCAAAATAGTGTGTTGATTGTTAACATAGAGCTTACATGAAACGATGTGTTCATTGTTGTTAACACAGAGCTTACATGAAAAGGTGTGTTCATTTTTGTTAACATAGAGCTTACATGAAATGATGTGTTCATTGTTGTTAATATAGAGCTTACATGATCCAGCATAGTCTACCAAAAATCTTTATTTGCTTTTAGTTTTGCAAAAATATTTTCACCATAAAGTTTTATAAAGGTAGGT
>NC_088921.1:67662500-67752500 GCF_038396675.1 Hydra vulgaris | reverse complement strand
TCAGTTGATAGCATTTCCCTCTTTCATCTTGTTTTATAGATCTATTGCTGCAAGTTTTTAATTCTTGTTTAATGGATAATTGTTTAGATTCTTTTCTTTGCAAAGAAAGATTAAAAAAATTTTGACACAAAAATTCTATAAAGTAATCTAATTTGAAAAATTAATATAATTTTTACTGTTTTTACTATGTGTGTATATATATAATATATATATGTATATATATATATATATATATATATATATATATATATATATATATATATATATATATATATATATATATATATATATATATATATATATATATATATATATATCAAGTGTTATCCAAAATCTTCCGTTTTGCATCAGAATTTGAATAGCCAACAAATCCATCTAAAAAAGTAAGTTTACTTTTATGAACATTGCAGAACAGGGATGGGTATGTAGCACTTGTTTGAAGTACATTTGCTGCCCAACACAACCAGGATGTATCACCAGCAGGAACAAAGGAAAATGTTACTTTTTCATTGTTTATGAATAGTAGATTACCTTCAATTAACTATATTTCCTCGCTATGCTGATTTCATAGGTGTGCACATTCATCTTCTTTTTCACGAGCTGTTAACATATGATTTTGACTCAGGTGCACTCTCATTGTTTTAACTTTCAAATTTAAATCTGATATCATTGTGATTAATACTGTTACTGTGCGTGAAACACCTCCTTTTATAAAATATCTCTAATGTCCAAATTTTTAACAAATGCTTCTATGGCTCTATCAGAAATATTGGATGTTTTTAATAAAATATTACGTTTTCCATAAGATATTCCATTACTTTCACTGATGTGTGCAGTAAAAAAATTATTTTGTATCTTACACAGCATGGGATACTTTCTTCTTAATTTATAATTTAAATATTTTGTTAGAACTGCTTTTCAAAATTTTCTAGAAATTTCCCTCTTTCATAAAAAAGTATTAATTTTTCCATTTCAGTTATTAAAGCAACACTTCTCAAATAATCCCATGCACCATTAGTTGATCCATCTCTTCCACCATGAACATACTCAAGAATATTTTTTGTTTCTTCATGATGTCTGTAGCGAGTTGAATTTGCTGAATCGTTAATCATTTCAAAGGTTGTATAGTTATTTTCACGTTGCTTTGCTGATAAAAATAATCTATATATTTATATGATAATATATCACAAATAAAAATTTAACTCCTTGCTTACTTTTATAAGCGCAATGTTTGTTTAGATTCTTTTATTCTAGCATCAAACCTTTTTTCTGATAAGAGCATTGAACAGGGGAACTTTTCCAAAATAATGAATGTGATTGATGTCACATGAACTATAATGATTGTTTAACTTAGAGCAGTTTCTTTTAACAGATTACCTACCTAAAGATTAGTTTGTATATGTATTTTTCTAAATAAATTATTAATTTCAAAAAAAGTTGTAATCAAACATAATACATACTTTGCTCTTGTCGTGCTTGAGCCATACATCAAAATTGACTTTAAATATAATAACTTTTAGTTATTAAATAATCTTATCTAATAAATGAGAAGTTGAAACTTTGAATAAGTAAAAATAAATAAATAAAAAACAATAAATTGTTTCAACTAAAAAGATTTTAATAAAATTTTTGAAAAATAAACACTGTCATTTCAATAAGAAAATAAGCATGCAACTTGTTTTAATTTTTGTATTATTTTAAATATTGTAGTCTGTAATTAAAAAAAAAAGTTGGTTATTGTTTATATAATAAGTTATGAAAATCTCTAATCGGCGCAAAGCTTTTGTCTTCATATGAAGCACAAATAGTGAGAATCAAAAGGCACATTTGTAGTAGATAGGTTTAGATAGATTCGTAGTAGATTTCAACCATTTCCTAAAATACTTGGCGAATGACATTAATATAGTATATAGTCTAAATTTTGAGTTAACAACTTGGTATCTATTTTTTTCCAGTAGCATATTTTATAATGAAAATATCAAAAAGTACATGTTTTTTGATACGTATTTGAGAATCTTAGTTTGTTATTAATACTTAAAAATATAAGTTGTTAAGTCAAAACACTTTTACTGTTATTAAAATAAAAGTGAGTTTTAAAACTTTTTCGTTGAAGGAATCTGAGCAACAAATACCACTTTTGATTCCAGTACAATAAAAAATTAAAAATAGCACTTAAAAACACATATAATCATGTGTTTTTTAATTTGAAATATTTTTCTATCCCTTTTCTGAAAACTTTTTATAAAAACCACACCAAATTACGTTATATATCTGCGTTAATAATATCTTTAAAGTAACCTTGTTTAGTAAATTTTTACTAAATTTCAATAGAAGCGAGCAAAATTTTGCAGGAGGCATATTTTTTTGGATATGGAGTGGGAGATTTTCAACGCAAGTTTACCACTGTGTAGATCAAGAAACAATAAATTATAAAAAATTTACCACTGTGTAGATTAAGAAACAATAAATTATAAAAAATGTGGTATCTAATGTTTTTTTGCTTTGATTTTACTCGTTTGGTCTATAAATTATAGACTCTAGTAACGGATCTAGTGAGGGAGTGGGTATAGTGGGTATGCATCCCCCACTACCACCACCATCAGAATCTAAAAGTCCTAAAATTCTTAGAAATTGAGGACCAACATCCTCTTGATGAGGGATAGGGAGGGAAGGGAGGGGGGTGGTAAAATTCTTTTTGCATTAATTCGAGCCCTGCATCTAGTTAAAACTATAAAATTTTGCAAAGCCAACAACATGTTTCAAGAAAAAATGAATCAGGGTATCAAATCCTTACAATCATCTCATAAAATTTTAACTTTTGCTGATAAAACCTCAAATATGTACAAATTAACTAAGGAGGAATATAACTATCTCCTTACAAATGTGATCACCACCATAAATAAAAAGGCTGCCCCTAAACTTGAAGATTAAGCTAACTTTTTTTTATAAGTAACTTTTAATTAATCATTCCGTTTTTAAATAAAATCAAAATAAATGGAACATCTGACAAAACTTTCTAACATTAAAAATTCACTAAGTCAACTTTTTAATTCACAAAGTCAACCTTTTAAATCACTAAGTCAACTTTTTAAATAACCCTACTGTTAGATTTTTAATTCTTGCAAAGAATTAAGTTGGTAGAACTTCAAAAGTACTTTTATCAAAAATCGACTCTGAATTAAGAGCAAAACTTTATTTAAATCAATGGCAAAGCACCCAAGACGTAATAAATTGGTTTCAAGGTGTTGACCAAAAAACTGTTTTAAATTTTTAGCCTTCAACATCAATGATTTTTATCTATCAATCTCCAAAAATCTTCTAATAGAGGCAATTACTATTGCTAAGCAGTATGTATTTGTAAGCACAGAACATAGTGCGTTTATACAGCATGCAAGAAAATCTTTACTTTTGAACAACCGAATTACATGGATTAAAAAAGGAGCTGGTTTATTTGATGTCACCAAGGGCACATTTGATGGCACAGAGGTATGCGAACTAGTTAGTATTTTTATTTTATTTTAACTTTTTTTAAAGTTTGTTAAAGATATAAATATAAATTTCTGTTGTCCCCAACAACACAGGCAATTAGATAACCATTATTATATAGACAAACTTTCTTATTTTTTCTTTTGTTAGATCTAATGTTGCTATAGTGATATCAGAACTTGTTCTATTGTATTTGTAATTTTTTTAAACAATTTTTTTTTCAATTTTTGAATTTGTTCCCTATATTATAAAAAAGATCTGTTCGTATTCTTAAAAGGTTCTATTGGTTCTCATTGAAATCTTTCAAAATTTTATTGGATTTAGGGGGGCACAAGACCCTTGAACACTTACCGGGTCCCTAATATTATATAAAAAAAGTTTTTAAAAAAAATGTTATATTGGGTCACAAAAGAAGCTAAATTTTATATAAATTTCAAAAAAAACAATCATTTTAAAAAACATAATAATTTAATATTTTTGTTGGAATTATTATCAAAGAAATACACTTTTTTCATTTTTAGTGAATAAAAAGGTCATTTTTCTGTAATTAACTCTAAAATAATAATTTTTTAATAAAATGATTGTTATTTTTTAAATTTTTATATAATTTCGCTTTCCTTTGAGACCCAATATGACATACTATTAGCCTAGGCAATTCTTGTCACAACTTGTTCATAGAAACTTGTAAGGTGAATTCCCTAATCCAGCTGGTATTAAACAGTGCCAGATTAAACAACATTTTGGATCTTATATTAACCAATGATAAAATCAATGTATACAATGTAGTAACTACAGCCCCTTTCAGCAGTACCTGCAACCATCATAACATTACCTTTAATTGCAGTTTGGGAACCTTAATTAGCAGTAAAAAACCATCGTTTCCAATTTCATATAATTTTCATAAGGTCAACTATAATAATATCAACAAAAATTTAGTTAAAGTAAACTGGTACAAACAAGCTGAGCTACATCATAATGTTGAATCATTCTGGCATGCTATATGTGACATTTTGAACTCAGGCGTTTTGTCACACATACCAGCACTCCTTAAAAATAGATACAGTATTTAACTTTACGCACTTCGAAATTTGGCATCTAAAAAATGTATTTTATACTAAAAATACAAAAGAAATTTTAATTTAAATACTTTTATCGAATACAAGAATTGCTCACATCTATTCGATGCCGAAATAATAAAAAACGGTATTAAGAAGAAGAAAGATATTATCAATAAAGAAAATATCAACAAATTTTACTCTTTTATCAATTCAAAATCCAAGCGTCACCATAGTGTTGCACCACTTGCAAGTTCTGATGGTTCCCTTTGTTTAGACGACTGCAAAAAAATGTGTATTTTGAATGACTTTTTTCCCTCTGTCTATATCACTGACAACGGTTTTAGTCCTCCATTAGATTTTCCATCCCATCAAAATTCTTTGAGTAATGTATTATTTCCATATGATTCTGTTGTTTCATCACAAAAACTCCCAGCAAAGTTTTTCAAATCTCCGGATGGTTACCGTCCAATATTTTTAAAATCAATTGTAACTACCATTGCCATTCCTCTATTTTGTTCAAAATATCAATGACCACTAATACTATACCTAAAATTTGGAAATCAGCAATAATTTGTCCAATATTTAAGAAAGGCAACCCTTCTCTACCAACCGACTACAGACCTATTTCAATGACCTGTGTCACTTGCAAAGTTATGAAATCAATTATTGCTAAAACCATAAAAAACTATCTGTTAGAAAACAACTCTTTTTCTCAACATCAATTCGGTTTTATAAATTGCAGACCCACATGTTCACAAATGCTGGCAACTTTAAATGAATGGACCACTGCCGTAAATATCAAAAAAATAGTTGACATCATCTATATTGACTTTGAAAAAGCTTTTGACTTGGTAACTCATCCTAAACTAATGTTGAAATTGCAACACTATGCAATTAATTACAAACTATATAATTGGATTAAAAATTTTGTAACTAATCGTCTTCAATGTGTGTATTTTGGTACCGCATATTCTGAAAACATTTCAGTTAAGATTGGAATACCACAAGGAACTGTACTAGGACCTATATTGTTCTTGATATTTATTAACGACATAGTTTATTGGCATTGAGCTGTTTGCAAATGATATTAAGTTGTATCAATCGAGAAATGATTGTAACAACATCTTGTAAACACTTTTAAAAAAATCTTGGCATGGTCCAATGATTAGCAGCTAAAAATAGCAACAAATCTTTTCATTTATGCTACGAAAGATATAATATACCTACTCACACTTATTTATTAAATTCCATTATCAATATTGAAACTGTTTATTCAATTCAGGATATTGGAATCACCATGTCGTTTGATATGAATTTCTCTAATCACTGCTCTTGTATTCAAGCATAGCATACTCTTGCATTTACTTACTTTTAAAATCCTTCATCTAACAATCCTCAACTTTTGTTAAAAGCTTACAAAGTTTATGTGTGGCCTGTATTAGAACTTTGCACCCCAGTTTAGAGCCAATTTTTTAAAAGATATAATTTGCATAGAAAAAGTTCAAAAGTATTTTACCAGAATTGTTTGCAAAGGTGTCATATTACATACATTGATTACTTATCAAGACATTGTTTTCTAACTATTTTCTAACTTTTTCTAACTCTTGAGTATCGCAGAATTTGATCTTTATATGACTTATAAAATTGTACATAATCTTCTTGATTTACCATTTTCAGGTTTTTTTACTTTTTCCAGATTGAAATATTTTACTAGAAGTTGTTCACAAAAGTTTACTCCACATAATAAATACATTAATGATACTAGATTTTTTACAGCGAAAGAATCATTAAAGTATGGAACTCACTTCCTGACCACATAGTGAACTCACCCTCACTGTCAGCATTCAAAACAAATTTAAAAAAGTATGATTTAAACTCACGCAGTCTACTAACTTGGTTTTTTTACATTTACTCATATTGAGTTTTTATTTTTATTTTTTTGGTGTTACATAAGAGTAATTTAGTAAATACCTGTCTCACCATTTTGTATTTTGTACATTTTTCAAATACAAATAAATAATAAATAAATACGTTTGAAAAACTTTTTTTTAATATTATTAGGGACCCGGTAAATGTTCAAGGGTCTAGTGCTCCCTCTAAACCCAATAAAATTTTGAAAAAAATATAACAAAGTTGCTTGTGAGAACCAATAGAAAGTTTTAAGAATATGAAAAGATCTTTTTTAGAATATAGGGGGTGGTCACACCATATATATATATATATATATATATATATATATATATATATATATATATATATATATATATATATATATATATAAATCAGCTACTCACTTAAACAGAATTATTGTGAGAGAAAACCTAGCAAACGTTTTACAGCCACATATAGTGGATGCCAATAATGGTCCACTATATAACAGATGAGCAAAACTCCAATGAATTGCTCAAAATGTCTATATAGGTCCACTGTAAATCAGATTTGTTCAAAGTATATTTTTAACCCTTACTTTAAAAAGCAGGTGCATGTTATATATATTATGTGAGAAAATAATTTTTCCTAATTTTTCAGTTGTTAATATCAGAACTCTTCTTCAGGTTACAGAGAGATAAAATTGAAAGTTTTGCATGTCACTATATTGGTGGCAGAAAAGATAATACGAAAGTATTTTATTGGTAGATATTTTCTTTATCTTGTTAAGGAAGAACATTATTATGTAGTTATTGAACCAGGTGGTGAATAGGGTGTTCCGAAAAAACCAAAGTTAAAAAATGTCGATATTCTCAGCTTTCCGGTAATGTGTAGCGTAAAAACCCTCCATTTTGAAATTTCAAAATGTTAACCCTAACTCTTGTCCCAAGTCCCCCAAAAATATTTAAATTTTGGTATTTTCAAAGATTTTTAATTATTTTTATTCTATAACTTTTTGTAAGTAAACAAACAAGTAAACTCAGTTTTAACTTTTATTTTACATATATGCTCAGGAAAATATATATGTATGCATAGGAAAATGTATATGTATACATAGGAAAATATATATGTAAACATAGGAAAATTTATAGGTAAACATATATGTTCAGAAAAGTAATCAAAGGCCATTATAACAAGTTTAATATGGGAATTAAAACATCATGAATATTGCTAATTTTTTCATTTTTATAGGTATTTTTAAATACATTAAATACATTAAATATACATTAAACACATCAAAAGCATATCAAAACTTTAGTAATTAGCTGTAATTGTTTTTATTTGTTTTTTAATAGCTTATTTGAATAATCTATCATGTTTAATAGCGTTTACAAATTGTTAGTGTGTATATGTCATAAACTATTTTTGCAAAAATAGTTTATGACATATATAAACAAAATACATAAAGTGTCTAAATCATACAAATACATACAAAACAATATATATACAAAACTCCCTTGGGATAATTATGTAAATGTACAAAATTATCAATAATACATACAAATCTCCCTTGAAATAATTGTGTACTTGTACATAATTATCCATAGGGAGTTATGTAAAGTACGAAAAGTTGTATATAAACTGTAAAATGAAAATTGTAAAATGTAACAGAGTTCTTAAAACTTTGTCATTTTTGTCAGTTGTCATTTTTCACAATATAGTCATCTTTTTGCTTTGCTATAGTTAAAGTTGAGATTATGTTTATGATGCTATGAGATATTGCAGTGTGTTTTGTGAAAGTTATAAAGTTAGCTTTTGTCAATATGAGTCTTATGCTCAAAGTTTATGCTCAAAATGCCAAATTGGGTTGTTTGGGAACGGTGTGAAACAACTACTTTTAAACCAAATACCAACTAAGCGTGAGGTATTGAGACTTTTTCTTTTTGAAAATAGGGCCTAAGAAACATGATAAGTACTAATACAGTTATGTGTAGTAAGATAACTGACGAGCTGTGTGGTATATGGGAGAAAACAGGAGTAAAATTACAGAGGCAAGACAAAGTGAAACAGAAACTTACAAATTTGTATAAATCATACAGAACTTTAACCAAGCAAAGGTAGAAATGATGAAAAATCACAGATGTTTTTAAATTAACTAGAAGAGCAAATTTATATTGCACATGCATTGCACATAGAAGCAGCCGGTATTGCTAGGTGTGACAGGTTTAAAGAACACTAAATAAAAAGAATACTTTAAGTTTTTATATGTTTTAAAGAATGGTAAAAAATTCATTTTAGGCTCTGTTGACAAAAAAAAACTCAACTCTGTTGAGTAAAAAAAAAATTGCAAAGTTATATAAAAAGGAAACAATCGAGTGAAAAGTACTCTGAAAAAAGAGTCATAGAGCAATCGAAACAATTGATTTTAGAAGATTCCAGAGAAGATTATAATCTAGATTAAACAGATAAAGAATTTCTTTGCCTAAAAAAGCCTAAGATAGAACTGTTTGTAAGATCACTTATTAATCCTTTAAAAGCTAAAGAGGTTTGTCAAATGGCTGACCGCTTGAATCTAACTCTTAATCAAGCAACAGAGATCACAGCTGCAGTACCAAAAAGTAGTGAAGTTGATTTAGACACAGTGGCTATTTCAAAAACTTCATGTCATTAATATCATCAAGAAAATAGGGCCATAATGGAAAATGAAGTAAATTCATTGTTTGTGGCTCCTGAATTTTGTATTTTGCACTGGGATGGGAAAGTGATGGAGGACTCTCATAGGAAATGGTCAGATAGACTGGCAATACTAATTTCAGGAACTCCAGGCTACAAGTAAGGTAAATTGTTAGGCGTTCCAGAAATAGTGGATAGCACTGGGTCTAGTCAAGCCACAGCTACATTTTCTTTTGTTCAACAGTGGGATTTAGCAGATAATATAGTTTGGCTGTCTTTTGACACAACTGCTTTAAACTCAGGGTGGCAGAATGGTGCATGCCTAAAAATTAAAATTCTTTTAGAAAAATAGGTGTTTTATTTTGCATCCAGGCATCAAATATTAGAAAGGCTGAAGAGCGCAGCCCGGCAAGTGCTATTTGGACGTAATCACAGCTCAAATAATAAATATTTTAAGGAGTTCCAGGAAAAATGGTATTCTACCAATGTGGTGAGCTAAAAAAAGGTACACTAACCTTTTCTGACAAAAGATACAAAAACTCCATCATTGATGGAACAAAACTCTTGGCTTCTGTTTGAAACCCTTGATGTGAACACTGAGTTGCTGAAAATTCCTGTGCAAAGATGGGAGGAGAACAAAGATCTTAAAGCAATGAATTTTTAAAAAAATATTAGTTGTTAATGATGTTGCTGAGAGAGGTGTAAAAATGGTGCAAAATTTTTCATTATCTTTAACAAAAGTTGAAAAAATCAAGCAAAGTGTGTCACAAGTAGTTAAATACCACAGAAAGTGTTTTACCAATTTTAGAAAGGCAACTTTGAATAATCATTAAACAAACTTTTACTGATGTAGTTACTTTTTCCTGTTTAAATCAATTTCTAATAACTTTGTGTATTCCTTCATATTCAAATGTATAATAAGTTAAAAAATGTGTTGTTTTTTTTTATATATACATATATATATATATATATATATATATATATATATATATATATATATATATATATATATATATATATATATATATATGTATATATATATATATACACACATATATATATATCTATCTATATATATATATATATATATATATATATGTGTGTATATATATATATATATATATATATATGTATATATATATATATATATATATATATATATATATATATATATATATATATATATATATATATATATATATATATATATATATGTATATCTGTATATATATATGTACATATTAAATCATTATTAGTAAAGTTCTACTTAAATATTGACAATTTATGAACTTAGGAAAATGTATGAAAAAAATATTTTTCAACATCTATGGCTAATTAATTTTCTTTTAGGACATTTCTTAAGTCATTAATATAAATATAAAAATACATGTTTTTTACACTCAATGCACTTATCCCTAAATAATATATTTAATTTTTAATAATAAAGATAGTTTTTATTGTTTATTGCATCAAAAAATAAATTAAGTAAACTTATAAAACTTATAAATTAAAAACAATTTATTCAAAATATTTCAAAGCAAAAATTTTAATTTTTTGTTTGAAACTTTTTTGTTTTTATTAGGTGCTTGTTTATTGTGATTATGTTTTTACTATTATATTTGGACTCGAGATTTTTCTCAAGGTAAATTTTTTCATTACATCATAACTTAAATGTATATATAAATATATATTGGTAAAAACACTTATCTAGTTTTTCAATTTTTTTCTTCAACAAGTTGTTTTGCCATCAGTAGGTTCATCAGCTTCCTGTTTAACCTACTGATAGTATGTATATATTATATACGCACACACATGCATATATACATACAAAATTTAAAAACATGAATTAGTTCTTTTTAAAGATTTAAAGATTTTTTTTTTTATAAGATATTCAATGTTGCATTCCTTTAACTTTTAAACAATATTAAAATGTCGCTTAATTGTTCATAAAATTGTTAATTAACTGTTGATGTTGCTTAAATGTAAAAAAAGTATGAAAGTATATTTTTTTACCATTAAAGTAAATTTTTGACTACCATATAAGGATATATATATATACATATGTATGTATATATATATATATATGTGTATATATATATATATCTATATATATATATATATATATATATATATATATATATATATATATATATATATATATATATATATATATAAATATATATATATATATACATATATATATATATAAATATATATACATATATATGTATATATATATATGTATATATATGTATACATATGTATATATATGTATACATATGTATATATATGTATACATATATATATGTATATATATGTATACATATATATATGTATATATATGTATACACATACACATATACACACATATATATCCCCTATAACATTTTTAAAGTTACGTTATGTATTGTAATGTAAACGGGATTCGTTACATTAATGTTTGCTATTTTTACCTAACCCAGACGCAACATTTTACGTAACAATACATGACACTGTTACATAACATTTGTGCAATATGTCAGTTATTTTTACAAAATTGAGATGCATCATTTTAGCTTAACGCTACGTGAAAAATGTTATGTAACAACACGTAACATATTGACCTAATGACATGTATTATTGTAGCCTATGGTATTCTTCTATTTAATTGTTTTTTTATATACACATACATATAGAGAGAGAACTATATACATAGAGAAAGAGACATGTAAAAAAATGCAATGACTTTGTAAAAGATTCAAGTCTGAAAGTTAGATTAGACAGTGAAAACAGATATTTTTTTTTTTTTAACCCATTAAGGGATCAATTATTTTATATTTTTTGTTTGTTTATTTGGAATTTTATATTTTTGTTTTGTTTTTTATTTTGTTTTTTATTTTTATTTTTTCTTTTTACTTGTTATTTAGTTATATAAGAGGGCGTGTATTTTAAAGAAAATATTTTTATTAAAATATGATCAAGGTGTTTTTTTATTTTTTTGTTTTTTTTATTTTTTATTTTTTTTTATTTTATAAAGTTTTGAGGATTTTAATAATTTTTTGATACTGAGGTAATTAGTTTTAAGCCCAATCATAATGGTATTTAGAGTTAGTTTGGGTTTGTATTTTGCTTTTATTATAAACTGATGGTGTCGCTATCTGTCCTTTGTTTGCTTTTTCTTTTGAATTTTGTCTTTCAAGTTTTTTTTGGTCGTATTCCGCTTTTCTGTATATTTTGTATTTCAGCAGTTCATCTTCTGTGCAATTAGTTTTATCAAAACCATTAAATAAATTTAAGTTAAAATCACGCTTATCAGAATAATTTAAACAAAGAAATTTTATCGGAAGTTCAAAAGTTTTTTTATTTATGTCATTATTGTTGTGGTTTTTTATTTGGTTTTCAGAGGGATTTTGGCATATTTCCATATGGGATTCTGATTCTTGTACTTTTGTATTTTTAATTGTATGTTTTGGTGTTTCTTCTGATTTTTTTAATTCACTAGTCCCGGTTAATTTCTTTATCTGTTCTTCAGCTACTTTGATTATGTTTTCTTTTGATTGCACATCTTCATATTTTTGATTATCTTCTATGTTTTGACCGGTATAAATTACCCTAGCATTATTAAGTTCAGGTGTTTTTTCATTTATGTCATTTATGTGGTTTTTATTTGGCTTTCTGAAGGATTTTGGCTTATTTCCATTAGGGCTTCTGATTCTTGTATTATTGTATTTTTAACTGTTGGTTTTGGTGTGCCTTCAGATTTGTTTAATTTACTAGTCTCGCTTACGTTAGTTCTCAGTTTTTCAGCTACTTCGATTATATTTTCTTTTGACTGCACATATTCATGTTTTTGATTATCTTCTAGGTTTTGACCGGTATAAATTATCCTGACATTATATCCACATAGTTTTAGAGATCTTGGAATAGGTTTAACTAAGTGATCCATAATGGCTACTAGTCTTCCTGAATAGTAGGGTGATTCGTTTTTAGGGGTTTTACGATAAACTGGTCTAGTGTACAAATGTTTACCATATCCTAGTTGCTCAAGAGCTGCGCGGACAGGTACAGATTTTTTTTCAAGCGGCAAACCGAGCACAGATACAGCAACTCGTTTGCTTATGTTTCTATTAGGTGTAGAGTTATAAAAATGGTGAGTTACACCATTAATTAGGAGTCCATTTTCTTGGATCAACCATTTAGCTTTATCATTTTTTTAACAAGCTCAATCATCGTCCCTTTTCAGATGAGTTGTAAGCCTTCCAGATCTTGATCTAATCGGGCATTTTCAAGAGCTGATAGAATATCAAGCTTGGTTATATTTTCGGTGATTTCACTCAGAAGAGTTTTTTTTAAGATGCTAAATTCATTAGACATTTTCAGATTAAATATACTTGCTGTAGCTTGCGCATAGCTTTTAGTAGAGACATTTAAGTCCGTCATAATACTAGATGTTTCCATAGTATGGTTGTTTAATAGCATGTTAAGGGTTTATTGGTTAACGTACTCTTACAACACTCATAAGAACACACAACTTCTCTACTCTTAAGTTGTTTTAACACAACCTATAGTCCTTACCAACTAAAGTTACCTTTAAGCCAATTACTTAAGCCAATTACGTGAAGCTTGCAGTTTGCAAGCTTCACGTAATTGGCTTAAACAATTTAATGTGCATAGTATACAAATTATAACATAAGAAAGGTTGACATTTTATATACATTTTTGCTTGTGGGTTTATAAAAACTTGTGAAATATTACGCTTGTATTATTGACAAAAAAAAAAACGTAATGTAACATAACAAAATCTTTATATGAGGCGTAGTTTAAATACGTCTTAGTATTTAAGTTACGTTTCAGTTTACACTTTTTAAATGTTGCACTTTAATAAGTTTAAATAAAGTAATTGAGATGTAACTTTGCGAATTTTTGCTTCTTTTTTTTTTAGTGACAAATTAGTTACAAAAAAAAAGTAACTAAGATGAATCTATTTTACAATTAAAGTAAACAATGGTTATTAGCAGTTTAAAAAAAAAAAATTTTAGTTACAAATGTCTCGACAAACGCATTGTTAAATATCGTAACTCATGAGTAACAATATTTAACAAAAAGTTTTATTAACAATATTTATATATTTGATTGTTTATGTATTTGATTATTGAAAACGCATTAACAGGTTATTTATATAAAAAGTTAACCCACGCTTGTGGGTTAGTTTTTAAAAAAGACTTCTTATAAGAGGTCTTTTTAAAAAACTTTTTGTTAGCTTTAATAGTTGTATTTACATTTAATTAAAGGTATATACAAATTTTAAAGCTTCAAAAGTAATGTAAAGAAAAAGTTAAAAAAAAAAGTACATTACAAAAACGTACCGTACTTAAGCATTTTAAGTTACTTATTACCTTTAAAAGTATAACCAACTGAGGCATAACATAACGTAAAACATTTAAGAATTGAAACGTAATTAAAATACATCACAAATATAAATATTTTTACGTTTTATTACATCTTTTTTTTTTAAAGGGTAACCAATTAAGACGTAACATAGCAATACAAAAATCTTTGTTTGAGATGTATTTTAGTTATGTCTCAAATCTAGATTTAGTTACAATACATTACGTCTCAATTATTTACACTTTAAAAAGTAAAAAAAAACAAACAATTGAGACGTAGCGTTGCGAATTGAGACTTTTTTTTTTTGCGACAAACCAATTGAAACGAAGCCATTTTACAATAAAAAATAAAATAAAAGATAGTATTTAGCAATACGGCAATGATGAACAAACATTTACTGCATTTTCAAGTTTATTTACATAATATTTAAATAATAATTAGAGAATGTAACCTTGTTATCTCTTGTAACTGATGAAGACATAACGTATCTTTAAAATGTTATAAGGGTATATATATATATATATATATATATATATATATATATATATATATATATATATATATATATATATATATAATATGTTTCAATGTCATATCTTGTTGTACGTGAATATGTATATTTAAAATAATATAAAGCATAAAACAACAGCTGTGTACAAACTAAATTTTTTTTTCTTATTGTAATATTTTGAACTGTTTTGCACAGATTGTCATCGGACATAAAATATAATACAAAAAACCGTTACAAATATTACATAAAAATATCAATGAAGACATTAAAAAAAAGCCATAAATGATTACACAGTAACGTAAATATAGAATTAGTAAATATTATTTAATTCCGTTTTTTTGGATAATTTTTTAAACAAAGGTCTCCAACTGTTTGTAGAAATTTTAACTCCATTGTCTTGGTTTAGAAGTATAGGAGAGTTGTTCTGATGTTGTAAAGTTTAAATTCTTTTCTAAGTTTTGGACCTATTCTTGGGAGCCATGGAAGCTTAACTGTATATTTACTTTCTGTTTTACTATAATTTATGAAAGGTTGTTTCTTTTCAGAATATAGTTCTTAGCAGTTGTTTCAAACTTTAATTCAATGTGTCCATTTTCTGCAAACATGTTCACTAAAAACTGTATTTTATCATTAGGATACTTTTTTGACCAAATTTTAATGGCACGAGATACAATACCTTTAAAAATACCTTTGGATTAATGTTTGATGTAGGTTTTATTCATATATTAGTGATAGCCGACTTTCGATGAATTTTAAAGTTATAGTATGAGTTATAAGTGTTGGTTACAGTTCTTAGTGTTGATTACAGTTAGTAAGAAGTTTAACTCTTTTTTATTGTTTTCTTTTTCTGAAGTATATTTGATTGCTGGATCTTGTTTATTTAATAGCTCCAGAAACTTATCATGATTTTTTATTGAGTCGAATCTTGCATAACTGTCATCTACATACCTTCTGTAAGTCTTTTGCAAAAAATGATCAACCTCAGCAATAATAAGAGCTTTTGTTTCCAAATGCTGCAAAAAAGACTTTGCAACTACAACCATTAAGAACAGTCCTATAGGTCCCGAATTCAATATAGATCTTATTTCATTTTTGTATAAAAAATAATATTGGTTGAGGCAGAGTTTGATCATTTCATTTATATCACTAAGAGTTAATTAGGTTCTTTTTTTATTATATTAATTATCAATATCGTTGTTTAAGATATTGATAATACAGGAATTTCTCTGTCAATTGGAATGGAGGGAAATAACGCCACCACATCAAAAGAGATTTAAATTTCATTTGGATTAATTAACCAAGATTTCGCTTCGTTCACAAATGAGGAGGAGTTTAATAATCTTGTTTTGTTTTTGTTTAAGATTGGTTGTATAATTTTAATTAAATTTTTACAAGATACTCTAATGATCCTTATGGTGGGGTACCTATGGTAGAAACGACTGGCTGCATTGGATAATTCTTTTCTGGTTTGTGAGCTTTTATAACTCCATATAGACATGGAGGGATGCAGTCAGAAGGGTACATTTGAAAATAAGTTTTGTTATCTAACTTTTTTTGTTTTTAAAACTTGCATAATAGTTTCTGGAATTTAGTCATTAGGGTTTGAGTTGGGTCATAGTTGATAGTTCTGAGTGTTTGATTTCCTCTTCTAGCTTGTAAAATGCATCCACTTCATTTATTAGTACAAATCTTGTTCCTTTATCAAATGGATAAACTGCTAAACCATTCATTTTTTTCACTCAAGTTTTTTTTAATTTGGTAATGTTTTTTCGATTTTTCAGTAACATTTTCAATAATTTTATAATGCTTTGGTGTTAAAATCTTCTCTAAATTATAACAAATGTTTATTTTTTTAAATTTTTTTTTGATTAATAATTCCTACAGCAAGGAGATATATAGTTCTACAGTAAAACTTCAGAAACAAAACATTAGAAATGCAATATCAAAAAACCAATTATTCTTTCTTCAAAGATGCGTTTCCAATCATATAATTTCACCATTGTTAATTTTTTTGCTTCACTTGTTTACTTTCATTTCACAAGTAAAATCCTGTTTTATAATTAATTGAAGTTCTTATTTTATTATTACTTTGAAAAAAATATTGAATTTTAATAATAATATAATAATAATATTTGTTGTATTTAACTCAGAACATTTAAATTTAAACTGTAACTTGTTTTCACTTTGTTCTTATTTTCTTTAAATCTTTGTATTTATTTTCTTGTTATCATTTAAATTTTAATCATTTAAATTTTAAATTTTATAAAAATTTATATAATATATAAAAATAAAAATAATTTATTTAATCATTTAAATTTTAATTCAAATTTTAATCATTTAAATTAAAATTTTTTTTCATTGAATCTTTTCATTAAATTTTTACTGTAAGTTGCAGTAAATGAATGAATTATAGGTTAACTTAATGCAGGTTTGCACTTTTTTTTTCTATAATAGGATTCTTAAAAATATATTTTAAGAAAATCTCATTTCATATTACATTAGTAATTTTTATATAGTTTCATAAAACGATTGTCAATTATTTTTCTTTAACATCTTTAACTTATTATTTGAAATTATTGTACATAACTATGAACATTCTCTTTTCCAACTGCACTTTTTTTTTTCATTGAAACTTTTCATTTAATTTTCTCCCGCCATTTGCGAAATCATTGCAATAAAATTGTTCCTTTTTTTTGTATATACAAAACTGAGTCATGAAGATTACTAAGATAAAAGTTTAAAACGTTGTGCAAAAATAGTCTTTTTGGTGTTTATGATGTGCAATGTTGAGGCATATATTAGCTAATTGCATAACTTATTACTTACAGCATCAGGTACTATCTATTTTTTTAATCATGACTACAGTACCAAAATCATGCCAGGACCAAAAAATATTAAGAAACTATTTTCATCACAAAATTGTTTCAATTTACCTTGAATTTTCTGACTTTCATTTCGCCAGCAATTAGCTCAATCACTTTTCTTTTTGTTTTTCATTTTTTTCCCAAGTCATTTTCTTATTGCTTTAAGTTGAGCACATTCTTTTGACTTTTGGTTCAACAATTCTTTTGGATAACATTCTTTTAATTTCACCATTTGCAAGTATTGCTGTTTTGTTTGACTTTAATACTCTTCATAGAAAATAACTTGACTCTAAAACATGTGATCTTGCTGACACTTAGCCTCAACACTCTGCTTGACACTCTGAACAGTTTGACAGGCTCAAAGTTTTAATTTTAACTCTAAAGCCTGCATTTTTTAAACTCTTAGGAATAATGAAGCTTATTTTTAGATTGTTTTAATAATAAAAAGACATTTGTTCTCAAGAGAGTTAGTTTTTTTAATTTTTTCACTTTATCCCCTAAAAAAATTTGATTAGAAATTGAATCTAAAAGAATGCAATCTTGAGAAGAAGAACAATAAAGAACAAAGAGAAGAATAATAAAGTGAAGAGGTGCTAAGCGAAAGCACATAAAAAATGGTTAGAGGATTCAAACCTGATTTTTCAACAAATAGGTGAATCGATTCGAAAGGAAATGCTAAAGTCAAGCATGTGACTATCGAAGTCTTTGCAAATCAAAGGATAGTAGCCATCAATACTGAGTTCTGGAGTAGAAATAGCCGAATTTAAATTAGCCTCACAAAGACCAAGCAAGTCTGGTGAATACTGCAAGAGGTAAGATTTAACTGATGGAAAGTTAGTTTTAAGGTCACAAGTGTTTGTGAAAGATATATTGAAACTGTTGGGTGGTAGTAATGGTTTTTTATGTTTAGTATTTTTGGTTACTTTAGGCATGGCTTAAGTTAAAAAGAACTTGACTCATTCAAAAAGCATAGCATCTCAAGTAAAGAGCTATGTATTTGTTATGGGGCATTGATCAGGGCATAAGACCTTTTTAATTTTTCTATAAAGTCTGACATGCTGGTCTTCTCCATATACTTTATGCTTAGTCTTCTCCATTATTTCATATGTTGTATCAGGAAAAGTTTTTAAAACTGTTGAATTTTCTTTTCTAATGACATTAGTACAGTCATTCTTATGAACAACACTCTTCTTCACCACAAGTACTACAAGGTTCCATTTTCAGTTCCATATTGTTTCTCATTTACCTATTGCACGGCTATTGGTGCAATATTGAAATTTTTTCCTAGAACTTAATTCAAATTATTTTTTCATTATTGTTTATTAAATAATTACACAAATAAGTTAATAACCAAATCCATAATTTTTTATTTTATCAAAGTTATTAATTTTGTTATGTTAATAAAAATTATAATAAAGTAATGTAATAATTTAAGATATAAATTTATAATACTTTTATAATAATTTATAATGATATAAGAATATTAAAATGAGTTTCTTTTTTTAAAGAAAACTTTTTTATTGGTAATTTGGATGCTTTAGGTAATTGACACAGGGGTGATTTTACACAAAGGAGCGTTCCTACGAAACTCATGGAACAAACTTGATACATTTGTTTTTATCTGTAGTTTACTTGCATTAATTATAGAGTATGTGTTCAGGTTGTTGTTTTTTTGGAAGGTATTTTTGAAAATTGATATTTAAGTTTAAATATTTCTTATTTAAAATAGTTCAGAATCATCATTTCTTAAAATTCTTCATGTGTTGCGAGTTCTTCGACCAATCAAAGCAATTCAAAAAGTCAAGAAACTTAAAGTTAGTTTTAAAATTAGTAATCTGTTTTTTAATTTTTGATGGTGTAAAATTTAAAGTTATTTACAATGATTTAAAAGTGATTTTTTTTTTAAATCTAGTTATTTTTCTATATTTTACTATATATATATATCTATGTTTTTACAAAAAAAATTTATTTTACTTCAAAAATATAGTTAATAAATTAATACTTGTTCAAAGAAACTTTATCCATTCAAAGTCATTCAAACTTCACCTCTTTTTCAAAGAAACTTTATCCATTCAAAAGTCATTCAATCATCATTATCATCATCATCATCACCATCATCATCGTCATTACCTAAACGCATTAATGCCGGACCAAACTAGTTCTGCAAAACTGGTGTTTAGGACCCATATCTCAAAAATAAGTCCCACACAATTTTTGTTCAGAATCCGAATTGCAAAAAACTGCAAAGCAGAAAGATTTTTGAGATTTTTTCTCATTGATTTGCAAAAATAAACATCTCAAAAATTAATCCAACATTAATTAATACACTATAGGTATAATCATTAATAAATATATAAATCCAAATTACAGCATTTTTTCTGTAGATTTTATGATAGAATTTAGTTTTACTATTATATATAAAGTTGACAATTTGCATCTGTTTATCTATAAGGAATGCAAAGTGAATTTGTTTACATATATATTTATATATTTTTTGCCTTATTATTTTAGCTTGTTTTTCAATGCATGGTTTACTCATTAAAAAATGTTGCTTTTGTTTTGATTATTACATTTTTGATGTTGTTCATCTTTGCATGTATTGGAGTTCAGCTTTTCCAGGTTTTCAAACATTTTAGTATATTAAACTTGCTTTTTATTATCTTTTGTAATTAAGCTCATAAAAATTTAAAATATAAAGTTTTTTTTTAATTAAGCTCCTAAATATTATAGGGAAGATTTTATTATTGCAATGATGAAAGTAGAAGAACAATAAATGAATGCAAGTATGACATCTTTTAAAGTATTAAATAATAAAAATTGTATTTTAAAATATTAAAAAAAAAAAAAAAATGGAGCAATTTTTTTGTAGATTACCTAATTTTATACTTCTTGTTAAATTTTAGTTATGTATTTAAAAAACCTTACTTTCTCAGGTTATTTCTTATTGTTGTAACAGTAAGTTACTTAGTTGCTTTTGTTGTTTAACTGTTATAAAGTTACTTAGTTACTTATGTTAGTTCAACTGTTATTAAGTTACTTTTGTTGATGAATACTAATAATAATAATAGTATAAACATAAAATTATTTGATAAAACTTTTTTTTTGTTTGTTTCTTAAATAACTTTTTTTAGTAATTTTTGCATTTAATAAAAATATGTTAAATAGAACCTTGCATCCATTAAGTTTTGTGTGCTTCATTTTTTTGTTTCCCTTTTTATATGTGTTCATTGTTTTTGCTGCAAAAAATTAAGATTCATGTTTGTATTACTGGGGGGCCAAAATTAACTTTTTCTACATTTTTTGTAGTTTAACCAGTTTTTTTTAAATAATTTTTCATGTTGATTTCAAATTTCATAATGTTTTTATTTCATTATCAATGTTTAGCCTTCTACTTTAATTTTAATAAAAGTGATTATTTTGACAGAGTAATTTACAGTTAAATTAAATGAAATCATTTTTATTTTCAAATAAAAGCAATGTAGAACACATGATAAATTTTTTTCATTTTACTAATAAAATATTATATCATTATGTCAAGATATAAATAACATAAAAAATTAGGCATTGTACATCATCAAGAGAGTCTAATATTAATAATAATTTGTTTTGACTTCTATTAAAAGTGCAAAATAACTTTGTGAAAGTCATTGTAGGTGATTGTGGATTGCTATAATGGCTTTCAAGTAGAACCTTCAAGTTAGTAGCATATTCTTCTATAGACATAAGATGGCGCTTTTTTGTATTTTTATCAACAATCATGATTTTAAATAGAGTCGATATCCGCAGCAATGACCTACTTGTATCTCTAAGATAAATTACTTCATTCTCACTCACTGACATCTGATCCACAAGGAAATGGACTATTTTAGTTAAACCACCTTGTCTTAGTTAAATCTGTTGCTGGTACCAACTCTATACTTTCAATTTATAACAATAGGACTCTTTTTCGAAATAATTGTAAATTATTTGAATCTTCATTTCTCAAATGGTTTGAATATTAAAGAACATTACCATGAGAAACTGTTATTGCAATGAGTGCCACTCTGAAGCTCAAGTTCAATATTTGTAATTATTTTATCAACTCCAACAACTTGATTAAAAACATAATACTCATCAAGTAATAGACTATGTTTCTTTCTCCAAACTCATAATACTTTCCTCTTTGGTGTTTAAAAACTATAGCTAAACTTTGCCGAACTTTGCAAGAATAATCATCAAAGTTCTTTGATGTGTATTTTCGAACTACATCAACAACTTCTGAGCATCTTCTTTAATGAGATTTTGAGAAAAAGCAATGTGTTCAAGGAGTATCAAATAGTCTTTTTGATACTCTTTGAACACATGGCTTTTAAAATCCAAAGAATTGTTCATTTATGATACCATTAGATAAGCTTGGATGCATCTTGCTAAAGAGTATTTGTAATTTAGAATCTGTGGCTTTTACCTTTAGTTTTACAGAAAAATAGTCATGTGACTTGAATTCCAGAAGCTGCTACCACAACTAAAGTAACTATAAATCAAAATTCATAGAATTTCAGACCAAATGAGCAAATTTATTTGTGATATATTCATGTTGGTATAAAAACTCCTTAAAATCATCCCAGTGAGAGCAACCTATAGAAAAACATTTCAAAAGACATTCAAACCCAACAACTTAAAAATTTTAAAAAAATCTTTTGCTTTTACGCGGCATAAAAGTTATAAATTTTTTATGATAATTTTTATGATAATGGTTTTTGAATAACAAATGTTTACAAAAAGATATATAACCATATTTTCTTGTAAACATTCCTTTCCAGAAAATTAATTTGTTTTTTTACATCATTTGTTTATGCAAACATTCATTGAATCATTAAGTTAATTTCTAATTTTATATTTTATATGTTTTATAGAGGTCAATATTATAAGTTTGAATCAAAAGAAAGTATAAATAAAGGTCAACCACAAGTAAGATTTTTTTTAATCATTTTAGTAAAATGCCATTATCAACTTAATAAAATAGATAACAAATCATATACCGAAGAGATATGATTCTTTAGAGATATGATTTTTTAGACAACCAATCATATATGGGTATGATTCTAATTTAGATAAGTACTAGTTGACCTATTGTATATAGGAGAAATATGATTATAATTTTAATAATTTTTAGATAACTGATCGTACTTGGCAGAGATATGATTCTAATTTTGATAATGTCTTTGATGCTATTCTAACACTTTATATTTCTTCAACAGAAGATAATTGGCCAACGTAAGTTTGATTTTTTTAAATTTTATTGTTTTAATTTTTTTCTTAACAACATGGGATTTTTTATTAAACAGCATTATAAGATTTCATAAAAACTTTCTATGCAATGTATCATTGGTGTTAAAAAAATACTGATGAATTTTTAGCCTAATGCAAAATGGTATGGGTGTTACTGGAGTGGATCTTGGTCCTTTAACAAAAAATAGTTCCTATATGGCTATGTATTTTGTAATGTTTGTTGTGATTTTTACATTCATGATCATCAATATATATATTGCACTTATAATTCTGACATTTCAAAAACAAGGTGAAAAGCAGATTCATGGAGAACTTGATAGAAATCAAGTAAATTTTATTTTAACTAAATTGTTTAGATAAAGCATTTTTTAAATGAAAAAAGTTTTGATTTGATTTTTATAGCAATTAGTTTTTAATCAAATTTAAAAACTGAAATAAAAAATATATGATTTTTTATTTTAACTTTTTTTACAGAGAGATTGTCTTGACCATGTCCTTAATGCCAAACCTCGAGAGCGTTTTATGCCAAAAAATAAATCATCAATATCATTTCGAGTGTGGCTTATTGTGGACTCAATTCTCTTTGATTATTTTATAATGTTATTAATAGTTTTGAATTGTATACAACTCATGATGAAGGTTTGTTTTGATTTATGTCTATATGTTTTATGTCATCACAGTTTTACTATTTTGTGTCAGACTCGTGTTCTCATTAATTCTAAAGATAAAGATAAAGTAGTTTATAGATTTCATATAATTTAATTATTTAATTTGATTAATTATTAATTAGTTTATTATTATTAGAATTAGTTTTTCTTCATAGGTTACTACCTGCATCAGCTGTACATCAATAAACTCTTTTTTTTTGAGTATTTATATGATTAGATTCAGAAGGGTTTTTTTTCTTCTTAAGTTTTGTGTTTTTGTTTTTTAAGTTTGTTTTTTTTTTGGTGTCATTGTAACTCTTTTTTCTTTTGTTGTTTATGTCTATTATATCAATGTATGGTTACATGACTGAGTACATGACTACATTATATTAATATAAAATATAAGTTAAAAATAAAAATGATGAGCAATGGGGTTAAATGAAACATGCTAATTCTTAACTTAGTAATCAGGGCTTTTATTAATTTCTAAATTTAATGTCTAAACTGATTAATCTCTACAGATTCTTTGTATAAATTTTAAAATAACTTTGATTTTGAATCTGATCTATTATAATACAAAATACACCTAAAAAAAATGTTGATGAAATCAACCTCTCTGAGAGTCACCATAAAGTTTGAGAAACCTTACTAGCAGCTGGTTTCAGAACCATAAACTGAGTTTTAGAGCTGTACCCTCATTAGTAGATAATAGGAAGAGTTGCAATTTTACAGAGGTTTATATCTATTCTACTTAATAGATGAAGAAGGTGTTCAAGGATGGTTAACTGCTTTACCCATACATGGCAGCAGGGCTTTGGGAAGGTAGTACTGGGTTACATGTTACCAGTAGCAGAACAATTGTGATGATTCTGAACCTGACCTGACCGATAAGATTGCAGTGGTCAAAGTACTAAGTGACAAATTTTCACTCAACAGGCTGTTCGATTATTTGGCATACTTGTAGTTCATTATCTCAACCAGAATCTATGCCAGTACCAAAAGATCTTTGTCACTCCCTGAATTTATAGCAACAATATCTAGCATCAGAAATTGCTGTATATATTCACTCTAAAGGCAGTTAACTCCAAAGTTAACTGCCTTTAGATAAACTTTAATAATGCAGTAGCTGTGGTCATCCAAAAGGGAATTTAAAAAGAAGTTGAAAAACAATTGCAATAGGCTCAATTGTTTGCTGAGTTTGTTTCACCAAAAAGTGCCACACAATGACAACTCAATCTCCAGAACCTCTTAATGACTCAATTCAAAAATTAAAATTATTTACTGTTTACTTTTTAAATTGTAATCATTACTTGCTGTTTTAAATTAGATTAAGTTTTTTTAATTATTTTTTCATTTCTTTTTTAAATCAAATAAAGTTTCTTAAAACACTAAAAGAAATTTTTGATTTTTATATATTTAAATGCAATTCAAAGTTCACTAGAACTTATAAAAAAAAAATTCCAAAAAATCCTTTTCCTGTAAAAAAAAGTTAAAACTGAAACATTTGCCCCATTTTACTTTATGTCAAATAATTTTATGATAAAGAATTGTCAGTGCTAAAATATTTATAAATTAAAAAAAAATTGTTAAATAAAAAACATTTTGTTAAACTTTTAGTATTATTAAATAGTTACTTAAAGGAACATTTTTAATTGTTTGTTTTTTCAATTATCATCTTCTTAATTAGTATAATGGCATGTCTCAAGAATATCGCAATATGTTGCTTTCTTTAAATATCGGATTTACAATGCTTTATTTTATGGAAGCTTTTCTAAAGATCATTGCATACAGATTGGTATTGTGTTTTGCTTTCATAAAAACGTTTATATATTTTGTACTAATTTTTTAAATATTTTTTCCTGCTGATTTTTTTAGCTACAATTTTTTTATTTAAGAATTACTTCAAAGATTTGTGGAACTTATTTGATTTGGCTGTGATTTTAGGAGGGCTTTTAGATATTATCTTAACTTTAGTAAGTAAATTGTGTAATTACCATATTATGATTTAAGTATGTATACATATATATATATATATATATATATATATATATATATATATATATATATATATATATATATATATATATATATATATATATATATATATATATATATATATATATATATATATATATATATATATATATATATATATATATATATATATATATATATATATATATATATATATATACACACACAATATATATACAAATACTTTTAAATGTATTATACAAAATAGAATGCTCAATTTTTTTAAAAGAACAGAATGATAATAAATTATTAGAAAATCACTTATCAAATTTTTTTTTTAATACTGTATTACATCATTAAAGACTTATCAGAAATAAATGATATAGTTAATAAACTTCAATTTATATCAAAAATTAAATTACAGGAAGTCATAAATGTCTTAACTACTGTAGTATTTCATACATTTGTAATATTTTACATATTTTTGGAATATATTGACGCTATTATAAAAAGAATTCTTTATAATTGTTTATTTCTGTTTTTTTAATCTATTTTTAATGGGGATTTTTTTTTTTTTTTGTTAGCTTGCTTAGTTTTATAATTTTTTTACGAGAAACTTAGTTTTATGTCTGCATTTAGGAACTGATTTCTAAACTTGATAAGTGATTTTTTGTTAATTTATATATTTATTCATATATTTTGTTCTTTGAAATAAGCTTTACAATGTTTTATAACATAGCAATATAAAGTTTTAAAAAATTCCGACTGGAGCTGGCAGAAGACATGGTCTTATCATCTAGCCCCTTTGTTACATATATATGTATATAGGTGTTGAAATGACCTTTTTTTGAAACTTATCTATGGGGGGCAACCAACTTTTGCTAATTTTTTCTAACAAAATGAAAATTAGTTGGTTGCCCCCTTTGAGCAGGTTTTAGAAATGATCCAAGGGGCACTAATGTCCAATTTCTATTTCCTCCTCTGTGTGTATGTGTGTATATACAGTCGTGTGACAATTTATTATGGCCACTCACAGTTTTTTACTTTCTTAAGTTTCAAAATCTATTATTTTAATATTTTTTTGTGATTTATGTACTCAAAAGTAACTTTTATTTTAAAAGCGGGTATTTTTTTTTTACAAATAAAAACATTTAACAAATTGTTAATAAATTTTTATATTTAAATATTACTACAAACATATTCAAGATCAATATTTGGTGATTCCTCCTTTTGCCTCTATAATTGCAAGAACCCTTTTTGGTATTGATGCATTTTTTAGTCATTTCTTTTAATTATTAATTATGGTTCCAATGGTGAATCATTCTTTCTATTAAATACACTTTACTTGTAATATTTTCTTTAGATATTTGCTTCTTTAGGAACGCCTAAACATTTTCTATAGGATTTAGGTTAAGAGAGTTTCCTGGCCAATAAAGTAATGGAATATTTTGTTCTGATAGATATTTTTAACTGATTTAGCCGTGTGGCATGGTGCCCCGTCCTGCATGAAGGTTTTTTTTTCACCTGGACTAAACCATTTTGCCAATTTTGGCAACAATTTTTGTTCCAGGACTTTTTTATATTGTATTTGATTCATTATTCCCTCTACAATATAGAGCCTTCCCATTCCCCTTCCACATATCACTGACCAGATCTTCACAGAGGTGGGGTATTTAACAATTTGAATGATGCAGTTCAGTAAGTATTTTTCCCCTCTTTTTCTTCAAACATATTGAGCCTTTTTTGTTAAAACTTGGAAAGTACTCTCGTCACTAAAGCATACCTTAAAATATTATACAAGAATTGTTAAGTGAATATTTAAAGTTTGGTGTAAGAAAGTGGATATTTTAAATACATCTAAATTAATTTTACCAGTTTCCAATCATTTTCTGTTAAATTTCTATACTTTTTTGCTCACTCCAGCCTTTTTTGCATCATTTTTGGTGTCAGTTTAGGCTTCTTAGCTGGATGTTGTGAAATGTAACCAAGATTGTGTAGGCAACATTAAACCGTTCTCCTAGACATTTTGACTCCAGATTGGTCCAGCTTATTATTTATTTCATTGTTGGTGACCAGTCGATTTTCTAGAACAATCTTGGTAAGTATTCCTTTCCCACGTGGTGTTAGGATTCTCTTCTTTCCACATTTACCGGCCCTCTTTGGCTCCATTTTAGCCATTATTTTGTGTATATTTTGAACAGAAACCCGTGAAATACCATATTTAATGGCAATTTCTTGTTGAAAAAGATTAGTGTTTATTAAAAGTGCCCTGATTTCAGCAATTTTATTATGGTAAGAAGTCCTTTTTTTTCCCCATAGCTAAAATAAGATATCACATTTCAGTAGTAAAGTTAAGAATTTGCTTTGGTACTCATAACTTTAAATATCAAATCAAATACAATTATTTTTACTTTACAATAAAAAGAAATATTCAAGAAACAATATTTTTACTGATTTAAATAAATATTTTGACAATAACCTAATAAACAAATTCAAAACTCTGATAATAAAGTGTACAGCAAAAAGATTATAATTAAGATGACATCATACAAAATGGCTGTCAAAAGTGACAGAGTTGCCAGTAGCAAAAAAAAAAGCACTGACTTTATTTTAAACAAAAGATTAACTTTCAATAATGAATTTTTACGCTTTATATGAAAAAAATGAGATTAAACTTCAAAATGATCAAAATTCATAGGTGGCCATAATAAATTGTCACACGACTGTATATATGTATATATGTGTATATATATATATGTATATATATATATGTATATATATATATGTATATATATATATGTATATATATATATATGTATATATATATATATATATATATATGTATATATATATATATATATATATATATATATATATATATATATGTTATATATAAATATGTATATATATGTATATATATATATATATACATACAAATATATTTGTATTTGATATATATTTATATATATATATATATATATATATATATATATATATATATAATTGCTGCCCTAATCTTAGTCTATATAGCACCACTCTTTGCATATTCTTCCTATTTAGTCAGAATCACGTCAGACTAATAAGCATCAAAGCATGTACTAAATGTTTATGACTTTATAAAAATTAAGTGCAAAAAAAAAGGTTATTTATTTTTTTAATAAAATCAACACAAAGATAAAAAAAATTTATATATTTAATTATATATTTAGAAAAACTCGAAGTTTTTAGATCCAAGTATGTTTCGTTTATTCAGAGCAGCTAGAGTGATGAAGCTTCTTCGAAAAGGAACCAACATTCGTATCATGCTGTGGACGTTTCTTCAATCTTTTAAAGTATGTTTTATTAAGTTACAATATTATTACTTTTATTGAAAATATTTAAATTTTTTATTAATTTCTGAAATTTAATACTATTAATAATATATATAATAAAACTACTATAAAATTTAATACTCTTTAATAGTAAATTTCAAAATTTAATACAAAAGTTAATAGTTTTGATAGACACAGTAATGTTTTGAATTTTCTCAACATGTTTTCATTGTTGCAACAATTGTTTTCAAGTAATCACTACCAATAATCATGTGGTTGTGGTTTAGTGGTTGAGCATTGTAAGTTAGTTGTATAAAGTTTTTTGTAAAAAACCCACTAGATCACTCGAAGTATTACTTCAAGAGTCAAAAATCGCCTCTTTGGCTAAAGCAACTTTAAGTCTGGACTTTTAGGGAGAAAATAAGTTTTTTTTTGTATATCAATATTTTGTATATCAAATAAGTACTATTATTAAACTTAAATTCTTATGTCATTTTATAAATAAAAAACATTAAAAGCAAAAGAAGCAGTAATCAAAATTAAAACTTTAATTTCAAATTTTTGTTCTGTGCGTTAGGCTTTGTATATGTAACTAGTTTAATTTTACTTATTTCATATATTTTTTCTGAGTGTAGGCTTTGCCCTATGTAACTGGTTTAATTCTACTTATGTCATATGTTTATGCTGTAATCGGGATGCAGGTAATTGTTTTTATGATATTTTAAAATTGTTTCTATATTTTTAATGTAATAAGATGTAGGTTGGTTTTTTTTTTTGTTTAGGTTGTGTTAGGAATTTTTTTAGTTTTTTTTTCGTTTATGATTATAATCTTTTTTAATATTTTTAGCTCTTTGGCAATATTGCTTTAGATGGTAATGTTTTCCATGATAAGAATAACTTTCGCAATGTTTATCGAGCATTACTTCTATTATTTAGGTAATTTTTGATTTGTGTAATAATATGATGGTTGGTGTAAAGGAAAAATTTTTTTAACTTTTATAAACAAAAAAAACCTCTTGCCTAAAACATTCATAAAAAACTTACTCCATGATAATGAAATGTTATTCCATAAATTTGTAATATACTTATAGTTGTCAATTTTTCTTACTAATAGTGGTACCAACATACATCTTATTCATAAGTATTATATTACTGGAGTTTCAGAGAATTCTTTAAATAATATCTTAGAGGATGATAATGAATGCAAAATCAATTTTTGCTTTTAAGTTTTCTTATTGGTTTTTAACTAGTGTGTTATTTAATAAATCGTAAAAACTTTCAACATCTATCTGATGATAACTATATAATGATGTCTGATAATACCTATTTAATAATGTCTCCTTGGTGACCTGATAATATCTATCTAATGATGTCTTTTTGATGATATCTGAAAATATTATTATCCCACCGCCTGTCTAAATAAACAAGTATAATGATATATATAGTTGCGTTCTTCAAATTATTAGTAAGTGGTAGAAAATAAAAATCCGTCAAGTCTTTGTTTTAAATTAACAATTAATGTTCAATACTTTATAACTTCTTATTGTAAAATTTAAAAAAAACAATGGGTACAGACCTATAAATTTTTTCTCTAAGTTTATTTTTTTCTATTAAGTTTTTTATGAATTTTTTTTCCAGACCATCCACACATGGTCGGACTGGCCAGGGAGGTCTGGGGGGGTTACCCCTGGGTTCCTGCCATGCCTAAAAATCCTGGGTTCCTTTATAAATTAAGATGCACAAGTAAAACACACAAAAATACAAGTTAATAATAACTATTGTTTATACGCATTAATTTTACAAAGACAGTACAATAAAAATGGTAGTTCTTTAGAAAAAAAGAAGCTAAAACAGCCTTTTATTGTTATTTATTAGTAGAAGAGTAAATTATCTTGAGTGAGAAACTAAAAAAATTAATTTATTACAAAAAAACATTAAACTTCTTGTTTTGATTGAGTCATGTGTATATATTTTATATAAGCCCAGGGCTTATATAAAATATATACGCAATATATACACTCAAAATATTTTACTGATGACAGATTCAACAAGTTGCACTATTTAGTCTAAAAAAATCTTTGGGTTACTGGAAGTAACAGCTGTTTTCATAAAACATTCAAGTAAAAGAATGAATATGTGGAAGAAACCAGCAGGTTTTGTAGAAGATTAAGTCAAGAGGTTGCAGATGATCACAATGAACATCAAAGGGTAAAGCTCTAGAAGGTGTAATTGGAAGTTATTTTTTGTTGCTAGCAGATCGATTTGCACTTCTGATTTGTGTATTACACCACTTTGCTTCAAGCAAGGAATTTGAGACCAAAGTTGCATACGAGTTTTTGAGTATGAAAAACTGGATGATATTCCAAACGGTATCAACTGCAATTGTTTATTCACAGATTTCTAATATATGCTTATCTGTTTCAAAATATTTACCAACAGATGGCTTGGATTTTCTAGTTGTCATGAAGATGGTAGAAATCACTTTAAACTGCCTCATTGCAGTCTGTGAAAAATTTCCTGATATCCTCATGAAAGCTGAATCATTTGTAAGAATAATTTCATATCTGAAGCTAACAAAGATATCAAAGAAAGATATCAAAGAACAAAGAAGAAAAAAACAAAGATATCAAAGAAACTTTTGAAATTGAGCTCTCACAAAAGAATAGCTTGGCAAAAAAAGTAGATGCCTGTTAAAAATACGAATGATGAAAGCAGACAAGAATTTCAGGACCCAGTAAGGCAGTTTAAAGGTAATGTATTCTATGTTATTGTGGATACTGCCACTACAGCAATCACAGACCGTTTCAAAGGAAATGATGTTGGTTTCTTAAGGGATATTGCTTGTCTGGATTCTCAAAACTTTCAATCTTTGCATGACCATATTGACAACTTCATGGTTTAGCTAATCTTGCTGGTATACAGAGGGAAAAACTGTGCACAGAGATAACATTGTTTGCAACTAATTTCCCATTAGTTAGTAAGGCTGATGAAACTGAATCAGAGAAATGCTTCTCCAAAAAAGACTGCAAACAGATATTTGACTATAAGATAGTTGATATAAGTATTGAAGCCCCTGGCAGCATGCTATTTCAGTGGGACATCACCATGTTTTTCAAAACAAGCGTTTATAGTTTTATATATATATATGTATATATATATATATATATATATATATATATATATATATATATATATATATATATATATATATATATATATATATATATATATATATATATGTATACACATATATATTTATACATATATAAATATATATAAATATATATACATATATATATATATAATATCTAAAATATAGATATATATATATATACATATATATATGTATATATATACATATATAGAATATATATATATATATATATACATATATATATATATATATATATATATATATATATATATATACATATAATAGCATGTATAGTATATATATATATAAATATTACAGCATATAAATATATATATGTATATATATATTTATATATATGCTATTACTGTATACTTTGTACTAGGTGTTCTACTGGTGACAATTGGAGTGCTATTATGTATGCATGTTATGCTTCAGCTAAGTGTGATGATATTTATACATTAAAAACTAAAAATATTGCATGTGGTCATACTGGGTTGGCTATATTGTATTTTACATCATACATATTTTTCTGTATGTTTCTTGTAAGTACTATTTTTCTGTATGATGTTCTTTTGAATTATAAATAATTATACTTTACTGTGTTTTAATGCTTTTTGGTCTTTTACATAATAACATTATTTGTTTAATTTTTTTATTTTTAACCTGACAACTAATAAGTAGTGCTTTTTATTAAACATAATTTCTTTTATTAACTAAACCTTTAGATTGTAATTGTTTTCGTTCATTTTATATTTGTTCTATACCTTTTTTTATTATCAGTAATCCATCATCTCATCAAATTTCTCCAAGTTTTTAAATCTTTTAAGATTTTATTGAAATCATAGGTTTTATTAAAAAAGTTAGAGGAGAGCTTAATTAAAGTTTATTTAATTTTTGCAAAAAATATGTTTAAAAAAGAGGTTGCCTCATAGTATTGTCTACAAAAAAACACCATACTAAGAATAAAAACATATTATTGACCTCACTGAAATAAAATAGCACAAAATCTAAACAAATAAAATTTTGCACTACAAATTTCGAAAACATAGACAAGGCCATATTCACGTGGTTTATTGCAAAGAAAAGTCAACAAATACCATTTGATCGTATGATACTGGAAAAAAAAAAAAAATTCAAAAAAGCATTGGGTTATTTAATGCATCTTATTATTGGTTTTATAATAAGATGCATTAAATAACCCAATGCTTGAAAAAAAGGTCAGTTCCGTTTTACTTTTGTTAGATTTAAATGTAAATAAAAGCTTATGTGCCAGCAATGATTTTTTTTATGTGTGTTTCAAGTTAAAATTTGATTTTTTTGCTCCTATTTTGAGGAATGACATCATCTTTAAAACCATTTCCTGTTAAATTATCTCTCTAGCAAATGGTATGACTGCCCCATCGCACATATTGGAATCAGCTAAAAAAGTCCAAAATTGAGTGCGTATCAAGGTTGTCAATAAAAATAAATTTCTGTTAAAAATTTTGATCCTTCAAGCAATAAAAGATGTTGTTTCTTGGAATGCTGTATCAAAGGACTAAAACTACAGCAAACATAGAACTGAAATGCAATCCTTACCACTGAAACTTATAAATCTAAGGAGGATGAAAAAGCTAGTTTAAAACAATTTTAAATGACAGGGTTTTTCCCAGATATTGTAAGGTGAAAAATGAGAAGAAATTAAGTTTTATACAAGTTTCTACGAAGCCATAAAAAATTTTCAAAAAATTAATTTTCATTTTTCTAATTCTAATTATGTCTAATTAATTTTAATTATTGTCTAATTATTCTCTTTTTTACAGTTGAATTAATTTTTATAAATCTTGTGGGCTACACCATTTAGGCATTGGAGAGGGGTAGTTAAATTTTTTAACAAAAATTTGCTTTAACCTCATTTCATGTTTTGAAAAAAAATATTATTGCAAAACTAGGCAGTAACCATTTTTTCAAGTAAGCTAAGTTATGCTTATAAAACAATAAAAAAAAAGTAAATGTTTATAGTATAAAAATGCTACAATAAAACTTAAATAAGCATTTATTTAATAATTTTGAACAATTACTTTACAACTTTGCGCTAATTATATTATACTCAGGGTTTCCACTCTGCTGGAAAAACTGAAAAAAAAGCTGTTTTTAAAAAACATGCTGGAAAAACTGAAAAATGTATGCGTTGTCCAACATTAATGCTGGTAAAACTAAAAAAAATTATTTTTTGCCAAGTAGCTTAATTTGTGTTTAATTATTGATTTTTTAAGATTAGTTTAAATATTACTAACTATATTTATTTCTTTTAAAGTTTTATATTTTAGATTAATATGATTATTTTGTTAATTTTAATTAATTACCAATAAAAAAGTGAAGAATCAAAGATGATTTAAAGATGGCTGGTTGAGCAATGATAACTTTAAAGATTGGCTAAAGAAAGATCTTAAAGATGTGACTAAAGCAAGATGTGTAGTTTGCCACAGGTCTTTTCAAGAGGGTGCTCTGTTTTGACAGACTATGTAAAAGGAGAAAAGCACAATAAAGAATTAAGAAAAATTAAATAATGATGTTGATGTGAATTAATGAATTGAATGTGTCAGTTACAGAAATTACATTAAACTCATGTCAAAAAACTAGATGTTACTATGGTTGAAATTATCTGGCAGCTTAAAAATGTGGGTAGTGGATTTATGTTCAATTTATGATGGCTTAAAACATAGCATCTGGGACACATACTAGTACATTTTCTGAAGATTGGTACTTGAGGTTGTTATGGACACTTTCTGACAATTAATGCTTGAGGGCAGGATACGTACTAGTACATTTTCTGAAGGCTGAGCACTTCTCCTGTACTAGTACGGGTTAGTATAACAGCATGGTTTATTTTTTCTGTATTTCTTTATTCCATCTGTATTTCAGTGTTTAAAAAATGTATGTAGCCTTTACAAAATGTACAATGTGCTGGGCCATGTTTTTACAGCTATGTTTTCAGACAGTGACATATGTTTTCAGATGTGACATATGTGACATATGTTTTCAGTGACATATGTTTTCAGTGACATATGTTTTCAGTGACTATGTTTTCAGACAGCTATGTTTTCAGACAGCTTGACACTTTTAGATGGGTCAAAGCAAAACTTTATGCAAGTTAAATCACGGTTTAGCTCTTCATTTTAAATAGGTTTTGTTAGAAATTTTAAAACTGTCAGACATTCATGTCTATTCTTTTGATGAGAGTTTAAATGATGTCACCCAAACTTCTGAAATGGATATTTATATTAGGTTCTAACAAAGGAAATAACAAAGCTATTCCAAATATCAATAAATGATCCAAATGTCAACATAAAATTTTTCAATGAATTCAGTAAAATTTGACTATAAATATTTTACATTCTCTTATTGGCATCAGAATTTGTAGTTTGTATATTGCCCATGGCAGTTGAAAAGCTGGGTAGGCTGTCACAAAATGCGGATTGTCTCAGAATGGAATTTGAAAAAAAGTTGCAGGGAGAAGACTCTGTCACTGATTCTTTTGTCCTCTTAACTTCTGCTCAACAAAGTAATTACTTCTACTGTACTAGCTCCATTCAAAATTTAAATTCACATGCTTCGGACAATCAATTTTTTACATGACATTTAGTTACTGGCAAATATAGTAAGACAGACGACATTTGTTGCAAAACATCTGACTCGCTGACTGATACAAAAGTAATGGCAAGTGAACCAATATGGCTAGATATGATTCAAAATTTTTCTAAATGGTATTTGATTTATATTTTAGATGGATTGAAAACAAAAAGGTGGTTACCCAGTTGATCAATGTGTGGAAAAGTTTGAAAAATTTTTTTTTTCTGGAATGCTTTACCTAAATCCAAGCATCCTTATTAAGTGATCTTGAAGTGCTTTTTTTATTAAAAAAAAGCACTTCAAGATCACTTAATAAAATCAGGAGTAAGAAAATAAAAAACACAATAATCAGAAGATTCAGTGAGAGGGTTGCCTTTTATCATTATATGATTGTTGACAGTATTGTGATATTTGTTTACAGAAAATAACTGAGTTTTGTTGGAGTTAAAATTCTCAAACCACTGCAAGCCCCAATCTGTTATAGAAATGAAATTAGATTAAAGATCAACTGCCTGCTCTAAGCAAGTTTTTATTAATTTAAGACTAGACCTTAATTTAAGAGTACATTTTAGTTTAAAAGAAGCATTTAGCATCAGGGTGTCCACTCAAAATTTTAAAAAAGTTCCAGCGCTTATTTTTAAAGAAAGTATCATTTAAAAATGCTTTTCAAGGATTTTGGTCCTAATACTCATATATTTTTCAAGAATCATTATCGTAAAAATACTTAAATTCCAGCATTAATATTATTTTCGAATTAAAACAAAAATTGTTTTAATTCGAGGCAAAAAAGGCAACCACCGTCTTTGTAAACAAAAGTTTGTAATCTAAAATTAAATACCAAATACTATATATATTTGTGTACTACAACTTAATCCAAAAAAGCTGTAATAAATTAAAAAAAACATTAACACTATGAATACAACACCATTAAGAAATATATATTAAAAAAAAGACAACTAAAGTAAGGACTTCCATAGCACATTTTTTTTAATGTAACAAATTATAGAATTACTAAAACAAATTAAACTTAATGATACTCTGAAAAGTTAGTCATAACAACAACTGAAGCACAAATGATAACAGGTTTTCATATAAACATGAATATACAGTTAAGCAATTAACTTGAAAAGGCTGAAAAAAATATATATTTGTGACAACTAACAAATAATTATTGAAATTAAAAACTACTTGTTGACCAAGTATCTAGTTTTATATATCAAAAAACTCTTGTGGAAGGCACAATCCATACAAAGCATTTTTCATTCTAGTTAAGGTTAATAAATTTCAAAATTTCTCAATAAATCACAAAATCATAAGACTTATAAATAAAAGAGGAAGAAACAACTTAAGATAATAATAACAACAAGATAAATTGAATTAAAATTAAAAGACAGTTCCAAACCATTTGTTAATAAAAAATTAATTTTTTGTTTTCTTATTTTCAAGTTCTACAATTTGTTTTTCTATAAACTCAACCTCTTGTTTAATTTCTGCTTTTTCTTTTTCATTTCCCTTCTTGGCGCAACTCAGGTCACTTTTTTTTCTGCAAGTTCTATACACTCTTTAACCTTGTTTTTCATTATTAAAATAACTTTTTTTGCAACCTTGAATTTTTGATTTAACTTTTTGATGTCAGCTGTGATATGCATCGCTTTTTTTTTACTCTGTTTTCTCTTTCTCCTTTTTAGTGTTATCCAACTCGATTATATATTTTTGATGGGCTGATCAAAAAGTTTTGACCAATGGTGCTGTGATTTGAACTGTGTGCAGTTTTAAACTATTGGCAATTAAGTGGACATCCTGATGCTACATGCTTCTTTTACATTAAGGTGTACTCTTAAATTAAAGCATACTCCTAAATTAAGGTGTATTCTCAAATTAAAACACGCGTAATTCATGCAGTTGATCTTTAATGTAATTGTAAAATTGGGGCTTACAGTGTTTTGATCATGGTTGCTGCTCAAAGGAGCTATCATCTTTTAATGTATTTTTCCCTGCATGCTGTAAAAACTTTTATTTAGTTCTTTTCTTTGCACTTCGTTCCATTGAAACCCTCTCCCATCTTCATATTTTCCTGACTTATACAACCTACAACTTTTCAATTCTTCTGTCAACCATGTCCTTGCTATTTAACTCTATTCTTTGTTTACTTAGATGTTGTTTTTTTTTAAATTTATTTAAAACACCAAGGAAACAATAGTTAACAACCTCGGTATCAGTGAATTGTTTCAAATCTATGTAACTAATTCCATTTGTAATTAATGGTATATCTAATTCCATTTAATGCATTAATCCCTTTTTGTGTTTCCATTTAGAAAAATCTACTGCCAAAATTAAATTTTAAAGTTCTAAATCAAACCACACAAAAAAAGTTTGATAGGCTACCTGTGAAGCTTGGTAAGGTGTCGTCCACAAATTATGTCATGCAATTTTTGATCTTTTTAGACTCCTTACCCAATTTCTTCATCAAAAGATCATAATACTTCATTAACAAGTTCCGTATGTCATCACAAAACCATTAACCCCCCCCCCCTTCCCTCACCTAAATCATGAAATAATTTATAGACAACCCCTAAGCCAAATATGTGGCTTGATACCCAGATATTTTTTTAATTCCAGTTCTTTCTAAACAAGGTTGCAAGCAACCACCATTAAGTTGGGAGTTACTAGAAAACAAAGAATAGAGTTAAAGAGCAAGAAAATGGTTGACAGAAGGCTTGAAAAGTTGTAGGAGTCAGGAAAACATGAAAATAGGAGAGAGTTCCAAAAGGTTGAAGTGCAAAAGGAAGAAAACTAGGCCAATAAAATTTTTTAGAGCATGCATGGGCAGATACCATAAAAGGATGTCAATTGCTGAATGGCTATTAAAGTAAGAATGAGTTTTGGTTAATTGAACTAAAGATGTTAGCTCCATTTAGCAGCGACCATGATAATATTTTTAGAAAAGAGCAAGAGATGCATCTTTATGGATATGAAAGAGAGGCTCAAGTTTTGTAGATGAAGCATGTCCAACTACGTTTACAATGCATTTTTAGACGTTATCTAGATAAGAAAGAGCATTATTAAAAAAGCTCTAATATAACAACACTAATCCATACAGGAATGATATATAAAAGTAGTGGAATCAGGAGTAAGATAATGACAACCACAATAAAGTGAAACAACCTTTCCAGTTAACTAAGTGACAATAACAACCACAATAAAGTGAAACAACCTTTCCAGCTAACTTTGCAATCAATTAAATATATGGTTTCCATGAGAGGTCAGAGTGAAGGATAATCCAAGTAGACATAAAGAAACGAGCTTCTCAAGTGGGTTGCTTTTCATCTATATAGAAATGTCTACAGTATTGCGAACGTCTACAGTATTGTTGTTTGCAGTAAATAACTGACTTAAGTTGAAGTTAAAATTCACAAGCCGCCACTACAAGCCCCAATTCGTTACAAAAATGAAATAAGATTCTAGATTGGATACCTGTTCTAAGCTATCAAAAATAGAAGACTTTTTGTTAAGAAAGGAGTATAAATAAATTTTAGCTTTGAAAGGAATGATTTGATAATCTTAAAATTTTTTCTAGATACGTTATAAAGTAAGCTTATGAATTTATATAAAAGAAGATTTCCTGATGCTTACCTTAATTTAAGAGTACACCTTAATTTAATGTTTCAATGCCCTTGCTAATAATAGAGAGAAGATTGATTGGAAGATAGTTGGAGGAATCAGAATGATCACCAGAGTTTTTAAAAATTGGAACCTCAGATGCTATTTTACAATAGGCAAAAAAACAAGATTAAGTCAAGCACTTATTAAATAGTTTAGAGAGAATTAAAGAGAGTTCTTGAGAAGACTTTTGTGTTTGAAAAACTCTCTTGTGAACAAACAATAAAGCGTTTGTTCTCAAGAGAGTTTTTTTTTGAAGGTGAAAAAATAATTATGATTAGATATATTAACTGCACAGGAAGGTGAAAACCATGGTGTAGAATGAGGCTTGACTTATAACTGACAAGAAGGAATAAAGCTTTCATACCTGTCTGGATCCAGGAGGCGCATATATCAGCAGAGAGAGAAAAGTCATCACCCCAAGAACCATCACAAAGAAAACCACAAAATAAATTTCAGTCAGGGTAGTTGTTAGTAGTGAGATAATATGTCTGAAAATGAAGTACGAGATGAAAGAATTATAGTGATTATTACGTGGTTGAAACCATCTGAAGGAAAACAAAGAGAAACTGAACACCTGAACACAAGACATAAATCAAAGAATGAATGTATGTGATTAGGGTTGTCTGAAAGTCACAAAGTTAACTATCAGAGTAAGACATTAAAAAATACAGAATTTATGGGCTTAAGCGTCAGCAGGGTTTGTAGTGTTAAAGCCAAGCCATTCAGTGTGACAAGCGCTAAAGTCACCAATAACAACAATATTGATAGAGGGGCGAAGAGAAAGGACATGATCAATTTGATCAAAAGTTACATCTAAAAGAGTGCAGTCTTAAAAAGAAGGAGAACGATAAAGAATAAAAAAAAAGGTGAGAATGATAAATAATAGAGGTGCTAAGCAGAAGCCCATATAAGAATGGTCAGAGGATTTAAAGCTGATTTCTTAACAAATAGGTGAATTAATGTGTAAGTAAACTCCCGAGCCAGGCATGTTGCTATTTAAGTCTTTGCAATCAAAAGATAATGGCTATCAATACTGAGATCCAAAAAAGAATGAGCTGAATTCAAGTTGTTCTCACAAAGAACAAGTCTGGTGAATTTTGCAAGAAATTTAATTAATGGAAAGTTACTTTGAGAACCAGGAATATTAATAAAAAAGTATATTTAAACTGTTTAGTTGTGGCGATAGTTTTTTATGATTTATATTTTTGGTTATTTCATAGTTTTCATGCTTAATGGTGGATTTGAACCCATAAAATTGTAAAAATGTCTATTCAGAGAACAGCACACTAAATCACTAGGATACAGATGATATTGATTATATATATATATATATATATATATATATATATATATATATATATATATATATATATATATATATATACACACACATATATATATATATATATATATATATATATATATATATATATATATATATATATATATAACATATATAGCTTATTTATATAGTTTATATGTAAAAGTATATACATATATAGCTTGGTAAGCCACATGTAACTTAGTAAGTCACATATAGTTGGTTAGCAAAAGTTTGAAAGTCTCTTTAGAAGAAAAAGATTAAAATATTTGTGAGTAAATTTATCTTTATAATTTTTTTTTGTAATTAATTTAATATTTTAGCTTTTAAATTTGTTTGTGGCAGTAATCATGGATAACTTTGAGTATTTAACGCGTGATACCTCCATACTTGGGCCACATCACATTGATGAGTTTATTAGGTGCTGGTCTGAATTTGATCCACAAGCATCGTATGTATTTATGCTAATAATTTACATAATTATACTATATAGTATTTTTTAAGTCTTAATTTTAAATTAAATCTAAAAATATTTAGAGGAACAATCTCTCATAATAAACTTTATGGAATGATGTGTTATTTATCTCCCCCGATCGGTTTTGGACACAAATGTCCCAAAGTTGTTGCTTACAAGGTGTTTAATGTTTGTTTTTCATTTTATTACATTTTAATATAAGTGTACAGTTTTTTCTTTATTTATAAATTAATTTATATATACTACATATTAATTTTTTATTTTTTTAATTCATACAGAATTATATAGTAATTTTTGTACTTGCATTAATTTTTTTTGTTATTATTTATATATTTTTTATCAATAGATTAAAATTAGTTAGATTCTACTAATGTTAATTAGGAGTTCAAGTTTTAATTTTGTAATCTAATTTTAATCAACAGCTAGTTGTTTTTAATTTTTTAATTTTTTTTTTTTTTTGTATAGCGACTCATTCGCATGAATATGCCTGTTAATCCTGATGGAACTGTGTCGTTTTATACTACCTTACTTTCTCTTGTTCGTCTTAGTTTGGACATTTGTACTAAAGGAGACAACTTTGAATCTGATAAAGAACTGAAAACAACAATTAAATTTTTATGGCCGAAAATTAAAAATCTCCAAAAGTTTTTTCCTATCTCAACAGGTTTCTCATTATTTTTAGTTTCACTTTTAATTTTACTTGAAGTTTTAAAACTACAAATTAAATTTTTTATTTAAAAAAATATAACAAGATATGAATTATGCAGTTAAGAATTTAAATTATCAAGTCTATCTAATTGTTGAAGGTATTACTCCTTCAACAATTAAATTTTTGTTAGATTTTTTTTATGTTTGATGTTTTTTTTAAAGTAGTATCTATGGATTGTCGAAACAGAATACCATAGTAAAAATTGCTTTTCTATGTGTAGAACAGAATAGGATAGTAAAAATTGACACAACAGAATAGGATAGCAAAAATTCGGCACTTAAAAATAGCATAAAAACTAAAAACTAAAACATTAAAAATGTTGTTTGATTTAACTTACACTTGCATGGACTTGACTGTAGATAAACTTTAGCATAAAAGTAGGGCAAACTTTATTAAATTTTTTTTTTTTTTTTTTTTTTTTTTTTAGTTGTTATTCGTGGTGCAACCCTCTCTCAACCCTTTAACTCCAAAACACGAACCTTGCCGAGCAAGGCTGCTGCGCGGAGAAACTAAGTTGAGCGCGGTACTTCCAGGGACGTGGTGGGAGTCGAACTCGGAACCTCTCGCTTACAAAGCGAGCGCTCTTACCACTACACCACTACCGCATAAATAATAAAATTATTTTGAGTTTTTTTCAAAAATTTGATTAAGTATAAAATGTAAAACCATTAAATATTTAATTTAATGTAACAAAATAATTAATTTATAAAAGTTGTGAATATTTTTATTTCTTGAATAATTGCAAGTTTTTTTATAGGCAATGTTTTAATTGTAACAAAGAATTTACTTTGTTTCTGGTTTTCATAATCATTGCTGATGTACCATTAATTTTTAATTTACTTGGTTTTCATTTTATGAACTAAATGGAAGCATTTAAGCTGTTTTTTGCAAAGAAACGTTCAGATTCTGGTTTTTAGTTTAGGGTCAAGAGAATTATGAATTTAAAAAAAAAATCCATATTATTTTTGAAGTGGCAACCTACGGATCCTTAGGAATTTAAATTTATTATAAAACATATACTTTTATATAATAATAACTCCCAAAGAATCCTGAAAAGGAGTTTGCCAAACAGTTGAGAGTACTAAGCACTTTTTTTTTATTTTTATAATTTAGCAAATATCAAAATAAGTTTTTACAAATTATTTAATTGATAATTTACATAATTTAGATGAACATCAAATGACAGTTGGCAAAATATTCTGTATAAAACTGCTTGTCATGAAATTTAGAAAGTCTCGGGAAAAAAATACAGAAGAATCCTCAGATTCAGAACCAGTAAGTTTGAATATTGATAGTTACCTTACAGGTTTAACCAAAAAAAGTTATATTATGTGAAAGCTAGTATTCTATGTAAAATTTATTTATTTTTTTTAAAAAATAAATTGCATTGGTAGCAGAACTATATTTTATATAAATATTTGTCTTTTTTTTCTTTTTTGAGTGAATTAATTTATAGTTTTAAAAAGTGTATTTTTTTAGAGCTCTTCACATAATGTAATACATCGACTCCAATCGCTAATTCCTGGATTCAAAAGTCAAAAGTCATCACATTCCAATCAAATCACAGAACTTCCAAATTATAGAAATGATCCTTCTGAAAATTTAACTAAGTACTTTATTTTTCATGTAAACTTTTTTAACATTTTAAAAAAATTTTATGACACGTAAATACTCAGATCCACAATTTTAAGCTTTGCATCATTTGGTAAAAATTTTTCAAAAAAAAATGTTTTTATTGAAATTGTATAATGACAGAATTATTGTTCAATTAGATTTGCGAGTCTTAAAAATTCTTTTTATCTTATTATTTTCACATGCAATAAAATTAACAGCGTATTTTATAAAATAATATGCCATGCAATACAAAATAACAGCATATTTTATATAAAAAGTTGTTTTTATTATTATGATTTAAAAATAAGGTTGAACTATTTAACAATAAAATAAATGTATATCCTAATGCAGTCATGAAAATTAATTTATGTTAAACAACCACCATGTGTAAGTTGGCGGTTTCATGCAGTTTGAAATATTTTTATTTTTTATTTTGATAGTTCTATTCATCGTCAAACAAAGCTAGAAAGAAAAAGTAGAATTTTAAATGAAGAATCAAGTAGAAGAAGTTTATCATGGAATAATGTTGCTCATTCACAACCACTTTTTTATGAGAATAAGGAAAAAAAGAAAAATATCGTAATTAATTTTTGAGTCATTTTTATTAATTAATAATAATAAAATTATTAAAGAGTTGTTCAGGGATATAGCATATAACTAAATTGTTGCCTAAGATTTTAAATTAATTTGTTCAAAATTTTATTTTGTTATTATATAATTAATTTATTATTATGATAACTTAAATGATCCATATATTAAATATTTGTTGAAAAACAAAAAACATTGTTTCATCGATCTAAGTTGTGTTACTAACTTGTTTTAAATTAAAAATTAAAAAGAAATACTCTTGAAACATGTTATTTAAATTACCTATTTCTTTCAAATCATTTGTTACAGAAAACAGCATTTAACTTCATTAACACAACCTTCGTTCGCTGATGTGTTTGAGTTCGCTGATTCTTTCAAGTCAAAGAATAATCTTAAAAAATATTTTAGGATTATTCATTGACTTTTCAATAAGTTGATTTTCATATTTTTCCTAGCTCTATAAATATATTTCACATATATTTACAGAGTATTTATTTCATTACAGAGTATATACTTCATATAAATTTGTAAATATATACGATATTATCTTATCAAATATATTTCACAGTTTTATACATTTTTAAAGTTGCATTTTTCCAACCAACAGAACAATTTAGATATCTTAAATCATTTTTTATTCTTTTTAGACCCTTAAGGCAGCAGTCAATTCAAAGGTTCTTGAAGCTTCAATCAATATAAAGATTCTTTTTTACTTGATTTACATTATCATTAGTTAACAACTTCATTTGTTTACATTTTTATATAAAATCGCTTATTGTTTGAAAACTTTTATTGAATTCTAAATAATAAGATTACTTTCTCAAAATATATACGCGCAAAAAGTTTATTTAATGTTAGAAAGCTTAGTGTTCAGACTTTTTTCTAAAATGCTCAACATATTAATCAATTTTATCAAGTTATTAATATATTCATAAAATTATAACTAAAATGTATTTTAAATTTAAAAAAAAATGTTTGGGTTTCGATTTTTCAAACATATGTTATCTACATAGAAATGCTATCTACTTTTTATTTCTATTATTTTATATGATTACTTTTTAGATGGCTTTTTTTTTTTTTAGAATTTAAATTCGTTTACATCAATTTTAATTCCTTCATCCAAAAGTTCTTATGTTTTTCTGGAATCAAATGAGATAAACGTTTTACCTGAGTTAAATGCGATAGATGTTTACCCTGAATTAAAAGCAATTGATGTCTCACTTGAATCAAAAGTTCAATCATTTGATACTGAAAATTTATTAAACGAAAACTTATTTGATTTTAAATCAAACAAAACTCGAGAATCAGATGAGAAGGATTCTCTTAGTATTCAAATTCGTTTCAATAATTCAAACACATTATATCAAAATTCAAATTATAAAAGTATTAAATGTTCTTCTGCTCCTTCTCTCAGCAGTACGTTTCAAGCAGGTGACAAAAGCTATATTCAGAAACCTGGTTTTGATAATAGTATTCCATTTATTTCTCCTTTATTGTTATCCCCTAATTACTCCGAGGCAGTATATAAGATATCTGCCCAAAACTCTTTGCACATAAATTATAATGGAAATAAAGAACCAGATCCAGAATTTAAATATCAGTTAAATGGAAAAAATGGTATGAATCATGAAGTCTTTGAAAGAGCAAGAAGTACTTCGGAAACTCAAACAATGGAAACTAAAAACTCGATTTACATTAGGTATAGCGACGGTAGTTTACGAGATACACGAGAAAATTCTAAAAATTTTAGATTTAGCTCTTAGAAAGATGTTTATATTAATACGCGTTATCCGTACCTAAATCGCAAACTCTACAAATTGAAATCTTCCGAAAAAATGGCGCGAAAATACGCATAATTTACCATTACTTGTTAAACATTTTGATACACTATTAATCAAACAAGCATTAGAATTTTATATTTCTGCAAATAAAGTACACGCATCATTTGTACAAATAATGTACACGCGTCAAGCGACATGACGGAGATTTGTTATCTAAGATGTTAGTTACTTTTTTAATTTTAGAAACAAAATGGTTTTCATGGTATGTTTCATGGTATTTTAGAAACAAATGGTTTTCGTGGTTACAACCAATTTTATACTCAACAAATTTTTAAAGAAGATTATTGTTTTCAAAAACACAAAAATTTAAATCAAGTAATTTATTGTAAAACGTTAAAATTTTCATCGAATACAAGTGAAATACAAGAGTGTAAGAATGTAGATTTATCATTTATTTATTTTTTTACACCCTTATTTTTATTTGTTTACGCCCAAGTTTTTATCCCCATTAGTAGTTACAACATTTTCTAAAGATAGTTTTGTCAGTTGCAACAATTTATTACTTATATTAATAATTGAGTTAATGCTTCGTTCACAGTTGCCTTTTCATTTAAATTTATTTAAAACTGGTACTTAAATTTGTCAAAGAAATTTCACATTTGTAAACATTTGTAAAAAAAATCCCTATCATAGGTTGCCTAATGTATACGGACTGATATTCCGACGATAAAAGCAACCTTATAAAAAAGACTTTGAAAAGACTTAACTTTGAAAAATTATTTTATTCAACAGAAATAAATTTTGTTAAAAAAAAGTTGGGGTCATCTTAAATTTCTTTCAAAGAACATCTAATTGTTTATTCGACATCTTTTTAAAAAATTGGGGTTAGCCCAAATTTTTTTTAAATACAACATTAAGATAGCCATTGCATTTCTGCTTATAATGTTAATTATAAGCTTATAAAGTTTTGATAACTTATCACATCAGCTAGGAAAGCTGATGTGATAAGTTATCAACTTTCATAGATGAATATCGTTGATATAAAAAAGTCAACTCATTGAATTTTTTAAATCAATGATTTCAATATTTTAATCACATCATTTCGATGCGCAATTAAAAAAATTGCATTTTGAACATCGAAAATAAAAGCTCTATGTCAATCTACATTGTGCATAAAATAAAATGCCTTCTAAACAATACTTGCTTTAAAAAATGTATACTATTCGTTCATTCACAGTTACCTCAACTATTATACTATTGTTTGAGCAAGCATATGCTCTTCAATACTAAAGCAAATATTCATAAAACAAAAGCAACTGTGTCAAAAATTATACAAAGTTAATAGATCCCAACAAACTCGCCATGCTTGACCCATGCATGGCCCACCATCGGCATCATTACTGGTCCACCATTGACCGATAAGCATGATTCGATCCAAGTCTTGCTCACCGTTTAAGGCATGGTCCATGCATGGAAACCGTTATTCGAACAGCGTTTAGTAGATGCTTTGCTATTGCCTTTTTTAATGCTACTTTTGGTTCATTTTGTTTGTTTTTAACATTTATTGCTATTTTTATAAATAACCAATACTTTAATAAACGCGAGATTTCAACTCAGACTTTTGGGAGAAAAATTGACAATTTTAACTTAACGATTTTAAAGTAAAACAAGTCAGGAAAAAAAACGTTAGGCGGGGTGATATTTTGCTACCTAAAAAAGTTGGATGGGTGATATAAAATGGAATGTGGGATATTTTAAACTACAAATACACAGTCATTTTAGCAATACCTTTTATGTTACTAAATAATTTTATTTCAATGAAATTGCCTTGTAATACAATACATTTTGAAGTTTAAGGTTAGAAACGGTTAAACTTTTACCATCATTTTAATTTGATGCTTGCATGAACTAACGTTTAGTACTTCTCGATATCCATGTTTTTCTGCCTGTCAAGCTGATAGATTTAGCAATTACAACAAAGTCACACAAAAATAGCCAAAAGTGAAGAAATTGTAAAATAAGTAACGAAAACAAAATAAAATAAAATAAGTAAAAAATTGTAACCAAAACAGCTAAAAGTAAAGTATTTGTAAAATAAACTAAAAAAAGTTTATAATAAGATTAAATAAGAAAATAATAGATTTATCTCTTCTACATTAATTAAGTAATACATATTTTTAAATATTATAAGTAATACAAACAAAAAAAAAAAAAAAAAAGAAGTATAAAAAATAAAAGAAAACAACACCAAAAAACTCATCAAGTGTATATATATATATATATATACATATATATATACATATATATACATATATATATACATATATATATATATATATATATATATATATATATATATATATATATATATATATATATATATATATATATATATATATATATAATATACACTTGATGAGTTTTTTGGTGTTGTTTTCTTTTATTTTAAATATTAATTTCTATATTAATAAAGTTTCTTGGGATGTAATATAAAAATAATATCTTACGTTGTTTATCTAATAAATCACAACTCATTGACTCCATGATAACATTAGATAACCATGCTGTTTTCGAAAAAATACTCCAAATGAAATACTGCATATAAAAATTATAAAATATATTAGATTTCTTTGACTAAATTATAAAATATATTAGGTTTCTTGGGCTACCATATAAAAGATAAAAGAAATATCTTACGTTGTTTATCCAATATTTCACAACTCATTGACTCCATGGTAACATAACATAATCGTGTTGTTTCAAAAAATACCCTCAATAAGTTACTACATATAAAAATTATAAAAACATGTTCCGATTATCTTAAAACCACAAACACATTGTGATCTTCACAAATGTAACTATAGATATACTGTATTTTAATACATTAAACACGTTTAACTTGCAAAGGAATAAAGTAAAAGCATAAAGGAAGATCATCATTACTATTTGATGTCTTTATGTGCTAAGGATTGATACTACTCGACCTTCGATTATACTGCTATCTATTTCTCCTGGCGATGTGCTAGATGATTTAAAAGTTATTTAAACAGTTTTGCATCCAATTTCTAATAATAAATAGATCTTTTTAAAAAATTGGGGTTAGCCCAAATTTTTTTTAAATACAACATTAAGATAGCCATTGCATTTCTGCTTATAATGTTAATTATAAGCTTATAAAGTTTTGATAACTTATCACATCAGCTAGGAAAGCTGATGTGATAAGTTATCAACTTTCATAGATGAATATCGTTGATATAAAAAAGTCAACTCATTGAATTTTTTAAATCAATGATTTCAATATTTTAATCACATCATTTCGATGCGCAATTAAAAAAATTGCATTTTGAACATCGAAAATAAAAGCTCTATGTCAATCTACATTGTGCATTGTGATATTAAAGCACTAAACTTACAATTAAAAAACTAACTTACTTACAATATTGTGTTATCTTCATTTTACCTTTTTAGATAGTGTAGTGGTAGAGCGCTCGGTTCATAAGCGAGATGTTCCGAGTTCGATTCCCACTACGTCCCTGGTACTACCACGCTCAACTTGTTTCTCCGCGCAGTGGTCTTGTTCGTCAAGGTTCATGTTTCGGAGTTATAGAGTTGAGAGAGGGTTATAACCACAAGTAGCTTCCTCATCTGTAGTGTATAAGTAGCCTCCTCATCTGTAGTGGCCTTCTCGGCCTTGGGGAGGTGAATTGTATATATAAAAATTAAAGATAATTAGTTTTTTCGTTCTTGATTACATTTTTAAGCAAACATCATTATTCAATCTAATTCTAATAATTAATTCAATCACGTCGCTTTTCATGTATGCAAAAGTATTTTAAAAAACTGAACAAATGAAAATAATGATTATGAGAACAATTATGATAAATGGCAAAGTTTAATCTACTTATAATTTTTGATCCAGCATAATTATTTTTGAAAATATTAAATTTTCGCTAAGGGTGTTCATATTACCCTAACCTAACCTATATAAGTTAGATATTTGCAAACACTTTTGTTCACATTTTATTTTAAGAAAAAGTGCCGCGTCTCTTTCTCACCATTAAATTGGTTACAATCGCTGCCATGGCAGCGTAGTTAAGAGTGATCTGAACGATTTGCTTTTTTTTAAAAACAAAAATTTACATTTTTAAACTTCAATTTTTTGTGTTTTCCGCTTATTTTCGATATTACTGTTATATATTTTTAAAAATTAGAATTTAAGTATTTCTTATGTAATTTATTATTCCTTTATAAATCTTTTTTTAACGAAGCATCAAGCAAAATAAAACTACCATTAAAATACATAAAACGCGACGGGGCAGCGTCATAAAAACACCTGAAACAAATGTGTTAAGTATTTACATTCCAAAAAAGTCTCTTATATTCAAAAGTAAAAAGTCGCCTTGTTTTCAGCATTAAAATATTCAATAAATGACTAAAAACCTCTTATTTTATCTTTCCGTAAACAGTAAAAACGTTAAAATCGAAGTTTCACTAAGAAATTTACTTCCATAATCTCTTTATAGTTGTTTGAATAAATTACTAAACAGAAACGTTTCAGCTTTTATATAATTTCTGCCCCATAGTATAAAGCTAAAACTTCAAACTCGTAGATAATAAAATGACAGAATATTTGTAAACAAAATAACACAACGAGTTTCGTGATTTAAAAAAAAAAATAAACCAACAAAACGCATTTTGTTTTGTTTCAGAAATTACAATGATTGTCACGCATATTTTATCGGAACGGAAAAAAATACATACTGAAACTTTAGTCCCTGTGTACTAAGGTAAAATTCAATTTAAATATTCAAAGTATAACGAATATTGTATAAGAGTATAACGACCATGGCTTTCTTTTGAGAAGATGGCGGAAGATGGCGTCAAAAACTTAAGAGTAAATGGAAAGATGGAATAAAAGTCTTATTTATAGCAAGGCCGATGACACGGGTTTCATAGTAGAGAGACACAATCGTCAGTTCTTTAAAAAAGTCCTCTATATCTAGAATTAAAAAAAAATAGTAAAGTATCTCCCACCGGGAGAACTCCGGGCGGTATAATAAAGAACCCCCACCAGGAATACTTACTCCCTTCCCTCCTTCCCCGGTATCGTCGGCTCTGTATGGCATAGTATTGTTTGCACTTTTTAAGTTTATTGTATCCAGTACCGCTTGCAGGAGTTTTATAAATTCAAACTTTTTATTTGGTTTATTTGTTAATTTATCATGAATGGTTTATCTATTGCATAATATTGTTTGCAGTTTTTTAAACTTATGCAACGACTGCAGTTGATGTATAGATCTGAACTTTTCAATATGATCTTTTAAGGTGGTAAGCTGGTAAAAAAACATGAAAAATTAGAATTTTTTTTTTTTTAACTGTTTCGTATTCAAAATTTATCATAGATTTCAAAAATATATATTGTCATTGTATTTTTTTTATTTTTTGTTTAAAAAAATACGGTTTTTTAGGGTATGGTTAAAATTTTGTTTTAAAATTTTTAAAATATTTTCTTCATCTATTGAAAAGTATAATATTTGGTACTCCCATTACATTGGCGATGGCGATACTGAATCCTTTAAAAAAGTTAAAGAATCGAAGCCATATGGTGAAGATTTGGAACCTATAAAATCTGAATGTGTTGGCCATGTTCAAAAGAGATTTGGCGTACGGCTCCGCAAACTTCGTGTTAGCATGAAAGGTAAAACCTTATCAGATGGCAAAGGACTTAGCGGGAAGGGAAGATTAACTGATAATATTGTTAACAAAATGCAGAACTATTTTGGCATGGCTATTCGCCAAAACTCTCTTTCAAGTTGGAATGGTAACAAAAGTACTGCTTTGTATATGATGAAAAAAGGAGTACTGGCAGTGTTGTGGCACTGTACAGGTATTAAAGATCCTGGAGTTCGTCACCAGTTTTGTCCCCGCTACTAATGATAGTTGGTGTAATTACTGGAAAAATATCAAGCGGTACAAACCATAAGTTAATTTACCTATTGCAGTGAAAACTGCAATCTATCCAATTTTTAAGGATTTACGAAGTGATGATCTTTTGAGTCGCTGTTTAGATAGATCCACTCAAAACCCAAATGAGGCTCTGAATCAAATTGTGTGGAAAAGATGTCCAAAAGATACTTTTGTTTCAAAAACCACTGTAGAAATTGGAGTTGCATCTGTAATAATAAGTTTTAATGATGGTATATCTGGACTTGTACGACATTTTGATAAAATGAAATTGTCTTTTGGAGCAAAAACAATTATAGGTTCAATCAAAAAAGACACACCTCGGATTCAAAATATAAATAAAAAATCAACCAAAAAGACTATGGAAAGAAGAAAATTGATTAGAGCAAAGAGAAAAGGATATTTGGACAAAGAAAAAAAACTAGAAGGAGAGGAATCATACCAACTTGGAAATTTTTGAGATTTTTTTTTTTAATTTATTGTTTTCTTGGTTTTTTTAAAATCTTGTTGTAGGTTAACGAAAACATAGATTTTGGAAGATCTATTTGAAATTTTCAACACTTGTTTAAATTATAGAGCACTAGTGCCTAAAGCAGAATAAACCTATATAATCAAGTACTTAATGAGAAACCAGTCACTGAGCATTGAACTATTTATCTAAAAAATTCAAAATTAAAAGAATCTTCGCCATTTTGAAACGGTTGATCAATTTTTAAAAATTTTGTTTTAGGCACTAGATAATTATATATTCTTTTACTGTAGCAAATTTCATACTGATACTAGTTAGATCTCTTAATACCAATGTTTTGCTTTTTAGCTTATTTTTAAAATTTTTGCTGACTCATCAAAAAAAATTAATTTTTAAAGATTTTTTTTTTTTGTAATATTTATTTTTATGATGAATGTTGTGTGTGTTAATTTCAGTTTCAAACAATAAATATTAAACATTCTAGTTTTTTTACCAGCTTACCACCTTAACTAGCTTAATTCGCTTAGCATATTTTTCCATCAAGCAACTTATCACATCAAAATTAGTATTTTTACTGTAATTTAAAACTACGAAAGATTTCGCGCCATAAATAAATGAAAAAAGAAAGTAAGAAAAAAAAAAAAAGAAGTATTAAATTTAATTCATTACAAAATAAAAATAGGATACTTCTGGATAAGCATTCTGACCCGGATATTAATTTTTTTAGTAATAATAAAGTATTTCAAAATATTAATACTTTATATTATGACCCTAAAACTGAAAACATAATGCAAGGACTAGATGCAAATTCATTTTCAATTTTGCATTTAAATATTAGGAGTTTTTCAAGAAATTTTGAAGTATTTAAACAATTCTTATGCGAGGTTAAATTTAATTTTAAAATTATTAGTCTCAGCGAGACATGGTGTACTGATGAATCAAGACAAAAACAAATTACCGAGACAAATACAAATTTTCAGCTACCAAACTATAAAGTGATTCATCAATATAGAGGATCTGGGAAGAAAGGAGGGGGTTTGTGTGTATTTATAAGTAATTCTTTATCATACAAGCTAAAAAAAGATTTGTGCTCAACCACTAATGATTGTGAATCTCTATGTGTGGAAATAATAAATAAAACAACAAAAAACATTATCATCCACGTTTTATACATACCACCTTCCGGCTCAATAAAAAAATTCGAAAATCATATTAAATTTTAACCTTAACCTGAACATGAGCCGTTTAAATACAAATATAAATAACTTCTTTAACGTCATCAGAAAGGCTATATTCCACTAATTAATAAACCCACAAGAATAACTAGAGAAAGCGCAACAATTATAGATCAAATAATCACCAATAAATTCAAATCAAAAATTAAAAGAAGAATATTTAAATGCGACATTTCAGATCACTTCCCTGTATTTCTTATCTCACAAAAATGTTATAACATCTTTGCACAAAAAGTTGAAAAAAATACGCGAAATATAAATGAAAAATCCATGAAAGATTTTAATACTCTTTTATCAGATTTAAATTGGGATGACCTCCTTGATATTGAACACACAGTTAAGGCATACGATAAGTTTATTGATAAATTACAACAACTTTACAATATGGCTTTTCCTGTAGTAACAAAGTGTGTGAAAAAGAAACATTATTAAATTCATGGATAACGCCTAGAACTACAAAGTCGTCAAAAAAAAAAGCAACGATTATATAAGAAGTTTCTCAAAAAGAAAAACTTGCAAGAATGAAACTAATTACAAAAATTATAAACGAGTTTTTGAGATGGTTATTAAAAAGTCAAAGAAATATTATTATACCGAGCATTTAATAAAACATAAAAATGATCCAAAAAATACTTGGAACATAATTAAGGAAGTAATTGGCACGAAATAAACTGACGGAAATAGTCTTCCTACAAATCTTAACATTGAAAATAAAACTATTACAAATAAATCTTTAATTGCTGAAACACTTAATCAATATTTTGTCAGTGTAGGTTCCACTTTAGCGTCGAAAATAGAAACTTCTGAAGTAAACTTTGAGTAATATTTTACTCCTAATAAGACCTCAAAGATGGATAATTATGAAATTAATGAAAAGGAACTCTTAGATACAGTATATCTTTTAAACAAAAGTGTGGGGTATGATAATATTAGTAGTAATGTAATTAAAAAATCGATAAAATACTTAATTACACTCTTTTACATATTTTTAAAACTAGGTATTAATCCGGAAAAACTTAAAATTGCGAGGGTCATACCTATTTTCAAATCAGGAGACATTTCTAATCCTGATAATTACAGACCAATTTCAATTCTTCCTTGCTTCTCGAAAATCTTAGAGCAAAATATGTATAACCGAATTTTAACTTTTCTTAATATAAATAATATTCTATTAGTAAACAGTTTGGATTTCAGCCAGGGTATTATAAACTTATGAACACAAGAATATTTGTGACTGACCATGTCATTTTTATTATAGCTCACGATATACTTGAAGCATTTGACTAAAGTAAGTTTACCCTCAGAGTTTTTGGAGATTTTAGCAAAGCCTTTGATACAGTAGACCATAGCATTCTTATAACAAAAACTTATGGAAAGTTATGGAATTAAAAGCACATGTTTATAAAAAAAACTTATGGAAAGTTATGGAATTAAAAGCACATGTTTAGAATGGCTCAAAAGTTATCAAAACAATAGAAAACAATACATAGCACACGAAGAAGGAAAAACTGATTACTTGACTATAACTTGTGGTGTTTCCTAAGGCTTAATTTTGGGTCCATTGTTATTCCTTATCTATGTAAACAACTTCCATAAGATTTCAAACATTTTAAATTCAGTTTTATTTGCAGATGACACGTATTTTTTTTATTCTAATGGAGATGTCAACCTTTTATTTAAAATAGTAAACAAGGAATTTTTAAATCTAGCGAAATGGTTTAAGGCAAACAAATTGTCCTTAAATTTAAATAAAACTAAGTATACTTTTTTTCATAGAATTCACGATTAAGAAAATATTCCATAAAACTTCCTGAACTTTATATTGGTAACTCTAAAATAATTAGAGATTCAACATTAAAGTTTTTAGGAGTGATACTTGACAAAAACATAACATGGAGAGAACACATAAGAACGTTAGAAGATAAAATTTCAAAAAATATTGGCATTCTATACAAAACTGAGCAATTATTAAACCAAAACTGTTTAAAAATCTTATATTTCTCCCTCATACATTGTTATAAAAACTATGCAAATACTGCATGGTGCAGCTCTAATGTAAGTAAAGTTAAAAAATTGCTTAGTAGACAAAAACACGCTGTCAGAATTATTTTAGGTGCAGGTCGTTTTACACATTCTAAAGAACTATTTAAAAATCATCACATACCTAATGTTTTTCAGTTGAACCTTTATCAAATTCTTATATTTATGTACAAATTTCATAATAAAGTAACTCCTATAATATTTAATAAACTTTTCAATAAAATTAACCACGAATACCCTACAAGATTTTCAAATTACAATTATGAGCAACCTAAAATGCACTATTTGGTTACTAAATTTTCTATTGCCATCAGAGGTCCTAAATTACGGAACACTTTATTAAATAATCAGCTGAAAAATTTTTCTTCACTTTCTCTATTCAAACAAAAACTTCTATACAATGTCAATGAATTTAATTCCTTTTTTTTTTTTTTTTCTTTTAACAACTATCTTAATAACTGGTCTTTAATTCAAATTTTCCTTAAATTCTCCTATTAATTTATTTTTAATTTTTAGGTGTAATTATTACTATAATCATTATTATTATTATATTTTTTATACGATTTTCTTTTGATTATAGATTAGTTACTGATCTTAACATACTTGTAAAATTTGTATTTATTTTTTATATGGTACAAAGTAATTTTATGTTAACATTTTCATGATTGTATACGCTTGCTGATGAAAGTACGTCGGGGCGTAGTGATAAGGCAAACATTGTCTTCTTTTAGCCCCGGTCATGTAAACTTTATTTATATAAAACGGCATTGTATTCTTTTTTAATGACGAAATAAATAAATAAATTAAATCTTGTCTTAACAATAATCGTTTAAACATTATTAAATTTAAAGAAACTCAATGGTTGTATAATAAGTCTTATTTCCATGTTTCACCGAGATTTATTAGATTTTTGTTTTTCAACTTTTAAATTTCTAAATCTTTAAACTAGTATTCAACCAACTGTAAACATTATTTTACCTAAAATATCATACTTCAATATAAAAATATTTAATCTTTTTTCTTTGCGGTAAACAACAAAATATCTATTAAACAAAATATTTTTTAGGCCGTGGTTATTGTTCGGACACCGAATTCCCAAAGTAAAATGGCTTCTTCCGACATACATGCGACATACATGATTCTTCCGACATACATGCGCAGTATTCATACGCATGTTTGCTAATCAAATTTTTAAATTTAAAAGAATAACAAAATAAGATTATTTTTGCTTTTTGTAAACGAAGTCATTATTTGTAGGCGCGTACAAATAAGGTTTACATAATAGAACTCTTATTTGTACGCAAAAATGTTTATCTACTATAATTTTTCTTATTAGAGCATTCGCGGGTCATAATCTTCTTCTTTTGAGGCGCGATTGGCAGGGTCGTCGGTTCGAATCTTTATAGGGTAGATTTTTAATTTTTAATTTTAATGTTTTATTTCTTTGTAGTTTTATTTTTTTAACTATTGTTGTTACTTATTTATAGTTATATTTATTATTTATTTTCATCTTTCAAAGTTTCGTAGAATAAGTGCATAAATGCATACATAAATTGGCTGATTAAGATGTAGTCACAGTGGAGTATACTGACTTAAATAGGGATAGACCCAGTGGAATGTACATACATCTACTGAGGGTTTAGGTTTTGATTATGCAGGTATTCTTTAAAAAAAAGAAAAGTGTTTTAATATTTGTTTAAAGTGAGTTTATAAATTAATTTAATTTGTATGAAAAAGTTATAAAGTTAAATTAAACAAGACTTTTAAGTGAAATCGTCACAAAAATTAATAACAACCTATGTTTAAATACGCGCGTACAACTAAGAAAAAATTAGTTGTACGCACATGTGTGTCGGAAGAATAGCCATTTTACTTTGGGATGCGGTGTCGGAACAATAACCACGGTCTATTTTAATGGTGCAATACCGGTATCCCTTGGTTCGGTAAACAACAAAACATAGACGGTATTTCTTGTTACGGTAAATAACGGAAAAACTATACAGTTGAAGGAAAAAATCTTTAATTAGCCTGGTTTCTAAATGCGAAAAATGTGCTCGTAACTTTACTACACTTAAGGTGGTACACCCCCATGTATTTTGGAACTTTTTTAGAAAAAATCAATTTTTCAAAACATTGATATTTTTAGTTCATAGAGCATATTTATAATTTTTTAAAAAAATAAAATAATCAAATAAGTATGTAAAATTATATGTACTTTGGCCATTATAGGATTTTGAGGACCAAAGCAACGTCATAGCAACGCATTTTTAAACGAGAAAATTTCAACTTGTTCAAGCTTCTAAACAACAATATCTTATTTATACTTCAATTTATACTTCAGCTTCTTCTTTATTTATACTTCAATTTATACTTCAATTTATACTTCAATTTATACTTCAATTTATACTTCAATTTATACTTCAATTTATACTTCAGCTTCTTCTTTATTTATATGTGTTTTATGTTTAGTGAATGTTTTAATGGGCTCATGCTTTTTTTGTAATGTAACGAACTTTTTCTTTGTTTTTTGTATTTTTCTCAAAGCGTCATTTTTAGCAAATATTTAATTTTTAAAATATGATATTTTCAGATTGCAATCATATGTTAACTTGAAACTTTCAGGGTGCTTTTGTTATTGTCTGACTTAGGTAATGAACCAGAATTACAAATAAATATGGTGTCAAAGTATATTCAAAACCTTTTTTTCCTGCTTTTTTTGTTAAATGAATTATAAACCTATTAAAAATGGTCTATTCATCTTCAATACATAATTTTGGTTCGCATCTTTCAGGAATGTGAAAATTTTAAAACTAAATGATTTATGGAAATGGAAATACCTTGCTTTAAATTATACCCACTTTTGCGTAATTTCTATAGAATAAGTGAGGCAAAAGTTGGGAAATCAAGATTTCATATTTAGAAAAATATAAGCATACTTGTTTCAACTTATTTGATGGTATTTTTAATTTTGTTTTGATTATTTTAAAGAAAATTTTTTGAATGGGGGTGTACCAGCTTAAGGGACTAAAGGTTTATAAAGGTCAATGTAAGATCTTTGTTCCAATTACAATTAACCAAATAAACAATATAGTTAACAATGATTTATCAATAGCAAATGAAAACAAAGTGGAAATCGATACGATATTAAACTGCAGTGAGATATCTGTGGAAAATTGTTTAACCAAAATAAATATTTGTGAATCTATTTTAGATTCCAATGGCCATTTATGGGGTCATATGCCGTTTAGCTCACTTTTCAATTATGTTAAAACTGTATACATAAGGTAGCATTTTATCATAAAAACGTTTTTAAAGTGCCATCAGGAATAGGTGAAGGTGTTATAAATTTTATTGCCTAAAACAGTTTAATAATCAAACAAAGTTGAATGGAATAGCCATGAAGGGTTTTATGATGATTCCTTCCCTAATGCAACAAAAGCCCTCAACACGGCCCAAAGCCAAACAGCATACAAAATATTTAGTGAGACGAAATGAGTTATGTAAGAATGGGAACTTTAGTGAATTGATGCGGGAAATTAGATATATTCAGAGCAAAACTAACACCTCAAAAAAGGTAAAGTTGTTGCTGCACTAAAGGTTTTAGATAGGGAGTCATCAGGCTCGGAAAAAGTATTGAAAGAATTGAATCTCCGGTACAAGATAATTGTTTACTATACGGTCCGTTACAAAATACTCAAGGTTGTCTTTTCAATGCAATTGATGAGATAAGCATATTTAATTCAGCTTCACAAACTAAAGGATCTGAAGGTTCTTCTGTTATGGATGCAGACCTTTACCGTCGATTCTATGCTCTAAGTGTTTCGGACCCTTTTGTAAGACGCCTCAAGAAGAAGTAGCGATATTTAGAAAAAATATTGCAATAAAATCGTACCATCCTGATATAGTTTAGCTCTATATTGCTTGTTGATTAATTCCCTTGGACAAAAATTTTGGGATTTGTCGCATAGGAATAATGGAAGTATTACGAAGGATTGTAGGTAAAAACATAAGCCAACACTGTCAAAAAAATCCTAAAACTCCATGATCTTGTAAAGTTTTACAATTTTCTTTTTGTGTTTGACTTTCTCCAAAATAAACTACCAAATTTTTTTGTAAAAAGGAATGAATTTCAAAATCATCACACCAGGAATACAGAAAATAGTAAGCTATACTCTTCTTTTTTCAACACAATTAAATATGGTAAGCTTTCCATAAAACAACAATGTATTTCCCAATGGAACCAGTGTATTTCTGCATTAATAAAAAAGTTTAAAAAAATATCTTATTGTTAGGGATTATTTACTGGTCAACAGAATTCATTTTAAAAATATGTTGTTGTAGTGTATTTTTTTAAAATTTCTCTCTGTACTCAAGTTGCCTTTGATGTATAATTTCTTTAACAAACAAGCGATTTGATTTTTGCTTTATTTATTATTTATCTATATTGTATTTATTTATTATTGTGTTATTATTGCTACATTTTATGTTATTATTATATTTAGTTATTATCTACGATATGTACATACAATTTATATTGTATTATAATTATTTTTCATATTATTGATACATTATTATTATTATTTTGTATTATTACTATAATTATTACATATATTACATTATTATTTGTTTAACAATTTGTTCTTTTTTTCTCTTATTTATATTTTGTATGTTTTTTAGGTGTTGCTCCATTACTAGTTTGTAACTATATGAGTGGCACCTAACCAAATTCTATTAATTTACCATCAGCATTTGTAAATTTTTATTGATATGGGTAAATAAAAAAAAGATATCAAAGTTGCAGCTGGACTACTACAAACCTGCACAGGACACGGTGCAGGAGCTGAAGCTGCAATACATGCCAAACTAGAGAAATTTTATCTAAAAGATACAGATAGGGTTTTACTGATTGATGCCAAAAACGCGTTGAACTGCTCCATCGCACTACATAATATACAGACAATTTGTCCAATTTTAGCCATGTAAAGCTTGAGCAACCGTGACGCAGTGGTAGCGCACTTGCCTCAAAAACAAAGGATTCGTGGTTCAAACCCCACCTCTGGGCAAGTTTTGCGACATTGGTTAGGAAGGAGTCGCGATCTTCCAATTAAATGCTCATTCGCGGTGCTCTGTGGTTAGACCGTAAGGACACTACTTGGGGCATCTAAATAAATAAAAAAATGTATTTAGTTGATACTTACCGTAAACAGGCAAAACTATTCATCTTCGGGGAAGAAACTATTTTTTCGAGAAGAGGAACCACACAAGAAAACCCCTTTGCTATGCCATGGTACTCTCTATGCACTATGGCAATCATAAACGCATTGAAACTAGTAGAGCCTGAAGTAAAACAGGTATGGTTAACCGACAACGCCACTGCTGCAGGAAAACTCCAGTCTTTAAGCAAGTGGTATAAATGTCTCGAGGAAGTTGGAGCTTTGCATAGGTATTATGTAAATCAGTCAAAATGCTGGTTAATTGTAAAATTAGATAATCAAGCTGAAAAAGCTAAACTTATATTTGAAAACTCTATAAATATAACTATCAAGGGAAAAAGGCATTTAGGAGCCGCTCTTGGTTCAGAAGCATATAAAAATGCGTATTGTGAGAATTTAGTAAATATAGGTCTAACAAACTTAACAATCTCTACGAAATTACTTATACACAACCACAAGCTGCTCATGTAGCTTTTGTTGAAGGATATAAATTAAACTCACATACTTCTAACGCACAATTAAAGCCTTCGAAGAATTCGTAACACCAGTTAAAAAATTATTATCAGAAAAGTTTTTACCTGTGTTGTTTGGTACTGAGTGCTCCATAATCAAGGAGAACAGGGAGTTATTGGCGCTAAATCCATAAGAGGGAGGGCTTGCAATCTGTAATTCAATAACTGAAGCCAAGGAGCAACATACTGCCTCCAAGAAAATAATAGGTTGCACGTAGAATACATACTTAAACAGTTAAAATTTATGGCAGAAAAATATGATTATGGTTAAACGGTTTCAGAAATAAACGAAAAATTAAAACAAAAAGAAAAAACGAGGAAGTTAAAGTAATAAATGCAAAGCTTCTAGAAAATTTTTAACTACCTGTGACAAAGGCGCCAGCAGGTGATTAAACACTTTACCAATTAAAGAGCAAAATCTAGATTCGAATAAGTAAGAGTTTAGAAACGCACGTAGATTGAGATACAATGTGCCACTAGCTAATGTGCCATACTACTGTGCTTGTGGAGAAACATTTGACAAGCTACACGCAATGTGATGAAAAAAAGGTGGCTTTGTGTGCAACAGACATGATAATATAAGAGACTTTTTAACTGTTTGACTAACTAAAGTTTGTACTGATGTTCGAGCGGAGCCGCTTTTAATTCCGTAGACAAATGAAAAATTTTATCTAAAAACTGCCAATGCAAGCGACGAAGCTATACTGGGTATATTAAAAAAAAAGGTTAGGAGGAAGGGAGAAACTGCATTCGTCTATGTTAGAGCAACGCACGTAAATTCCAAAAAAAAATAATCAAAACGTACACAAAATAAAACGTCATTTTTGGAAACGAAAGGGTCTAAACGCTATATTCTTCTTCGGATCTCTCCTTTAGTACGCTAAGCAGGAGAAAAGAAAGTGAAATTTCCCATAAAAAGAAATAGTGGTCTCCAACTATTTGAAGCAACTTTTACCCCGTTATCCCTGTTAAGCAGTACCGGGTATTGTTTAACCTCCTGAGATGTTTGCGCATATCTAATTTCAAGCGATTCCTATTTTTTTCTTCCATGATAGTTGTTGTTTATAGATAAAGTTTTAGGGTGCAGCCAGTCGAATATCCCATGGCATTCTTTGCAATGCTCAGTTGCTCTAGAAGCATGCTAATTGCCACTCATGCTCTTAGTTTGGTGTTCTATGTTTCTTTTCAAAATTCTCTTTTTTGTTTCCCCAATATAAATTTCCCCACCCGAACACGTCAGCTTGTACACCTCAAGGTTGCTGTTTGGCATTAAACTAGGTTTGTTGTTACAGAGAATTGTTTTTAAATTAGGTGGTGTTGTAAAAATAACTTTTTATTTTTACAACACCACCTAATTTAAAAACATTATATGTTTTTAATACTTTTCGTCGTTTCGGTCCTGGTGTTGGTAGATTTGAACTTATAAAAAGACATGCTAGTTTAGATCATAAATAGAACCCTTTATAATTAGAAATAACTTGATAATATTAACAATATTATCAAGTTTATTAAGTAATATTTCTAATTATCACTATAGTGCTAACTATAAATATTTTACATTAATATAATAACGAATCATTATTTACAAAGGTTTAAATACTTTAGTTTAAAGGAGTATTAGTTTGCAAGTGCAATCGAAAGTCAGAAAAGAATTTAATTTAAACTCAATCATAAGGAAATGACGGTGCAAAATAAATTTCTTAACAAAACAATTAAATTTCAAACAAAAATACGCAACTGTAAATAACAATTTAAAAAAGTTTATGTTGCGTAATTGTAACTGTACCACCATATCATATTTTGTTAACAAGTAAGATTTAAAAAAATGTAAGATTGAAAAAAAAGTGCATAGTTTTTAAGAAATACGCAAGATTGGTATAAATTTTGTCAAAGTTTTGAATATTTTAAAGCATTCGTTTCAGAATGTAAAACAGCAAAAATTCTAGCAGCTTTTTACATATCAAATCGTAAAATCTCTTTACATATCAACAGTAAAAGTAATTGCATGTCAGTTTGAATTGATATCTATATGACGCACTACAATTCTATTTTGCAATTAGTTAAATTTTAAATTCATAAATTATTAACTAAAATTGGAAATGTTGTCTAATACTGATTTAAGAAGCGCAGTTTATTAGATCTATGGTGTGCTTGTGTCACTGTGTTTACGTTTGTGTAGCAAAACACTAATCATCAGTTTATTTTTTAAAATTTTTAATATATTTAAACGTACCGCAAAGAACTCTTAAATCCGGACATTTCTAAGCAAAGATGATTGCTGAGAAATTTAATAGTTTTGAATCTGGAATAAATGATTCAGAAGTTATTAAAAAAAATATTGCAGTAATCAGCACAACGAAAGACCGAAACCAAAAAAATTTCAAACCTATGTTAGAACAAAATCATGGTAAAAAAAGCAAGTTACACGAAAACAAGCGTCTTAAGCAAATCGATGCTCGTGTTAAACATAATGTTTTTTTAGTTTCAAAATGGCTGAACTCACCACAAGAACAAACGAAATGTGCAGATTGTTCGTTGTTTATTTTTGGTCCAAAAAATAAATTTCGTTTACTTGCTATAAAGATCACAGAGGCAAAATATCTTTTCATTTTTTAAAAATATATATTTTTTTAAAGTGTGTATATATGTTCTTGTTTAATAATACATTAACAAAAAAATAATATATAGATACAGAGCACACAGTCATTTTTAGCTCGCTAAAAACATTTACAAACCTTCAGTATCTGAAATATATCAAAACCTTATCAAGGCCATAAGCATGTTCTTAGCTTGTTGACAGATTGTGAAGCAACCAAACGCCTGGCACCGGTTTGAAATTAGAAAAACGTGAAATATATATGTTAAAAAATTATTTAAAGTATAAATATTTCCTATTTGATATTTTTAAATTTTCGTTTATTTTTGTTCAAATATAGTTTGTTGATAATTTTTACTATAATTTTCTTATCTTATACGTTGTATGAATATTTCATACTACTCACCATCATAATTACGTGTGTGATTATGGCCTTGGATGTTCCTATGCCTTATAAAAGCAAATCAAAAATGAACAAATTTTCAGTAAGTTATTTAATTTAATTTCCTGTTTTTGTACATAAATTTTTTTTTTAGAGTAGTTGGTAAAAACATGTCTTTATCTAAAGTTCCGACCAGCACAACGTATAGTTTAGTTGGTCCAACGTATTTGTTATTTTAATTGGAAGCATTACTGTATATATATAAGCATATCTTTAGATAGTTGCAATACGAGTATGATTTTATACAATTTTATACAATTTCGCCAACTAACAATGTAATGTGGTTGGCCAAACTGCATATTAAATGTCATTGCGCCAATGTTGCGCCAACTATTTTCAGCTTTAGTGCCGACAGCTAAAATAGTAGAATTTAATAAAATGTAAAAATAAACTTTTAAAAGTTTAAAAAGATTTCCAAGAATATTAAACTACGTATCTGAAAATTTGAATCTTCTTGTTAGATCTTTATGTTCTGACGAGAAAAATGTTTTGAACATTTCAAATGTTTGAACGTTTTTGAACATTTAAAATAATAATAAAGTAAAAAGTAAGAAAAAAACATGCAAAATATTTTAAGTATAAATTAAAAAAAAAAAGTATAAATATAAGTATAAATTGATACAAGGGTAAAAACATTTATAATAAGAATAATAATAAGTCATAAAAAAAAAAATTATAAGTTTCACTTCATTAAGTAAATAATTAGTTATTTAATTACAAAATATATACTTGCATGTTCCGAACGAATATAACCAATAATAAATAAATAATTTTATAAACAGTTATTATTGTATTGATCTAAAAATAAATAAAATTAATATATAAATAGTTGCTAAAAACGGCTAATGTCATCGGGTCCTCAAACGTTAAACCCTTAGTTTAATATTTGAGGAGCAACACGCGCAACAACACGCGCAACAAAACGCGCCAAGTCACAAAAGTAAAAGTTTTAAGTTCTAATTCCATATTCTATTCTGTTCCGTATTTTATATACTGAAAATCATCATCTATTTAAATTTAGTTCAATTGAAAGTAAACAAAATAAACAAAATTTATATATTTAAATGGTTGCTAAAAACGGGCCCCCTGAATTTACAAGTAATCTTTAGTTAAGAATATTTACTATTATATTATAATCTTATAAAAAAAAAATGGTATTTTAAATTTATTTTTAAAAAAGATGAAAAGTGATAGATAGATAAATAATTTCAATTCACTAAAAACAAAAGTGCCCCAATTAGATATACAAAAATTAAATAAATTTTGTTTGACAAAAAGATTCATTTAAGAAATTCACTTTAATATTTCATAAAGTGTTACTAGGTTTTAAGTGTTGCTTGGTTTTAGAGTAAAAAGATATTTTAAGATAGCTAAGGAAAGTTTTTTTTTTCTTATGAACAGAAAGAAAGTTAAAAAATTATTTTTTTTATCAATTCTAATCATCTGTGGTTAAATACCGGAACATAATTCATGCCGGAACATACTTTTTGTTTTCCCATAATTTCTTTCATAAAGTGCCAAATGCATTAAGTGTAATTTTAAAATTACTAAATAACTGATTATAATAACTTTTTTTAAGGTTTTGAAAAAATAGGTATCAGTAGTTCTTATATATTTTATTTTAAAAACAATTTTAATATCTAAATTTAGCGAGTATTACAATAATTTCTAGAGAAATTATTACAACACTTTTAACGAAATAGAATCTTCTTGATTGAAAAAATTTAACAGTGAGTATTTGGGAATTGATATTGGCAAATTTAAAAAAGTTTCTAAATAAAATGCAATTGGTTGCTTTAATAATTTGTTTTGAATGAAACTTTTTATTGCTTTTTTGTCGCTCACTTTCCAAAATAGGTTTACACTCACGGCGTCTACCCTTAATAATTTAGTCAATAAATACACACATCAGAGCCTTTATACAAATTAAAAAAACCTATTTAGTCAATATAAAAACCAAATTTAAACCAAAATAGTATAACATAAATATATATATATATATACTTACTCATAGTAGTTGATGTGTTTTTCAAGAAATTGCCGCCAGTGGTTCCTTAACGGGTGGTTTATTAACGGGTGAACTTAAAAATAAGAATAATTCTAACCCTCTCATATCGAACCACAAAAGTCAAATAAAAAAAGGTTATGTGAAACTGTTTTGTTTTACATTAACTAATTCAATTGTGTTTAAAATCAAAACTAGACAGACTACGCAAGCGCATTGTAAATGGTTTAAAATGCCATCAAAACTAGACGGACTACGCGAGCGCATTATAAATGTCTATTAAACGCACGAAAATCTCGGAAAAAAAATTACTTTTGCAACAAATATCAACCTTGAAATCTCAATGCCGCTGGATGACCCGAAATAGCTCTGAAAAATGTTTTGCTTTGGATGACGAAAATTACTTCCAAAGTTACTGGCCCCTCTCCATAACGCAAATTCCAGGAAATGATCATTATTATGCAGATAAAAGTTCTACAATACCTCCAAAAGTAAAATACAAATATAAACACAAGTTTGAGCATAAAGTGATGCTGCAGATTTCTATTTCTGAGTGGTTTGGCTTTTAATCAAGAAGTACATTAGAATGTTTAAAGAAAATAATGATTCCGTTTCTTCAAAAATATCGATCAGATGGCGATTACGTGTTTGGCCCGATAAAGTATCATTGAATTATGCCAAAAAACACAAGCCTTTTTCGAAATCTAAAACATCCCATATGTACCAAAAAATTGCAACCCAACAAACTTGCCTCACTGTTGTCCAATTAAAGATTTCTTTTGATATTTGAGTTTGTTAGTATACAAAAATAATTGGAGACTATAGAATTTCAAACAATTGATTACCCGTATCAACAGATGCATTCAAATTTTTGTAAAAGTATGATAGAGCACTTCTTTAAAAAAAATAATATTGTTAGCATTTCTTGTAAAATATTAGTAACTTTTTAAGAACTAGGGTTTAAAGTTGTTTAAGTAAACTCAAGGATTATGTAGGTGCGCATGGACGCCCATAGGATTTTTTAATGTTTGAGATATGATACTTTCACGCATTAAACATAGCCTAAGCTTAAAAGTGTTTACCCCTATGTCAAATTAGAATGCTTTGCCGAAATCACCATGATGAAGGTCTGGGAATTAAAATGCCCCAAAACTTTTGACCTCCTAAAACCTCCTAAACGTATGGGAGTGATGTGGTAAAACTTTCAATTTTATCATCTTATTCTAAATTTATATTCATCAACATGTTGTAAATTTTATTCAAAAATTGTTCAAAATTTATGACAACGCAAAATTTGCAGCCATGCACCAAAAAATGAAAGGGTTTTTCGCATGGTCTTATTTTTGAATGAAGTTTAATATCTGTCGATGAATTTAAATTTACTCTTGAAAAGTAAAGTTGAAAATTTTACTACATTAATGCCCTCACATTTTTGCAGCGGAGGAAAGCAAACGTTTTAGGGCATTTTTGTTCCCACGCCTCCATCATTGTGGTATTTAAAAAGCATCCTCATTTGGCATAGGCATGAACACACTTAAGTTTTTAGGTTGCAAAATGGATGAAAGTGTCATATCTGAAACATCAAATAATCCTGCGGGCACCCGTGTGTGTGTGTGTGTGTGTGTGTGTGTGTGTGTGTGTGTGTGTGTGTGTGTGTGTGTGTGTGTGTATGTGTATGGATTATAGAAGTGTTTATTCAAATTAATCACAAAATTTTTTTTATAGATGTCTGTTGTAATTAATAATTTCTACCTTATATATATTGTAAATATCGTTTGTATTTGTTATACTAGGATGAAGCTGAATACTTTTTTCTTGTCATTTTTGGCTCAGAAGCTTTTCTTAAGATTATTGCAAAGGGTTTTGTTATGCACCCAAATTCATATCTTAGAAGTTTGTGGAATGTTATTGACTTTTTTGTCGTTCTTATAAGGTATATGCGTTGTGTTTTTGTATTCTTTTAAATTAAGTGATTTTTAAAATTGCTCAATAAGTTTCTGGTCTATTTGTAGTTTTTTTTTAAATTTTTTAAATTAACATACTCTTCTTCAATAAATTTCAAAGAAAAAATTTATCCTTTGACTTTTGTCTTCTGTCATCTAAAACATGGGTATACTTAAAAAAACTTTTCTTAGATCACGCCTTTAATACAGTGGAGAAAATAGAATTAGCCTCACCATCTACTGATCCAATATTTTGTAAATCTATAAGCAAGTTTGTGCGGTGCATCTTTTGTATCCACACACATATAATTATTGTTACAAACAACAACTTTTTAGATTATAATATAGCATAATTAAATTGCGGTACATTTGATAAAGCCATAAAATGTATAATAATTGATATTTGCGGTAACAAATAGAATTAGCCTCATCAATAATTATTTTCAGTTTACTTGTATATTTTCATCTGGTGATATGCATTTGTGACTTGGTTTTTTATTATTATTTGTAAGTTAAACAAAGACTGTGAAATTAGTCTCATAAAGTTTTTAACATTTGGTTTTTGATACCTTAATTTGAAATGGGACGTGGTAAGCGTTTAACGAATGAAGAATTAGCAGTAATCAAAGCATACAAAGATACAGGTTTATCTAATCAGGAAATTGCAAAGAAAAATAAAAGATCTCCAAAAGTGGTTAATAATTAATTAAAGATTGGCGTTAATTATGGAGCTTATAAAGAAAGTGGTGGTAAACATAAAATTGATAATCGTACTAAACGAGTTATTGTGCGTCGTGCTGCTACTCAGCACATGACTGCATCTCAAATTGAGAAATGAGTGTGAATTTCACTTTTTAACAAGATAATGATGCTATCCATAACTCAAAGCTTACAAAAGCTTGGCTTAGAGAAAAAATACTTACGTAATGGAATGGCCCGCATCTAGTCCAGATCTTAACCTAATTGAAAATCTATGGGGAATACTTTCTAGAAAGGTTTATGAAAATGGTAAGCAATTTGAATCCACCTTAGAGCTGAAAGCTCGTATCAGAGAAGCTAGGAATGAAATATCCATAGAAACTATCCAAAAATCTTGTGACTAGTATGTCAAGTCGCATATTTAAAGTCATTAAAAATTGAGGACGCAATACTATGTATTAAATAAGCGTAAAAACAAAACGTTTTCTGTATTTTCTTGTATAAAACGTAAATGAGGCTAATTCTATTTTCTCCACAAATTGAATACTTTTAATTTTTTTTCCATTTGTAATTAATTAAACATACCAATTTATAAACTTTTTAGTTGTTGTAGAAGATAATAAGAAATAAAGTGGACTTAATAATTGTTTCACTGCCGTTTTTGTTAAATTAGAACGAAATAAATGTGAGGCTAATTCTATTTTCTCCGCTGTACGTATGGTTCTCATTTATTCATATCTTAATTATACATATATTCATATTTTAATGATACAACACTAATATAACCAAGTCAAAAAAACTATTCAACTAACAAAAAACATACAGATTATTACCAAACATAGACAGTCTCTCATATTAAAATGTACACAGTCTCTTACATTCAAACGTACACAATCTCTCGCATTTAAACGTACACAGTCTCTCACTTTCCAAACCATTGTTTAACAAACGGAATTTACTAAATGTTTACCAAAAAATATATATCATCTAATAACTTTTATGTATATAATTGGTAAAGATACAATTTCAAAATTCTTTAAAGCATTATTAAATAAAATTTAGCACAAATACCAACAAAAGTATTCGAGTAACAATTATGTTCAACGCAAAACTATAGACAATTTAAAAAAATTCTCAATAACTATTAGATGAATAAGTTGATCAGTAACGATATTAAACCAATTACTTATTATTAAGCTATTAGCCGAGAGGTAGGGGCAAAAGGGGCATACATGCCCCGAGCGCCAAGATAATTGGGGCGCCAGAAAACGAAGCACAAAAATTTCTTTAGAAATGAAACAATGTAAAAAAGTTTCAAAGTCTCAACGCAGCTTTGTACATCACAAATGATGCTTAACAAACCTGATTGAATCCCACATCAGTTTCCCACAGGCATTTTACCGTAAATACCTTGTTAACACGATTTTTACTAATTTTGCCAAAACATTCAACAAAGTGTCACAATAAATTTTTTAGAAGGTTTAAATCTATGACATTTGAGGCCAGCTATTAAACTGGATCACTGGCTAGCTAGCTGATTAACAATAACGTGTGTAACTGGAGAATAAATATCTGAGATGAAAAAGTTGGTTAGTAGCGTCCCTCAAAAATCATTTTTTGTATCCATTCTATCTGTGTTCTTTGTCAATTACTTTATAGACTGCATTTATTACCATACCAAATTAAACGTCGATTTTGGAAGAATTATATGAGTTATCGATGTCAATCGATGTTGCAGCGATTTTGATTCTCAGCATTGGAAAATCTAGCATTGCTTTCCTTTATCAATACTAAATTTTTTAAGTATAAGTTTTATTGATTGTGTTAATAAATAAATTAAAATTTAAGATCTTAGTTTATTCTTCAGGTGCAGTCCCGCTAGATAGAAGCTTTACAAGCTTTTGGACACCAGGAAATCAGCTCAGTTTGCCGCTATAAAACTAATTGCAAAACTGCTACAGGAAAATCACTACTGCAGTGATTTTCCTGTAGCAGTTTCAATTAGAATTTACGGAAAAACGTTTGATAATAGCAAAATAACGATGATCCTGTAAATGTATTTAAATTCTTAAACATCAGCTTGGAGGATGTATCTTCAATGTTGCAAACCATCGTTTCATTCAAAAAATTTAATCTAAATTTGGCAAACTGTTACTTCAAGATCCTCCTCCATCTGGTTGAAAAATCAAAGGTAAAAATCAAAGCTTGTGAAATAGAAGGCAAATGAAATATATCTTGCATCTAGTATATTGAAAAACAAAGGCTTATCGGATTTTCAACACATGACAAAATAATAATTTGTTAAAAAGTTTGTTAAAAAGCAAGAAAAAAGTATTTTCAATATTAATTTTGAATAATCTGTCTATTAATCCTAATCAGTAAATGTTAAATGTGCTGCATAAGTGTTATTTAATTCAGAATGCGTTTCATTAAAATATTAATGTAAAACAACAGTATAAGTAGCTTGTATAATTTTGCATGCTTTTAATTTAAATTCCTTTTAAAAATATGCATAATAATAGGGGCGACTAGTTGCTACTATGCCCTGGGCGTCATCAAGGCTCTCGGCGGCCCTGTGTGTCAGACTAGAGATTTATTGTCTAATATGTTATTAGTGAAACTTTGGTGTTTTTGAATGCATTTTTCATACTTTTTAGTTTACTTAATTTGGTTCAAAATCATATGAAAAAAAACGTAGTACATTCTCTGGATGTAAGATCAGTTCGTGCAGTCCGAGTATTGCGTCCTCTCAAGTTAATTACAATAATTCCAAGTAGTTTATTTAATAATTCTTATTATTGAAAATATTCTAAAAACAACTTTTTATGAGAGTTTTTACGTTTTTAGGTGTACATATCATCATGACTTCTATTATGAAAGCAGTTGTACCTCTTTTGAAAGTATCGTATCTTTTTAGTTTCATGATTGCTATTTATGCTATCATTGGTTTACAGTTTATGGTCAACAGATTTAAATACAGCTGTAAAAACGGTCTGACAAAAAAATGTAAGTAATATTTTATGGTTAAAACAATTTTTTTGAAAAACTTTATGTTTGGTAATAATTTTTAATTCTTAATAGTAATAATTTATTTTGATTACTTAAACATAAAAATGTTCTTTCTTTTAAGAGAAAGTTAACTTTACAATCTAGTTAGAAGTTAGCCTCACAACATAACTACTCCGGATCGGTTCCGGCTGCGTCCTTTATGAACAAAAACTAGAAATTTTGGAACTTTTTTTTAATCACATTTGCCAACCTAAATCTAAATTAATTACAGCAATAAAATTTTAATCAACTTTTATGATATAACAAGGTTAATGTATTAATATTACTACTCTACTACCGCATACTACATTTGAAAAGAAAAATGTTTTGGGTAAACATACATTTTTTTCTATCTATTGTTTACCCAAATATAGAGTTTTAAATTCTAATTTTAGTTCTAATTCTACCCAGCGGGCACGGTACCTAAAGATGTCTTTTGAACGTTCCAAAAACGTTTAAACGACGTCATTGTACGTCTCGTGTCCACTGGGTAGTATAGTTTTTAAGATATGAATAATTTTTGATCATTAAATTGCGCATCAAATATTTAACAGCATAATATCAATATAAAAATGTAATATAAAGCAATATATGTAATACTGTAAGAATGTTTCCATTTATAACTTATAGTGTTGTTATCGACTTCGACTAAATCGACTAAATGTCGACTAGTCGAAAGTCGAAATTAATCGACTTTGAATATTCGAATAGTCGAGTTAATCGACTATGGACATACTACTTATCTACTAAAAGGCAGTTTAGTGGAGTAATAATCTTAAAATTCTTATATCTTTTCATTAAACATTTCATTTAACTTTTTAATATATAATTTTTGTTTGTTCATTTAATAACAATAAAATGTACAATTATAACTATTACATAGTTTTTTGTTTATTTTCTTTAATTTTTATTTAATTCAAAGCATGTTAATACTATTTATACCTAATTGAACTTTCAATTATATATTTGATTAATATTTTTATTATTTTGTTTACTTGATGATTATGATTCTTATTTATGACACTTTGCCTTTTATATATGCCTCCAAGCTGGCTAGCAGCTCTGGGGCAAATCTAAATTATGATGCTTTAAAATCTAAATGCCATCTATACAATCACATTGTAAATACTATTTTAATAACTTTTTATATACAAAAAAAATCTAAATCATTGGGGGATTATGCTGTTGTAAGAGCAGCCCTTCTCTCATATTATTTTGCTCCATTATTATATAAATGATATTATATTTAAAAATATAATTTTGTCTTATATCATTATTAAAATATTTTTAACTTTAAGAAAAATAGAAATATAAAGTTTCTTTATTACTTTTATTACTATTTATTACAAAAAAATAAATTATTTCCTTATATCGACTAAATCGACATTTAGTCAGCTTAGTCGATTTTAAAAATGTATTTGTCGATTTTAGTCGACTTTCGAAAATATATTATTCAATTTAGTCGACAGTCGGATTATTTAATAGTCTGAATTATTAACCCGGCTCCGGCTTCACCAAAAACAGCGGCTTCCCGGCTCCTGTCAATGATCTGTCAATCATTGACAGACTAACAAGTTATGTTAATTATCAGATTGGATCAAACCTTTGAAAATTAAAACATAATGTTTTAATTTTCAAATGATAAACTAAATAAGTCTGTTTATCTTCATGCAACACGAACTTGTCAGCGTCAGATGAAAAATAGGAAACATTTAATAAAAAGTATAAGAATTTATTAGGTAAATTGATTATATTGTAACTAACAAATGCTAAAAACTTTTTTTCTCTGGCCTAGTATTGAACTTCGAGAAATCAGTAACGTAAAACAGTAGTTAATAAATTTAAGCTTCCTAAGTGGTTAAGACCTATATGCAATTCTAATATGGTTGAGATACTTAATAACTTAATAACAAAGCTAAAAAAAAGATAGTAATAAAGAGAAAATAACGAAACAAAGAGTTTGTTAAAGAACAATTCTGCCATTGTTATATGTTGGAAGAAGTCATTGATCCCGTTTCACCTTCGTCCCCTCTAACAGGGGAGAACAAAATATTTCTAAAAAGGCGAAAAATGATTGTCAATTTGCACATTCTAACATAAATGCATTATCTGTCCGCTTTCTCCATGGTATCTTTTTAACTCGACTACACATGACTTATACTATTATTTCATCTGTTTTTAAATAAAATTAAATTGACGCCATTTCTTGACACCACTTGAGAGCACCATACTTGCAGCCTCTCGGAAAACTTTTTGGTAACCGAGAAAAAATTTATTGCACTTTGAAAAAAATTATTAAGCAGTAACGTTACTACTTTACACCGCTTATTTCCCTCAGATAACTTTTTCCCTCTATGATTTTGTACTATCAAGAGGCCATTCCATGGAGGGGATTTCCAAATCAGAGTTTTCCAGTTGTTTTAATAGATTTGATATTTTGTTATTTTATACAAGTAAATATTATGTTTACTAAAGAATTTTACAATTAGAAAGTATGATTATATAGTATACGTTAGCAAACGGAAACAAATTGATTTTTAACACAAAAGATATTGTTAGCTATTTATCTGAAAAGAAAAATACTGCTTTAAGTGACTGGTGGTCACCAGCTTTAAAATTTAAATGGAATCACCCTAAAAAGGATAATAATTATGTTTTAAGGGTAAATGTAACGTATACAGGCCTTATGGGAATTTCGGGAGATTTGATTTCTATAACTAATGAAACTCAAGCTCTTTTTTCTGTGCCACTTTTATTCACAAAAGGGACACAGAAAAAAGAAACCAATGCTATTACTAAAGAATAAAGAAGATGGTATTAATGAATTTATTTCTTTATTAAACGAAGCTTTTATGAGTGAGACTAGTCAACGTCTTAAACGTGGTGAAGAGTACTTAGAAACAGTCAGAAAGAATATAAACGTAAAAGATATAGAAAGCAGGTGATCTTATCATTACAACACAAATGGCTGAAGAAATAAAGAATTTCTTTCCAATAGAAACAGATTACAATCTTTTAGTAAAAGGAGTGATTATTGCTTCTAATTTTAAAATTGTAAACATGGTTAAAAAAGGACAATCAGTAATAAGAATTTTATTGAGCATGGATAAAACTAAATTTTATGATAAAAAAAAACTTTACTTAATACAAGGTATAAAGTAGCAAAAGTTAATGGAGAAAAAATTTCAAATTTTAATATTTAATATTTAAGTTTCAAATTATAATATTGAATATTGCTATCGTTCACTTTGGTAGCATTTGTATGAGTCCGATGGGGATTTCACTTCCACTTTATGCAAAAGCGGTTATCGTAGAAAAAACAGTAGAAGAATATTTAATCTCAGACTTTGAGTAAAAAAAAAAAAAGACATTAATGAAATTTTAAATTAAAGAAAAACACATTATATATATAGTTGAAAAAAACATATATCAAATTTTTTTCCGAAAGATTAAAATGGATTTTACTAAAATGGAATTTAATTTAGCAAAAGCAAAAAAAGAAGAATTAATAGAAATAGCTGACTTGTATAGAAAAGCGTTTGACAGCTATGTAGAAAATTTACATGGTTATTGAATATTTAATCTTCGAAGATGTTTTAGGAAAATTGCTGGTGAAGCAACCGCTTGTAACACGTAGTAACACGTAGCAACCGTTTGTAAATATGTTCCACTTAGAATAAAAAGTAAAAATAGACAAATTGAATTATTTGATAAAATGAGTCTTAAATTTGCAGAGAGCTTTAAAGAAAAAACTCAACATCAATTAAAACGTAAAGAACTACCACAAGAGCTTATTATGATGATGGCAAAAGAAATTCTTAACTGTTACTCTAATGATCTTACAAAAGGATATAAACTAGCTTGTTTGCGAAAAGATTTAAGAAATTTTTTTTTAATATAGCAAAAAATGAAGAAGTAAACAGAACTTTAGTAGCTTATAGGAAAGATTAAAGAGTGACAACATCTAAAAACAACAATTTTAAAAAGCAACTAATTAGAGAGTGATAGTTATAACAATATGATATAGAAATAGACCCAGTAAAAGCTCAAACTCTTGCTGATCTTAAAGATTTCATACGTGATAAAGTAATTACTCTCGCTCAACGGCGAGAAGAAGTTGCTGCATTAGCAGCAGTACCAATGAGAAATCAACTTTTAAAAAGAAATTGAAAGGTTAAAACTGTTATAAAGGATTTCTTTAAACCAAGCTCTCAGCTAGCTCCTCAGCCAGCTCCAAGGCCAGCACCTAAGCCAGTCCCTCGGCCAACTCCAAAGATTGAAGATCCACCAGAATTGAAACTTTCTTCAAAGAAATAAATGGTTAATGGTCGATGGGTTGAAAATTAATATTAACAAACTTTGAAATTAGCAAACAAACTTGTGGATTATATTAGCCAGCTTGTGGATTACATTAGCCAGCTTGTGATTATATTAGCCAGCTTGTGGATTATATTGCTAAATTATGGCAATGCCACAGACTTGAATCTAATGCACTTGTATTCATAAATGAAATGAAACCTAAAATTGAATACTTAATAGAAAGCAACATTGAGCAGAAAGTAACAATGATTTTAGTTGCTGAACTAGAAAGAACATCCCCTAACGGCGATACTGTAACACAAATCGTCTACCTGTCTCAGATGTTACTCCTATTATCATTAAAAATGACATTAAAGATTTACCTGATACATCTCTAGCAAGAATTAACGAGCTTCTTGAAAAGTTTACTTCTGAGGGTTCAGGTTGGCAACTGAAGCGTTGTGAATCGCTACACATTGGATTTGCAAAATATACTCCATTCAAAGGTAAATCATATATATTAAGACTTCAAGCTGCATTCCAAAGCGCTGCGTTGTAAATGTTAAAAACACAGACAACCGCTGCTTTGAGTGAGCTATCCTTAGCGCAATGTACCCAGTTGACTCTCTTAAAGCTGATCGCAAAAAAGGGGAGAAGTACGGAAGAAATCATTCAGATTGCACATCAAAGTAGAAGAGCCATCTTGGAGAGCCTAATTTTGATGGAATTGATTTCCCAGAAAAAATAAGCAGTATTACAAAGTTCGAACGTAGAAGCCCAACACTTTCAATCAATGTTTTTGCATGGAATAATGGCTTATATCCATTATATATTAGCAATGAAAAAGATAAAAATTGATGTTGATATTTTACTTATTCAAGAAGATTCAAAATAACACTATGTTTTGATTAAAAATCTGGCTGGAATGGTTTATTATAATAGCAAACATAAAACAGCAAAACATCCTTGTCGTCGATGTCTTCATGTATTAAGCGCTACTGACTTATTGAAAGCTCATCGCGAGGATTTTTTGAGGATTAGGGATAAAGCACAACGCACGGTGATGTCTGAAAAAGGTAATGATGATGTATTAAAGTTTATAAATCAACATAAACAAATGCGAGTGCCTTACTCTATTTATGCTGACTTTGAGTGCTTGAATATTCCAGTGGAAGGTACTCCTAATGATCCAGCTAAAAGCTCTACTCGATTGGTTGCAAAGCAAGTTCCGTGTAGTAATTATTACCTTAGGGTTCGGAGTGATGGTTTTACTGAAGCTTCGACTTTATATTGCGGTGCTGATGCAGTAGAGCGCTTTCTAGCTGGCCTTCAAACTGATCTGGAAAGAGTTAACACAGTTATTGGAAATCCAGAAAAAATGGTGATGACTGATGCTGACAAAATTTCATATAATAATACAACGGTTTGTTATATTTGCGGCGAAAATCTGGGTAATATTAAAGTAAGAGATTACTGTCATGTAACGAGAAAATATTGAGGTACCGCTTACATGGAATGCAATCACAAGCTTCGCATCAGACCCAGTGTGACTAAGAATCCGTAGTCTTTCACAGTTTGTGTGGCTATGATTCTTATCTGATCATGGAGGCTCTTGGTAAAACTGAAAATGGTAAGGTTAGCTGTATCCCTAACACTATGGAAAAATATATGACGTTTAGTTTGGGTCAGTTGCAATTTATTGATAGCTTGCAATTTAACAACTCATCTCTCGACGATTAAGCAAAAAATCTTGAAACAAGTGACTTAAATATAACTATGATAGCGAGCAATTACTTTTGTAACCTAATGGTTTCTACCCCCATCAATACGTTGACAGCTTTGATAGATTTAACGAACGATGTTTACCACCTCAAAAAGCTTTCTACTCAAAACTATCAAGAGATGGTATTAAGACTAAAATTTATGAGCACGCGCAAAATGTATAGAATGCTTTTGACTGTGAAACGTTCGGGGATTATCTTGATATTTATTTTAAAACGGATGTTAAACTTTTAGCTGATATTTTTAAGAAGTTTAGAATGACAAGTAATACCTACTACGGTTTGAACCCAGCACGCTATTTTAGCGCTCCAGGTATGAGTTGGAATGCACTCTTAAAAAAGACTGGAGTGCAGCTTGAGCTACGTACTGATATTAACATGCATCACTTTATAAAAAAAGGGTTACGTGGCGAGATGAGAATGGTCTCAAAAAGTTGACGCTCCAAAAGGTTTTATAGTAGAGGTTGATATTGAGTATCCTAAGGAACTGGATATTTATCACATAAAATATTTGATGGTTATCTTGCAGCTATCCACAGTACGAGAGCTAGATTAAAATTAAATAAACCAATATACGTTGGACAAGCTGTTGTAGATCTTAGCAAGCACCTAATATATAACTTTAGGTACCACCAAATTAAATTAAAATATAATGAAAAAGCACAATTCTTTACACCGAAACTAATAGTTTATTGTCCCAAGTGGAAACGAAAGATATTTACAAAGATATGAAAGAAAATAAAGATAGTTAAGATTTTAGAGAATATCCAAAAGATCATCCATGCTTTGACGAAACTAATAAAAAGGTTGTCGGTAAATACAAGGATGAGTCTAATGGCCGCCTCATCAAAAAATTTATTGGGCTGAGACCTAAAATTTAGTTAAAAACTGTAGTGTAGTGCTTAAGATCTTTTTTAACTGTAGTTAAAAAAGATCTTAAGCACTACACTACAGTTTTTAAACAATGAGAAATTAAAATTTATTTTCTAGCCGCAGACATCTATGGGGTTAAAATTGTTTTTTCTACAGTTAAAAAAGATCTTAAGCACTACACTACAGTTTTTTACGTAAAGCTAACAGTAAAAAACTGTTAGCTTTACGTAACATTCAGCCGGGTTGTGTAGGGCTGACTTTTTGTGCTTTATTTTAAAAACTGACTTTTTGTGTTTTATTTTTGTAACATACCAACCTATTAAGTCGCCCATAACTGCAGATCCTACGACGAATAAATATTCATTTGTTTTTTGTTCTTCGCTTAGCAGTTTGTTTTTGGTTGATAAAAATCTTTGAGTTCAGTTGTGGAGGTAATTTTAGATGTTCTTCATTATCAGTTAAACCTTTTTCAACAATCAGTTTGCGATATAGACGACTAGCTTCAACATAGTCGTTTATTGGGCTGAGACCTAAAATTTAGTTAAAAACTGTATTGTAGTGCTTAAGATCTTTTTTAACTGTAGTTAAAAAAGATCTTAAGCACTATCACTACAAACAATGCATCAAAGAGCAAATTAAACTAAAACACACTCAGATTAGAATTAACAGCAAGGGGCATCAAATTGGTGTATATGAGCAAGTAAAAACATCTCTATCCCCTCTTGATACCTTGATATCTTGAGCGGTGGATTGTTTAATATGGAAATACAACTATAACGTGTGGGCATAAACTTATTTAAGTATTCTATCAGGAGGTAACTGAGTTCCAGACGGAACAAGTTGCAACTCTTCTCAAACGAATTGTCTATTTGGTCCACCAACTGGACAATAAAGAGCTGGTTGACCTATTTGTCGCACAACTGAATCAATAGAATAAGTATTTAAAGACCAAATAGGATCATTAGCCCTTTTTTGACCCCCTTCTAGCTCACCTAGATAATACAAGTAGCGAACTTTTAAACAATGAGAAATTAAAATTTCTTTTCTAGCCGCAGACATCTATGGGGTTAAAATTGTTTTTTCCATTTTTATTGTATCTATTGGTTTTTTACCTTGTAGGCGCGTAGTTTGGCTAATAATTTTACAACATCAGGTAAACCTTTTACCCATGCAACTAATCTTTCAGATTAGTTGCATGGGTAAAAGGTTTACCCAGAAAAACTTTTTGGTTAAGGAAACCAAAGTTCTTCTTTGTCAGAAACTTTTGCAGCAACAACAAGCTTGCTGCAAAAGTTTCTGACAAAGAAGAACTGCTTTTTAATAGCTGCAAGACCGCCCCAATACGCTATTAAACTATTGTAAATCTTAGAAAACTCAATTATAAATTTATAATTAGAAGGACGTGTCTACAATATAAAAAATGGAAGAATTATTAAAAAACACAAAAAGAAAACACCTCGTTGAGGTAATAAAAGATAACAAAGAAGAATTTGATAAGTATGCAAGTGAGTTGTAGGGTAAAACGAGGTTACAGCACTGTTTTAGATTAGCTAGGGTTAGCAGCATCGAGCGCACATATGAATATGTACTTTACCATAGTTAAAAATAAAAAACTTTGTGATAAAGTTATTTTAATGACTGAACTATTGCCTATTGAAGAAAAAACTAAAATTTCTCAAGTTATAAATAATTTAGAATAGCTTTTAACATTCGCTTTGAAAAATATATTTTATCAAGTTCAGTAACTTTCGATATATTCGCTTGTTATATCTGGGTCAGGAGCTAATATTTTTAATTTTACAATGTGAGCTCGTAAAGCGTTTCTTTTTTTTTTCCACAGCTTCCTGAGCTTCTTTATGATTCATTTTTATCTACAAGGATACCCTTGTTCAATTATGATCAAATTTTCTGCTTGGAGGGCAGCTATGGTAAAAATACTTTACAACTTCAAGCTGGTTAAATCTAATTGCCTCAATAAGAAAGCTGGGATCCCATACAAGAAGATAATCTTCGAGCATCATTTTAACTGTGCTGAGCTCTCCTTTTCGACAAGCGAATCGGCAAATATCCTCTCGAGGACCAACGCTTTTAATATTGTTTTGCCTTGTAAGAGTTAAATCCATCTTATTATTAATGAAACAAACTTTCAATTTAAGATCTGAAAAATAATATATATATCAAAATAGCTCAAGCATTATTAAACTTGCAAACGCGTTTTCTTAATCTAGTCGAAGCTAAGTTTTACAGAAAAGAAGGTCTTATGCAAACATTTGATCAAGCTCATCAAACATGGCAATCAACAGTAAACACCCGCCTTGCTCTAGTTAATGCAGCTCTTGTTGCTGTAGGACAGCCTGGCAATCAAACTAATCTCGCTGATGCAATTGTCTTTCTTAGAAATGCATTTGGTGTAAACGCTGATCCTATCTTGGTATCTCCCTCCCTGAACCTTAGTTTAACTATGTTGTTTGAGAACTCATTGCCTTAGCAAGAGATTATGCTTTTGTTGCTTCAAGCTTAGGAATTTGTGGTCTAGCTGCATCTATGTTCAATTAGATAAATGCAACTATATTGTTAACCAGCAAACTAAGCTGTGTTCATAAAAAGTATAAAAAAAACAAAAAAATTTTAAGAATACAAAAATACAAAAAAATTAAAAAAACTGTTAGCTTTACGTAACATTCAGCCGGGTTGTGTAGGGCTGACTTTTTGTGCTTTATTTTAAAAACTGACTTTTTGTGTTTTATTTTTGTAACATACCAATCTATTAAGTCGCCCATAACTGCAGATCCTACGACGAATAAATATTCATTTGTTTTTTGTTCTTCGCTTAGCAATTTGTTTTTGGTTGATAAAAATCTTTGAGTTCAGTTGTGGAGGTAATTTTAGAAGTTCTTCATTATCAGTTAAATCTTTTTCAACAATCCTTTTGCGATATAGACGGCTAGCTTCAACATAGTTGTTTATAGAGCTCGACTTTCTCCTTGGAGTCGAGCATTAATTTTATCAATAGCTTCAGTTCGTTTTTGATTCCACACAGTTGTAGCTTTTTGTAATTGCTCAACAGCTTCATTATGTCTTTAAGATTTTTCGAGCATTTTTGTGCTTTTATCTACTCCAAAAGACTGGACTATAAACCCAGACCCTGTAAATGCGACAGCGTTTGCAACTGCCCCAAAAATGACCATACAAATCTCAGCCTTTTTTTAATTTATATTATGCTTTTTTTTTTCCAAATTATTATTTTTAATTTTTCATCATTTTTACTGGTATCCATTTATAATCTACTAGTTTTTGTCTAAGAACTTCTCCAAAAAAAGAAAAACTAAAAACTTTCTAATATCACGCATTTCAAAATCAAGTTAAGTCTGCTTTCAATCTTTAACTTTTGAAAAGATAACGGAAGCTGCTAGTGTTCCAGCTACTACAACAACGCTGTAATATAATACATCTGCAGCTTGTTTTTTAAAAGGATCTGGGTTTCCACTGCTAGTTGTGGGAACTGTTGTAGTTGTTGTTCCAAGTGTTGTTGACATGCTTTTAATCCACCTAAACCTAAACTAAAAGGTTTTATATAGGATTAAAATCATTGCTCTAAACAAGAGCTAAATGTTACTCCAAGAATTTTTTCAAACATTAGATATTGAGCAATGGTAATACCACAGCTTGGTTTGAAAAAGTCAACGCTCTCGAACCACTTCTCGGTTACTGTAAAGTTAATACAAAAAAGTCGGAAAAATTCAAAATGATTTTTCTCACGTTTTCAGCAAATTCCATTGCTTGATAAATGTTTGCTATAGAAATAGGCGGTGGGCATGAGTTTTACATTTAGAGAATAGTCTCACATATATATATAAAATTTTTTATCTTTAATAGATGAAAAATACTATTGAAGGATATCTCCTTATTGTAGGAGCAACAAATTCTGGAAAAACAGAGGTTGTGCTCGACTTGCTCGACCGACGGCCAGATGCTTTAATACTTCTAATATGCCCAACCGTTGAATACGATGAAACACATAAAAATAATAAAAAAATTGTTCACAACTAAAGGTTTCATGTCGTACCCCCGTTTTAAATTGAACGGTGTGGCGTTCAGTGTGTTTTAGAACTTATTAGTAAAGTTATGGAAGGAAACGAATGTACTTTTATTGTCGGTGATTGTATTTGTGAAAATGACATGGATTCGCAAAGGTTGCCACTAGCTAAGCTCGCTTTATCAGGTTGCCACATAAAGCATTCATTGTGACTTTTAGCTCAAAGGTATACAGGAATACCTCGAGTCGTCCGAGACCAGCTAAGCTGTATATTACCACTAAAAGATTGGTCAAGCTTCAGAATAATTATATAAGAAAACGGTCTACTTATAAGTGAAGAGATAAAAAACATCTTTATTCTAAACCTTACGCTGCAGCATTAATATACTTACACTCTCACGCGCATAAGCGAGTCGAGTTGCTATAGTTTTAACAATAACAAATTCATTTTTTTTTAGTGTTCTAATCTTAGGTGTTGTTATTACATTGATTTGGAGAATAGAAGTTTTAAATATATATACAAAATTGTATCATGGAGTCAATTTTTGAAGAACTAGTTGATGAGGAAGAAAACCCAGTTGAAAACTCAGTTGAAACAGAAGATAGCTCTGTTAGTTTGTATAGGTCAAGGCTAGCAGCATGAGTTTCAGGAGGAAACAGTTTAAAACTTCTTGGAAGAAGACTAACTCACCAAGAGCTAAATAATATGACAACTGATGAAATAGTTTCACTTTATAGTGAATACACAATGCGGATTGGTATAAGCATGGGTACAGGAGTTTCAAAAATAGCAACAATAACCTATACAAAACTTGTGAAAAAGTTTTTCCCATTTAGGAATCATGATACTTTAAAAGCTGATCTTGATAACAATCCAGTGCTTCAGCAAGCCTTATGCATTTTAGCTGGTGAATTTTATTATAGATTTGATATCAATCAACAATAAAATGCCTATTAGAAAACAATTTATTTACATTTACTTTATGACCTTTATCGAACAATTACTTGTTCGATAAAGGACAGTCATGCGTAACTTATAAATTAAAAAAACTCTTTGTTCTTCTTATGGCTCAACGATGGAAGTGCGTAAAATTATAAGGAAAGCTGTCTTACTAACACCACCGAAAGTAATTTTTTATATAAAGTGTCCAGATATTGATATATATAGTATTACAAAGAAGGAGAACCAAGTCATATAATATATGGAGGCTCTCTTGAATATGATGGAATAAAATCATATATTACTTGAGAAGCAAATAAAGTATGTTGGTATGCTTTTAAATATAGATTAACATTAAATGAGTTAAATTTAAGTTTTCTTACAAAAGATTTACAGCCATTAATAATTGGTGAATGTATATTCGTTTTTGAAACACAAACTTAATAACAATAAGCAATCCTAAACAATCCTCAATAATTGTTAGCAATTTCTCTAAAGTAATAATAATGATTGAACAAACACCTAAGCCTAAATTGAAATCTGAAAGAAGAATACTAGCAGAGCAAGTCGCTGCTGCTAAACGGAAAGAAAAAAACAGGCTTTGCTCTCAGAACTAAGTAATCAGAAAGAAAAAAATCTTGAAATTGGAAAAAGAAGAATCAAAAACAAAATTAGTAAAACAATAAAATAAAAGTAAAAACTATTCTATCTTCAATTTTGAAAAAAATTTGCGCCTGAGCCTGTGTCAGCGCCTACGTCGTTGTTCAACTTCTTCAACTTGTTCAAAGTTCTTCAACTTTGTTCAAAATTCTTCAACTGAAAGCTCGCCATCACTTAAAACCCTGGAAATTAATTCTTGCAGAGATGATCCAGTTTCAGTAGCTGAAGTATATTATATGTGGTAGCGTTTGCTGCTGCTGTTATACTTTTTTTGAATTAAACTGAGCATTTTAGAGATAATTCCACTTTTTTCTATTATTAATATTATATTACCTGTTTAATTGTTTAATTCGCAGTTACATCCATCCCAAATATCAAAAACTAAACAACAAGTAAATTTAAAAGTCAATTAATCAATTTCTTGAAACGATTGTAAAGGAAGTCAGTTTAAATTCGAATGATCATAAACTATAAAACCTGCCCCGATAGATCCAGTAATTGTAGTATCTAATACTCTTTGACGGTTTCCTTTCAATGTTGTCGCTTTGGAAGATAACTTGTCACATTCTATTGTATATCAGTAACAGTTTATGTTTGATATACAATATATCGTATGCCGTAATATAAAACAACTAGTAAACCTTCAAATATAACTATGGCAGTTAGCTCCTCTTTATGGTTGTTTTTATCAATGTATTCATTATTTTTTTCACTCAGTTTTGTTGTTTTTGTTGGTTTTTTTTTTTGTTGGTTGGTTTTGTTGTTTCTGTTGGTTTTGTAGTTTCTATTTTTACTCCATTTAAGCTTGTTGTAAGCCCAAATACTGATTCTGAAGCTTGTAAAAGTTTATAATCCTAAGCTATTAATGATCTTGTGATCAACGCAAGATAGTTTGGAATTAAATAAAGCAAAGGAGCTAATACAAAGTCTAAGTAGCTGTTTGCGTTTTCAAGAATTTGCTGATAACTTGCAATGCCTCCGGCAAAATATGAAGGACGTGTAATGAATTTTTCTAATGCAGCAACAAACTCATGCTGAGCGTCATGAGCAGAAGTCAATAATCGAAGACCGAGTAGCCAACTGAGCAGAAAGCAGTGAAACAGCATAACACCTGGTTGATTCTGAAATGCTTACAAGTCCTGCATTTGCAAGGCCACAAGTAATTTCAGGAAGTTGACCCATAGCAAGGTTAATTACACGTAAATCAAGTGTTTTTGAATCTTGAAAAATTCGGCCACATCCAGCAAAAGCCATGTTAGTTGCAAAACTAAATGCATTAATGTATGTGTTAGGTCCATCTCCATCAATTCAATTACTAGGTTTATAACCTCTAACAACAGACTCTGCAGTTCCAGCCCAATAATATGCTTAAAAAACATTTGTGTAATTCGGTTTAAATAAAAAGTTTTTGTTTATAAAAACTACTGGGTTTTCTAAATCAGAAGTTGATAAAGGACATGCTGAAATTCCGTTTGTCAGTTTTGGGTTAGGTGAGCTTGAAAGCTTTACATCGTCAATACTTAAAATTACATTAGGTAGTGGTATCTCTTACTTATTAATAAAATTAGGATCGTAAGTGTTTCCCCCATTCCAAGATAAGACTCATCGCTGCCTGATGGAGGTTCATTTGTTAAACCTGGATGTTCGTAATGAATTTGAAAAGCTGCTTTTATACTTAATTTTAAAACATCTAAAACTGAGTTTCCAATATTTTTATTATTTAACGTTACAAATTGTTTTGCAATATCTCCTGCGTTAGCAATTCCTGGAAAAGCCATTTTAATATTAGTTATTTTCTTTTATATCTAACATTGGGCTGTGAAAAGTATTTAACTATGAGATATATAAAAACTACAAATGCAATAACTAATGTCCATGCTTTATCAGTAAGCCACATAACAGCTGTCGCCGCTTTATCAATCAACCACCATATAAGACTTCCGATATATGAAGTCGATTTTAACGCTTTATCACCAATCCATCGTAACAAATATGCAAGATGCTCAATAAAATTTTTCTTTTTTAATTTTTTATAACCACCTTTATCAGAAACTCCACCACCTTTATTGGGATCACTACCACCTTTATCGGGACCACCTTTGTCTCCTTTATCTGGACCTCCTTTATCAGGCTTTTCATCTTCTTTGTCTCCTTTATCTGAACCTCCTTTATCTGGCTTTTCACTAGCTTTATCTGAGTATGGTTTTCTTTTTGGTTTATCAGTATAAAATTCTATTACAAACCCTATTATACTTCCTATTTAAACATAGCAACAGGTTATGGTTCTGTTCTAAATATATATCGAACTTTATCAAAAAAAGCTTTTTTTTTTTTGATAAAGCTCGATATATATTTAAAAAAATGTGCTACGAATATCTTGAAATGCACTTTAAGAATTATTTTAAATATTTTCATAATCTTCATGAGTTTTTTAATAATGCTGCTCTTGCATTTTTTAATAATTCCTTTTGTGTTTCAATTTCTGATATTCTAGCTTCATTTTTCGCTTTTAAATCTTGATATTTCTTTTTTGCGTTTTCAAATCTTTCATTTGCTTCAAGTAATACAATTTGTGACTTGTTTAACATTATTTCTAAATCTCTAGCCGCTTCTTTACTCATAGCACCAGCATTTTTTTCTTCTTCTAAAAGATCTTGATTTGTCTTAAATATTTTTTCCCAACTTAACCTTTCTTTCGTATAATTATTAAAAGACATATTAAGCTCAATTAGCATTGTAAAATGTTGTTCATCAAAGTTAATCACAGTTTTGGTGATTAACTTTGATGAACAACATAAGTGCTAAATTATTTTTTGCTTCAGCATCAACAAGCTTTAATTTAAGATTTAATATTTCCTTTGTTTGTTTTTCAACCTTAATACCTGTCTCCTTACAAATAGTTTGCAAATTTTCAGCAGAGTCAGTTAAATCCTTTGGTGTAACTTTTCGACCGTCCACATTTTTAAAAACATTATTAAATAATTCTTCATAATGTTTCAAAAGCATTAATTACATTTGTTGTTATAATCGGTTTATTCCCTAAAAAAGTTATGCCTCAAGCTTTAAAATCTTCTACTGGTAATTTTGATGGTTGTGTCCATTGTGTATCATTTTGCATTGTCAAATAATTTCTTTTAAGTGTAGCTCCAACTTCAAAGTCAAAATAAGTATTATGGTCATCTTTTCCAAATTTTGTATCATTACTTATATCATTATAATTTGATCTAAATCTTGCTCTGCCTAACTTTAAATTATAAACTAGTGTTGCATACCATTGTCTAACTTTATTAGTAACTTCAACAGTATCTCCTTTAATTACAATTACAGGTATATTATTCATTTATAGAATAATTTTTTTTTAAAACACTAGCTGTTGTATCTTGAAACTCTTTTAATGAATTTTCAATTTGCAATCAGTGCTCTCTTTCAATTTCAGCTCTATCAAAAATATCTATCTCATCAATAGAACCGTCATGGTCAATAGGTTGCATATCCCGTTCAGCCCAATCACCCTTTTCACCCCAATCCACTTCACCTTTTTCAACTAATGGAATATATTCAGTCATCTTCCAAAGAACTATATATTAGATAGTAACTCCTCCGCTAAATACTTAATAAAATGGCTTCAAGTTTAAATAGTAGCTATGGAACCTTATTAAATCCTAATCGGGATTCAATAACAAGACATGGGCCTAGAAGAGATTATAACAGTTAATCTTAACCCATCAACTATTGCATCTCCTTCACGTACCGCATTGCTTGTTCGTTTTCCTACTTTATCTCTAAACATGGTCGTTGTACATGGAACTATCCATTTAATATACGACATTATTTTAACCTGAGGTATTGGCTTAACTAGTCAATACCTCGGGTTAAAATAACGGAGATTACTGGAGCGTTCGAGATCTGTTCCTCCCATCAACTCAACGAACTTTACCTGACAGGTTAATTCAAGGTATTGATGATCAAGCTAACCCTGGTAATTTAACCATCCTAAGATCAGGATCTTCGACAGGTAGCGCTACTGGAGCCAACGATGCAATTCCTCCTGCTTTTGGACGGTGGCCAGCTCCTAATGGGTCCAAGTACTGCAATCCTCTTGCCTTTAAATTTTTTAATGTAAAAGGACCATTCCGCCCTTCAAGTTTTAGAGATCAACTAGAATTTAAAATTATTTTTAGTGACCGTACGCAAGTTATTATTTCTATAGACACTTCAGCAACTCCAAGTTATTCACTCAACAACATCGCTTTGCAATATTAAAATGTCTGTAACCTACAGCTTGCTAATAAAGTATCATATGGTAGCGTAAGCCGCTTCGGGCTTGCTTTTAAACGTAAAATACGTCACCGTCGTGTTCAGCGTGACACAACTCAAACCTCGTGGCTTTTCGATGTAAGCATTTCATGTGAGAGTCTCAAGTACGTTCTCATATACTGCCCTCAATCAACTAATTTTGCAAGACAACCAGAAAAGTCTAACGCTGTGATGAATATTACAAAAATAGATACCCTAATAAATGGACAGCCTAACCGTCTCTATTCCGGAATCTAATGGAATGTTACCATACCTCTTTTTCGAAGAAATGTACCGATGTCTTGATGGTTCTTCCCGTAACTCAAGAAATGAAACAAATATGTTAAATATTGAAGATGGTTTTCAAGCTGTGACACCTAACGGATTTTATGCAGGTACCCAACAATTTTTAGCTATTAATTTCAGATCTGCAAGCGATCAGCATCTATCAGGAAGTGGTCAAAAAATTAGAAAACACAGGAGATGGTATCAAAATAAATATTTCACAAACAGTTGGTACTGGTTAAGTAGACGTTGTTGTCTTTCTTGTCATGGATGCTGTCGCTCAGTTCCAGCAAGGACATTTCCGTAGTGTTGCATATTAAAAATTAACAAATACAATCAACACGCTGCTAACATAATAATTGATAGCCTCCCCTCCATGAAATGGCCACTTGATAGTACTAAACCAAAGAGGGGAAAAGTTTTCTGAGGGGGTATCGGAAAGTTTCTGAAGAGGGGGTCAAAGTGAAATCAAAAAGAGGTGTCGAGAGGAAAGTTACGTCAACAAAAGTGATAGCGCCAAGTGGCGTCAAACCCGATTGCAGAATGTTTTCGACGGGTGAAATCGTCAAGTGGCGTCAAACCCCCATTTTACTACAACTAAGTAGTTTTAAATTAAAATTATTCATCAATGAAACGTTTAAATACATAAATAACTTTAAATAGGAAATTTACTCTCTTACCCGCGTTAACTTTAAACAAATAAATGCATTTATGTTTTA